>NC_052490.1:12489289-12681260 GCF_009730915.1 Dioscorea cayenensis subsp. rotundata
GAATGCCTACTATATTTGAATTAAAAGCCTATTTGTTTGTTTTCTTTTCATAATGCCTCCACTTTTTAAATAAAAATCCTAATCCGCATCCTATGTTTTGTGTCGTAATGTCTCCTTTTTTTTAATCAAAACACTAATCCTCTATTTTCTTTTTATAATGTCTCCTATCTTTAAATCAAAACCCAAATACTATGTTTTCTTTTTGGAATGTCTGCTATTTTTTAATCAAACCCCAAAATCTATGTTTTCTTTTGGAAATGTCCCTTATTTTTTTTTAATCATAAGCCTAACCCTATATTTTCTTATAATATTGTATCCTATTTTTCAATGAAAACCCTAATAATGTACTTTCTTTTTATAATGTCTAATATTTTTTGAATGAAAACCATAATCCTATGTATTCTTATAGTAATGTCTCCAATTTTTCAATGAATACCATAATCCTATGTTTTTTTTTTGGAATGTCTACTATTTTTAAATCAAAACCTAACTCCTATGTTTTCCTATAGTAATGTCTCATATTTTTCAATCAAAACCATAATCCTTTGTTTTCTTTTAGGAATGTCCACTATTTTTTAATCAAAACAATTGTCTTATGTTTCATTATAGCAATTTCTCCCATTTTTTAATCAAAACCCTAATCCTATGTTTTTTTTCCTAATGTCTACTATCTTTCTATCAAAATAGGATTCGTGTTTACAATCAAAACAAGAGGTATTACAAAAAAAACTTAGAATTAGGGTTTTGATTAAAAATTAGGAGACATTCTAAAAGGAGAATATAGGATTATGGTTTTGATTGAAAAATACGAGACATTACTATAAGATAATATACGAATATGGTTTTGTTTCAAAAGATATCAGGCATTCGAAAAAGAAAAAGAAAGGATTGTTTTTTTATTGAAAAATTGGGGACATTTTCAAAAGAAAACATAGTACTAGGGTTTTGATTGAAAAATATGAGATATTTTGAAAAGAAAACATATTATTAGTGTTTTGATTACAAACTAAAAAATAGGGGACTTTTCATAAAGAAAACATAGGATTAGTGTTTTGAAAAAAAATAATATACATTCCAAAAATAAAATATAGGATTAGGGTTATGATTGAAAAATATGAGACATTCTGAAAAGAAAACATCGGATTAGGGTTTTGATTGAAAATTAGCAAACGACCCAAAACAAAAGATTAGGGTTTTGATTCAAAACATGAGACATTCTGAAATGAAAACAAGGGATTAGGGGTTTGATTCAAAAATAGGAGGCATTGCAAAAAGGAAAGGTAAGATTAGGGTCTTAATTCAAAAAATAGTAGACATTGAGAAAACAGACATACGATGCGGGTTTTGCTTCAAAACTTATAAATAGGAGACATTAAGAAAAGAAAACATAAGATTATTGTTTCGATTGAAAATATGATACATTTCGAAAAGAAGACATAGGATTAGATTCTTGATTGCAAAATAAGAGACATTACTATAGTAAAACATAGGATTAGGGTTTTGATAAATAACTAAGAAATAGGGGACATTTCCAATAGAAACCATTGGATTAGGTTTTTGATTCCAAAATAGCAGACATTCTCAAATGAAAACATAAGATTGGTGTTCTTTTGATATAAATATATAAGCCATACTTGGAGAAAAACAAAGGATTAGTATTTTGATTAAGAAATATGAGACATTAGGTAAAGAAAAGATAGGCTTATAGTTTTGATTCCAAAATAGCAGTCATTTCTAAAAAAAACATAGGATTAGGATTTTGACTGAAAAATATGAGAATTACTATAAGAAAACATAGGATTAGAGTTTTATTTCAAACATAGCATACATTCCGAAGAGGAAAAAAAGGATTAGGGTTTTTATTTAAAAATATTAGACATTTCGAAGAGAAAACATAGGATTTGTGTTTTGATTGAAATATAGGTTAGTATTGTTTTATTTTGGAAATGTCTTATTTTTTTTATTGACAACATAGGATTCAAGTTTTGATTGAAAAATAGTGGACATTAACAAAAGAAAACACAGATTAGTGTCTTAATTGAAAAATATGAGGCATTCCGTAAAAAAAAAACATAGGATTAGGATTTTGACTGGAAAATAGGGCACATTCCTATTAAGGGTTTTGATTCAAAAATAGTAGACATTCAATAACCCTATTCCTATGTTTTCCTTTCAGAAAGAAACCAATTTTTCAATCAAAACACTTATCCTATGTTTTCTTTCCGCAATGTCTCCTATCTTTCAATAAAAACCATGATACTATGTTTTCTTTTCCATCATGTCTATTATTTATCGGTTTTGAATCAAAACTGTAACCACCTAGTACTTTGTTTTCTTTCTAAAATGGCTCCTTTTTTTCAATAAAATAACTAATTCTTTCTTTTCTTTTTCATAATGTCTGCTATTTTCGAAACAAAACCCTAATAATATGTAGAATATCTACTGTTTTTGAACCAAAATTCTAATCCTATATTTTCTTTTGGAAATGTCAATTTTTTTTTTTGGTTTTTAATCCTTACACTAATACTTTGTTTATTTATAGTAATGTCTCCCATTTTTGAATTAAAACCATAATCCTATGTTTATCTCTCGAATGTCTACTATTTTTTGTTCAAAACCCTAATCCTATGTTTTATTTTCGTGATATCTCATATTTTTCAATCAAAACCCTAATCCTAAGTTATTTTTGGAATACCACCAATTTTTCAATTAAAACCCTAATCCTATGTTTTCTTTTGGGAATGCCAGCTATTTTTTATTCAAAAAAATGAGACATTCCAAAAACATATTTTTAGTAGAAATTATTTTTTTTGCGGGGAATGTCAACTTTTTTTTAATTAAAACTCTAATTTTATGTTTTTTATAGTAATTTCTCCTATTTTTCAATCAAAACTCTAATCCTATGTTTTCCTTTGGGAACACCTGCAATATTTAAATCAAAATACTAATCCTATGTCTTTTTTAGAATTCTATGACAACATATTTTCTGATTTAAAAACATAGGATTGAAAGCCCTAAACATAGATTTTATTTGCAAAATAGGCGACATTCGGAATGATAGTTTGAAATGGCTCTTATTTTTACGAACCAAAACCCTAATCCTTTGTCATACTAAAATAATTAATTTCTCCTATTATTCATTCAAAATACTAATCCTAAGTTTTTTTTTATAGTAACGTCTCCTATTTTTCAATCAAAACCCTGACCTTATGTTTTTTTTGGGAATGTCCCCCATTTTTGAATGAAAACTACAATCCTATGTTTTCTTTCCGTAATGACTCATATATTTTAATCGAAACCCTAATCCTATGTTTTCTTTTTGTAATGGGTCCTAGTTTTTAATCGAAACCCTAATCCTATGTTTTCTTTTCGAAATGTGCACTATTATGAATTAAAGCCCTAATCCTTATTTTTCTTTCGGAAATGTCCCCTATTTTTTAGTTTTTTAATCCAAAAACTAATCATATAGTTTCTTTTATGCATGTCTGCTATTTTTGAATCAAAATCCTAATCCTATGTTTTATTTTCGGAATGTTTCATATTCTTTAATCAAAACGCTAATCTGATTTTTTTTTTCCGAAATGCATCATATTTTTTAATCAAAACCCTAATATTATGTTTCCTTTTGGGAGTGTCTTCTATTTTTGTATTAAAACAATAGTCCTATTTTTTCTTTTCATAATGTCTTATAATTTTCAATCAAAACACTAATCTTATGCTTTCAGTTTTAAATCAAAACCGAATCCTATGTTTTATTCCCTTAATCCTATATTTTAAATCAAAACACAAATCTTTTATTTTCTTTTCTTTTCCTATGTCCCACATCTTTTGTTTTGGAATGTGTCCTATTTTTGAATCAAAACCCTAATCAGAATCTGCCATATTTTTTTATTCAAAACCCTAATCATTTGTTTTCTTTTGGAATATATAATATTTTACAATCAAAGTAGTAACCTATGTTTATTTTGTAAATTTCTACTTTTTTCAATCAAAACCTTATCATATGTGGGAAATGCTATTCAAAAATATGCGGAATGTATCCTTATTTTTAATCAAAACTCTAATCCTATTTTTCTTTTGGGAATCTCTGCTATTTTTTAATCAAAACCCTAATCATATGTTTTCTTTTAGAAATGTCGCTTATTTTTCGGTATTTAATCAAAATTCTAATATTATGTTTTCCTCATAATAATGTCTCTTATTTTTCAATCAAAACCGTAATCTAAATCCTATATTTTCTTTTCGGAAAACCTACTTTATTTTAATCAAAACCCTATCCCAATGATTTTTTTTTTAATGTCTCCTATTTTGCAAACAAAACTTGAATCCTATTTTTTTTTCTTAATGTCTCCAATTTTATCAATTTCTAATCAAAACCCTAATCCTTCTATATTGGAATAATAAATGTCCCTTATATTTGGTTTTGATCAAAAACCGAAAAATAGGTAACATTTCCAAACCAAAAGATAGGATTAGGGTTTTTAATTCAAAAATTGGAATCGCTCCTATTAGGATGATGGTTTGGATTCAAAACTAGTAGACATTGCGAAAATGAAAACAAAAAGAGACATTAAGAAAACATTCTGATTACTTCACTTTGAAAAATATGAGACATTACTATGAGAAAACATAAGATTTTGGTTTTCATTAAAAATTAGCAGATGATTCGCAAGATAAAATAAAACATCAGATTAGTTTGTAGATTAAGAAATATGAATCAAAATAGGAATCCTATGTTTTCTTTTTGGAATGACTTCAATTTTTAAATGAAAAACTTATGTTTTTTTATAGTAATGCCTCCTATTTTTTTTAATCAAAATCCTAATCTTCTATTTTTTTTACTAATTGTCTACTATTTTTGAATCAAAACATCTATTCTATGTTATAGTAATGTCTTTTCGGTTTTGAATAAAAAACCTAATCTTATTTTTTATTCATAAGATTAGGGTTTCAATTAAAAATAGGAGATATTTTGACCCTAATCTTATGTTTTACTTTTCAAAATGTCTCAGATTTTCATTTCAAAACCCTAATCATATGTTTTTTTTTTCAGAATGCCTCCAATTTTTCAATTTTAAATCAAACCCCTATTCCTATGTTTTCTTTTCGTAATGCATGTTAGTTTTTAATCAAAATAGTAATCATATGTTTTATTTAGGAAAATGTTGTCTATTTTTTAATCAAAACAATATTTGTATCTTATCTTTAGGCAATGTCTCATATTTTAAAATAAAAACCCTTATCATATGTTTTCTTTCGGAATGTCTCCTATCATTCAATAAAAACCCGAGTCCTATGTTTTTCGTTTTTTAGTGTGTCCTATTTACCAATTTTCAATCAAACTCCTAACCTATGTTTTCTTTTCGGAATGTCTAATATTTTTCGATCAAAATGTTAATTCTTTTTTTTTTCTTTTCAGATTGCCTGCTATTTTTTTAATCAAAACCCTAATCCTATGTTTTCTTATAGTAATATCTAATAGTTTTGAACAAAACCCTAGTTCTATGTTTTCTTTTGAAAATATCTCATATTTTTCAATCAAAACCATAATCCTATGCGTTCTTTTAGGAATGTCTACAATTTTTGGTTCAAAACCATAATCTTATGTTTTCTTATAGTAATGTCTCGTATTTTTTAATCAAAACCCTAATCCTAATCTTATGTTTCTTTTTCAAATATTTTATATTTTTTAAAAAGGAGACATTTCCAAAAGGAAACATTAATAATCCTATCTTTCAATGAAAAATAATATCGTATGTTTCTTTTTCGAAATGTCTCATATTTTTTAATCAAAACACTAACCTTATGTTTTCTTTTGGTAATGTCTGCTGTTTTTGAATAAAAATCCTAATCTTATGTTTTTTTTAGAATGGCTCCAATTTTTTTTAATTAAAACCGTAATTTTATGTTTTCTTTTGGAAATGTCTACTATTTTTTAATCAAAACTCTAATCCCATCTTTTCTTTCGGGAATATCACCTATTTATTGGGTTTTCAATCAAAACACTAATCCTCTATTTTCTTCTTTATATGTCACCTATCTTTCAACAAAATCCCTAATCCTATGTTTTTCTTTTTGGAATGTCACCTAAATTTAGGTTTTCAATTAAAAACTTAAATCTATTATTTCCACTCAGAATGCCTCCTATTTTTGAATCAAAACATTAATCTTATGTTTTTTTTCGACATGTCTCATATTTTTTAATCAAAACCCAAATCCGAATTTTTGGAATGCCCCTTCTTTTTTAGTCAAAATCTTAATCTTATTTTTTATTTTGGGATTTCTGCTATTTTTTAATCAAAACCTTAATCCTAGATTTTTTTAATGGCCACTATTTTTTTCGTCAAAACCTTAATCCTATGTTTTCTTTTCTTAATGTCTACTAATCCTATATTTTCTTATAGTAATGTCTTATATTTTTGGATAAAAACTCTAATCCTATGTTTTCTTATGGAAATGTCCCATATTTTTTGGTTTTTAATGAAAACCCTAATCCTATGTTTTCTTATAGTAATATCTCATATTTCTCAATTAAGACCTTAGCCTATGATTTCTTTTCGGAATGTCTCCTATTTTCCATTCAATACCCTAATCCTATGTTTTCTTTTTGGGAATGTGTCCTATGTTTCAGTTTTGAATGACAACCCTAATCCTTTTTTTTGGAATATCTAATTTTTTTGAATCAAAGCCCTAATTCTCTCTTTTGTTTTGGGAATCACTACCTATGTTTTCTTCTCGTAATACCTCATATTTCTTAATAAAATCTTAATTTTATTGTTTCTTTTTGAATGTCTTCTATATTTCAATCAAGATATTAATCCTATATTTTATTTTTGGAACGTCTCATATTTTTCAGTCAAAACCTAATCCTATGTTTTCTTTTCAGAATTTCTACTATTTTTGAATGAAAACACTAATCCTATATTTTCTTATAGTAACATCTAGTATTTTGAATCAAAACCCTGATCCTATATTTTCTTTTTTGAATGGATCATATTTTTTAATCAAAATACTAATCCTATGTTTTCTTTTGGAAATGTCTCCTACTTTACAATCAAAACTTTAATCCTTTGTTTTAGTTTGGAAATATCCCCTGTTTTTTTTTTTTTAATTGAAACCCTAATCCTGTGTTTTCTTATTGCAATGTCTCATATTTTTCAATCAAAACCCTAATCCTATGTTTTCTTTTCGGAATGTCTCCTATTTTTGAATTAAAACCTTAATCCTATCTTTCCTTTGGCAATGTCTCCAATTTTTCAATGAAAACACTAATTCTATATTATCTTTTCTGAATTTCTACTATTTATCAGTTTTCAAGCAAAACCCTAATCTTATGTTTTTATTTTCTGAATGTCTCCGATTTTTCAATCAAAACCCTAATCTTATGTTTTTATTTTCTGAATGTCTCCGATTTTTCAATCAAAACCCTAATTGTATGTTTTTTTTTCATTTCTGAATATCTCTTATTCCTGAGAACCAAAATCCTATTTTTTGGAATGTCTCCAAATTTTTTAGTTTTGAATGAAAACCTTAATCCTTTACTATCTTTTCAGAATGCCTCCTATTTTTTAATCTAAACCCTAATTTTATGTTTTCTTCTTGATAGGTCTCCTATTTTCCAACTAAAAATCCAAATCTTATGTTTTCTTTTCGGAAAGCTACCTTAATATGTAAACACTCTCAATATGGATTTTATTGCAACATTTGTATATGGCTTGAGCAATGCTTTTTTTTTTTCTTTTGTGCAACATTTGCAATTGTCACCATAATTTATTATCACATTAATTTCCCGAAAAATTGCAACATTTGTAATTGTTGTTATAAAGATTATATAGTTACATTTATTAAAGGTCTTTTAAATTACTTATATTAAATATCGGTTTAACAAATTAACAATAGTGAATCTGAATTTAGGTCAATATATGTAAATGTTGGTAAAAGTTATTCATCATATCTAATTTTAAAATTAAATTTCATTTATAAATGTTTATACAAGGATTATTTTATAACATTTATTAAATGTCTCTTAAAATTGTTATATCGACATTTCATTATTGTTATATTAACCATATAGTATTTGTTGATGACAACGAAATGTTACATGCACAAGTGTTGAAAAATATTGTATAATCTTTCACACTACTTATTTAAATATTATTTATATACAATTTAATATTTAAATATGAGGTAAAATGTAAATTCTATACAATCAATTTAAAAAATTTAATAAAATAGTAAGTAAATTATTCATAAAAAATTTAAAAATCCCACCTAGCACTAAAACACTAATTAAAATAATGTTAACATGATCGAAAAATCATAAAAAAATAGCTTTTAAACATTATAATTAAGCTAACGCTTCAATTTTTTGAATTGTCTTTAAATTTATCATGGTGGCCTCTTATTTGCAAAACAATTTATACAAATACATTAGTGAATATCCTAGTCCATTTAAAAAATTTGATAAATAAATAATAAAATTTAAAATTTCAAAATTTCAAAATGTAATCACTAATTAAAATAATGTTACCATGATCTACAAATCTCAAAGAAATAGATTTCAAATATTAAAATAAAGCTAAGGGTTCAATCCTTGGAATTGTGTTTAAATTTTTCATTGTGGCATCTTATTTGCAAAATAAAATATACAAATACATTGGTAGATATCCAAATCAATTTAAAAAGAAAAGTGATAAATAAATAATAAAATTTATAATTTAAAATTTGAAAATGTAACCACTAATTAAAATAGTGTTAACATGATCTACAAATCTCAAACTATAGCTTTCAAACATTATGATAAAGCTAAGGCTTCAATCCTTGGAATTGTTTTAAAATTTATTATGGTGGCATCTTATCTGCAAAATAATATATATAAATAGATTAGTGGATATCCAAATCAACTTAAAAAGAAAAAAATATTAATAAATAATAAATTTTAAAATTATAAATTGTAATTAGACAATATTATAAAAATCTTAGTATCAATTGGATTATTATCGCTATAATAAAATTGAGATGCAGTTAATGGAGAACAAGGACTAGTTCTAGTATCTCTAATCTAAAATAATTTTTATATTTAACAAAATCAATAAAATATAATAATAAAAATCAAATTAAATAAAATATAGACATATATGATATATTAAAATCAATAATATACTAATTTGAAATATAAAAAAAAACTATGTGGAGGATATATAAGTTGCATAAAAAGAATACAAATAAAACTTTTATGGTATTTAAATGGAGAATATATGATCAATATTATAATAAGAAATGACAAGGTCCCCTTGCGTATATCCCGCAAGTGCACGGGTTTGTCGAAGTAATAATCCCGGGGGAGCGGGTATCGAATCCACAGGAAGTAGGGAATAAAAATACTTAAGTCGATTCTTAGCTATGTAAGAGATCAATGATAATGAGTGTGACAATGATTCAATTCTCAACAGTAAAAGCAACAAGTAAGAGAGCAAAAGTAAAGAAGGGGTAAGGCAATCGATAAAGATGGGGTACCCGGATAATGCTCCACCTAGGATAATTGTTTCAAGTGCAAGAACCCTCTATTATGCTTCCTAATCAATGCAATGGTGAGTCATGGAAATCCTTAATTACATAGTCCCAAATCTAAGGTCAACTATGCCTAACTCTATACATGTCCCGGAGGAGAAATCGAACAATCTCAACACCTCGCACTCGCATAGAGTTGCAATGAGCTCTAGGGATTCCAAGTGATAAATCTCTTTCTAATTATAGACCTAACCCTTTGGTCCAGGTGGAAGGTCCCTAACCACAATTGAGCCCTAGATACTAAGATCACCTCAACGCTTCACTCCGTTACACGCGCAACTAAGCACCAGCGGAAGTTCATCCCTTAGACCATTCACTCTATTATGGCCGCAAAGAACTCGAGGAACGGAGGTAGAATCTATCACGCCGGACGGAAAAGGGGACGCTCCTGTACCTCTCGACTCACCCTCTAAACCCTCTCCAACCTAGCTTTGTCTAACGCTCATGGTGTGTCACTCACCACAAGGTTACCAACAAGAACTCTCAACCCTAGTGTCACTCAAGGGGAAATGTCATACAATCAAGCATTCAAGGTTGGAAGTCACAATAAACATAAATTTATTGAAAGCATAATAAAGAGGTTCAAAGCATTTGATATGCCAAATGTATGTTTCAACATTCTAATTTCAATCCTGTTCCTGTCTCTGCTTTTGATGTTTGGCGGAAATTAGCTTGTTTGTCCCTTTGTTCACTCAATCCACAAAAAAATTTTGTTCACAAAATTTTGTCCACATGTTTTAGTTAATTGTTTATAGAAAGAAACTATTTTCCAGTTGGACGGGAAAACACAATATTTTAAAAGGTTAAATATATATAATCAAAAGTATTTCTAGAAATATGTAAATAACCCTGCACATAATATAAAGTTTGGTTGTTTCATACACATCCACAGAGGTAAATTTTATACATTCAATATGATAGGCCATATACTATGGGAGATGCTTATGGTCCCAAAGGGATTAAAGCCATCTGTTGCTAAATGAAGCCTTATATTTCAGCGCTCTAAAGAAAATAACATGTGCTTAGCATAAAAATTTTTCGATGCTATTGAATCTACGGGATGCTTTAAAAAACCATCTTTCACCCAATACTAATCATGCCATACCATTAGTGAGGTTGTTTATGAAGACATGAAAAATCTCGATAATCTAGGGACTGAAGGAAAATGCCGCAACACATTGATAGGAATTTTCTTCTATTTTACCTTAAAAGATGTCTCAGCTCCCAAGTTTTTTAAATTTCCTTCCAGCTAGAAACTCCACATACCTTACAAATCTCATCAAGTGCAGCTTCTTTCTAGAATAACATACAGTCATTAGGGCATGCATCTATATTTTTGTAATGAAGAACTAAGTCTTTAACAATCTTTTTTAATTTATAAAAGGATTCTGATAATGTCTCTCCCTCTGGGAGTGCTTTCTTCAAAAGTACAAGTAGTTAATCTAAAGATTTATTACGCCATCTCGATGAGCACTTTATATGATAAAGTCAGATAATAACTGTGACTTTTGCAAATTTATACCATCTTGAGCACAAATCTTTGTTTGCATCTTCAAGAAATTTGAAAAATTAACTGGCTTCATTATTCAGACCTCTCGGAGATGAAGTAAGAGATGTTTCATCTCTCACGCCAGCATTTGATATGCCAAATGTATCTTTCAACATTTCATACACATTGACATGGTTTAACAAATCATCATGACATTCAATATTTGGATTTGAAGAAGATGATGGTTGTTCTCCATGTACATACCAATTTTTTTATAATCTGAGAATAACGTTAATAATGAGATGTCCGTACACCTCATCTTTAGCCAAAAGAACACTATTGACACATATTCGACATGGACACAAGATTTGATTTGATAGTGTATTGGAAAATGCAAATTCCAAGAATTCACTATCTAACTCCTTGTTCATATTCAACACTTAACCTACAACTTATAATAATGCAATACTAACTAAATATGGCACATAAAGAAAAATAATGAAGTTTTATGCTATTCAATATAGTAATTACCTTGACTTGTGCATTCATTCTTTGTCTATGCCGGCAACACAATTGACCTATCTTAATAATAATAACTCTATTGATTTACAATTTGTATGGCATAATCAATAAACTATTTCTATAAATATTGAAACTCGACATTATTTATATATATATATATATATATGTTTAGGTAGATAAAATTTTTCTATATATTCAGCTTTTGAAAAGTATATATATATATGTTTAGGTAGAATACCCTAATTAGTCCCACTACATAGGGGGTCTGCACACTTAGTCACTATACTATGATTCGATACTATTTAGTCTCTTTACTTGTTCGATTGGGTCAATTAGGTATAACATTGTAACTGGAGTTAGTTTTACCATTTGTGTTGGCTGACGTGGCTTTGTTATTAATAAACTGTCATTTAACAAATCAAGAAAATATTAATAAACATTTAAAGATATTGAACTTTATCAGATCTTGCTACAATGAACCTAGAACCAATAAAGCCTTTCTCCTCTTCTCTTCTCCATCCCCCTAATCCTACTAGTAATCCACCGCCAATTCACCACGCTCCCCCACCCCCACTCAGGGCAAACCCTCCTGTGCATCCATCATTTCCTCCCTCACCCTCTCCCAAGAAGGTCCACATCCCCCTACCGCACCACTAGCGCTTGACCTCGGGCCATACAGTGCACGCTCGACTTTGGTAGATGTGGTGCAATCTCGACAAGAGTCACATCTTGAGTAGAAGACCTTAAGCCAAGGAAGAAGTCATTCCCAGACTAAGTGATCATACAAGGAACTATGGGCGCAAGTGATATACTAAGAGAGAAATAATTTAGAGGGTCTGATTTTTGTTTTGATAATTGTTTGAATAATAATTTTATAAATGATAAATGTTTTTGTTCAGATTTGACAAAATTTTGTAAAATTGTACATGATTATTTTCAGGCTTTGTTGATGTGTATGTAGCTTAGAAATAAAAAAATTGGCATGAAATGATAATTGCTTCATTTTATTCAGGTTTTACATAGCTCTATTTGCTTGTGGTGGAATGTTTTTACAATTTTTTTGATGTGTATGTTGATAAGTAAATATTCGCTAATTTTTTTTTAAAACACTTGTGACAACATTATATAGGCTACCTTAATTAGAAGCCTAATTAACAAACCATACATTGAAGATTGTTATCATTTCATTTTCACAGTTAAAAAATTCCATTATGAACACAACACAGTTAAATTAACCATGGCAAGTTTTAAAATTACCAATTTAAATTGTTCTAAACCATTCAAACATGCTCATCAGCAGAGTGATTTCAAACTTGTTCATCAATACAAATTCAGCAAAATCAGTACAATTTGTGTTGGAATAACTGGAAAATCCATTTTTCATGCAATAAACCAAAACATAATGAAATCATCCTTAAATGTCATCTTGAATGCCATTAATACAATTTTGAACGCCCCCTTCCCCCACCAAAAAAAAATTGAAAAAGACAGCCCAAGAATGTTTTCTTCCTTGGGTGAGGTGTTCTCCTCAAGATATGACTCTTGTCGAGACTGCACTGCACCTACCGAAGTAGAGGCTGCACTGCACCAGCCAAGGTTGAGCACTAGTGGTGCGGTGGGGGGATGTGGACCGTGTCAGGAGAGGGTGAGGGAGGAGATGATGCATGCACAAGAGGGTTTACCCAAAGCAGAAGAGAGAGCACGATTAATATGGGATGGATTACTAGTAGGGTTAGGTGGATGGGCGAGAGAAGAGGAAAAAGGCTTTATTGGATTTAGGTTCATTTTCCTAGGATCCTATACAGTTCAACATTTTTTAATGTTTTATCGATTTGTTTAATGATAGATTATTAATAACAAAGCCACCTTAACCAACTCAAACAGTAAAACTAGCTCCCATTACAATGTTATACCTGATTGACCCAATCAAACAAGTAAAGGTAAAAAAAGTATCAAATCATAGTATAGAGGCTAAGAGGCAGGCTCATCTAAGTATGGAGACTAATTAGGGTATTCTACCTTATGTTTATAGAAGTGACAAAAGATAGAGTTAATAACTTTTGCTATTGATAGATTTCTATTTCGTCACTGCTTTCTATTAACATGCATGCATGCATGCTTTCATTGATCATTAATTATGGTGCAAAACTGTTGTCCTACTCTTTTAGCTCATGCATAGCTCATGCAGCCATGTGTGAGCAAGAGAGATATCAGGGCTATCTGAAAATTGAGAAAAGACAAAAAGAATTGGTTGCATGATGTTTTTATTGTTTTTATATTAATATTAATATTTTAATTTTTTGTTTTGTTATTCATATGAAAGCAAGAGTACAGGTTTTATTCAGCAATCATCATGTGTATAATAGTGTCAATTTTTTGGTCTACATTCTAGAGCTCCAAAGTGAGCCTCTAGAAGCAATTCATGAGCATGTGAAATTCCTAGAAATTAACTGAATCTCATTATAACATTAAAAGATGTATCTAAACATACACACACACATGGCCATCACAAAGTCATTGATGCAAAAGTAGTAGTTCAACAGAGATCTCTATTATTTAAATCTGATTTCCAATTAATTTATTGATCATCCAACGCTTGCCTTGGAAGATCTATGTCATACATGGCATCTACTTATTCATTCTCCATCATGCAGACTATAACAAGATGGTAAAAGATTCACAAAGCACTTACTTGTCAAGCACTTTAAATAAAATGACTAACATGCAGTATAAAATTTGTGTAGGGAATGATGTTCAAAAGTTGATAATAATGAATTTTGTAGTTATATAAGAATTAACGAACATTCCCTATAGACACCAAATTGAGACCAAATATTACAAAATATGGAAAAAGAATTCGTTATATATTACAATGAAGCAAATGGAAATTTTCCTATATATCATTCCCAAAAAAAGTCCAATGATTGAAAATCCAAGATAAAGCATTAAAAAAAATGCTATCACTATGAGCAATACCTGCTTTATTAAAGAAGTGTTGAATTCGTATCCAGTTCTCAAACTCTATTCATGTTGATTGGCATAAACTATCTATCATCCACCCTTACAATTTTTGTTGATGATGTACTCTTCTCAAAATAAAATTAATTAGGCAAAGAGTGGCCAGACATGTCAACTTATAATGCAAAGCAATTCATTGAACACTGAAAGAAAGTGGGGGAATAAGGCAAAGAGATAGTTTCATGTATAGAACAACTTTTTCAATTGTTGATTAATGGAAAATTTATCATATCTCAATTGTTGATATCTATATCTAAAAAATTTGAACATAAATAAAGAAAAAAAAATCATTATGTAATTCATTGAACACTGATTAATGGTTTTTCAAGCAGAAACACTAGATTACACACTTGCCAACACAAAACAAAATCATCCTAGAGATCAAATGAAAAAGGAAATCATGTAAATAAAATGGTTTGTAAGTGAAAGAGCATAGCCTTCACTTAAAAAATAAAATAAAATAAAATAAAACAGGTTTCATGCACAAATGAAACATTTATACCTAATGAATAGGTTTTAATGTCCATACTCTATTGCCTAGTTTTGTTTTAACTTCCTTAATTTTAATGAATGATGATTCATCCACTATTGCAATTAAAATAATATTAATAATAATAATAATAATAATAAGTCTATTTAGTGTTTTAAAAAAAACTTATAATTCACTAGTATTGCCTATCTAACTAGGTCGATGCATTCTTGGAACTACATTCTCATGGTGTCACATATATCAGAAGTTGACTTAGTTTTATTCCTTGTATATATATATATATATATTTGTTCATACCACAATTACATATAATAGTTTAATTAGTACTTTCATATGGATAATCAAATCAATGTTAATGTTTATCTGATCTCCAAAATAGTTCTATATATGGAGTTATTTATTTGTATAATTGAGTGTGTGCAAAATAATTACGTGCATTGGAGAAACACTTATACTTATCCAACGGTTGAATTGAGATTAGATGAAGTGAAGGCATCCAATTCTAATATGTCAATCCTGTTCCTCTCTTTGCTTTTGATGTTTTGTTGAAACTATCTTGTTTGTCCCTTCTCTCACTCAATCCACAAAAAAATTTGTTTACAAAACTTTGTCCACATGTTTTAGTTAATTGTCTATAGAAACAAACTATTTGGGTTTTGGACGTGCAAACACAATATTTTAAAAGGTTCAATATATATATAATAAAAAGTATATCTAGAAATATGTAAACAACACTTCACATAATAAGCTGGTCAAGAATTTCTATCTTTAGGATTTCCTGATCTCACATGACCCTAAAAGAAAACAAATGATTTTTCTGGACTTCTTCAAGTCACGATTTAGTAGAAGAAAATCGTGATGGCAGTGAATAATAGTTTATATACCAGTTTAAGTCCCATTTGGTTGGTCATATACCATCACAAAACATATATAAATGCACACCTGATGTCAATGGAAAAACTAACTTAAAAATTCATCAAAAAAATTTAGGGGCGGTGCACAATTTTGTATAACGTTATTATGTGCTTTACAAAAATCATCTACTAATATCTTGATGAGGGCTCTCATTGTGAAATGGTAGCCAGATGAGTGAAATGTGCTCATCAAAATAGCCTAAATGGATCAGTATTCTAGCATAAGATAAAAGGTTAATTTCCTTTAACACATCAGATAAAAGAAAAGGTTCTATCCATCAATCTATTGTACATAGTTTTCATGAAAACTGCATGCACAATTTGTATAACAATCTATTGTGGAAGCATCTACATGTTTCATTTAATTTGTTTTATATGATCTATTTGCAAGATGATGTTAAGCCTGCCATTTTTACTACAAGATTTATGTATATTATCTTATCTTTAAACAAGTATCTCTTTTCAAAACTCCATCATCAATCAAAATGAGTGATCTATTTTGTCCTGATAAAAATCGGAATGCTAACTTTTAACTCGATGAAGAAAAAGTGGTATTAATTGTGTAGGGAATTCTAAGCATGGAATAATGAAAGGTTTCTTAAGTCCATCAAAAAAATAAGCTTCATTCTCATTCTACTATTTTCTTCTACTGCCCATCAATTAAAAGTTCATTTATAAACCTTATACAATTGCCTATACACCAATTTCAATTAATTAACAACAATAAAATCCTTAAACCACAAAAATATTTTAAAAATGGGCTGAAATCATTAAACCTCTCATCAGATTTTCATCCCTACTGATTTTCTTCTTTTCTAACCCTCTCGCCAAATCCTTTAGTTGTATTTTTCAGTGATTCTTTGAGGACTTTTTAAAATACCAACAACCTCTCTCAGTCAACACAATAAGCAAAAAATCCCTCAAAAGACAACCATAGAACATGAAAATCTAACACTAACCCTAGATTGAAGTCTCCAAACACCAATGCTAGCTCAAAAATTGAAAGCTCAAAATCCAAATTCTAGCCTAAATTAAGAACAACTTGCCTTGAAGCAGCGATCTAGACGGCGAAGAGCTCACTGGAGCATGTGAAAAGCCTGAAGAGGGTGGTGTTTAGAGCTTTTGAGCCTATCTATTTTTTTCCTTATTATTCTATTACAATTTTTAGATTTTCAAAACAAAAACAAATTTTCTCAAAAAAACCCTTTACTACTTTTATTTAGCTACCTTCTAATATTCAATAATCATATCAATACGTTGCATTATAAATTGCACCTTCAAAATACATATGCCGGTGATTATTTAAATTAATTTATATATACATAAAGCCTCTCAATGATGCACTAATTAAATTCATATTATATTAATTTTTATTATTAAAAACTTTTGAAAAAATGATAATTAAATTTTTTTAATAATTTTATTAGGTAGAATATTTTAATATAATCTATTATTATCTTTTTTTAAAAACATAATAATTAGTTCCAGAAAGTAAATTATTTCTCTGATAATTTTTTAAGTAATATAATGTGTCAAAGATTTTTTTACGCTAATAAATTTTATTTAAGTAAATGATAAAAGTAGTGGAGATCATTTTCCGCACTTAAATATAATTTTTAAAATTTAATATATATAGCGACTAACACATGAACTGGCCACTATAAAAATTATTGTTAAAAAATAAATAAATAAACTTCTGCTTACAGCAGTTAATTAAAAAAAATTGCGACAATCACCATAGATATAGCTGCCAATATATAGATCAACCGTTGTAGCTATGATATGTTGCTAATCTATAGTGCTGAATTTGGAAATCAACTACTATAGAGATTTAACTGGCTAATTTATAAATCCGCCTCTAAATTTAGTCAATATGAGACAACTTTCTTGTAGTGATAATAATAGTAATATCCATCATAGTAGTAATAAATAACACAAATAACATATACTGTAACCTATAAATACAAAAGAAATAAGTATTTAAGGTTAGTATATTCCACTAAAACTACCAACATGAAAATAGAAGAACAATTTCAAATCTTAGAAGAATACATCTAGTAGAAAAAAATGCACTAGCAACTAGTATGCTAAAGAAAAACCACCAAAATATATTAGTAATATTAAATAAGCCTCATTATATTAAAATTGGATTAGAAATTTATATTACAAGACAAGTAACTCTTAAGATATTAGAAGTTATTGATAAAGAGCTAGCCAATTAAAAGTAATGATAGAAAAAATTAATAAAAAGCAATTAGAATTAACAAAACATACAAATAAAATAGGAGAATAAGCATGCCAAGCTTGACCTTAGATAAAGAAATAGAAATGAAAGCCTCATTAAAATAGAAAGTGAACAATTTTGAAAAATGATATAAACAAAAACATGCCCTAGAAATTCAAAAGAATTAAAAGTAATAGGCTTATCTTATAAACTTAGACATCAAATGATAAATTACTAGAAATAAAAAGACAAAAATAGAAGAAATTACTTCTATAAATAATATAGAAAAATTTGAAATAATGTCAGATGAATCATTGTGGTTCTAATATACTAGGATATAGTTTTAGAATAAGAAAATTGAACAAGTAGAAAGTAAATTAAATATAGCTATGAATGATCACTTTGAAAAGTTATATCTTCGAAAAATGGATATAGAATAATAAATATTAAAAGAATTAAGAAAATTAATTAAAAGTGTAAATCAATGATTAGTGCATTTAAAAGCACTAAAAAAATGAGAGAAAATAATGATAACATATATCAATTCATGGTAGTGTAAAACAACAAATAAAATATTATCGTATTAGCCTATTAACTAAGATAATAAATGGTGATGGATTTGAAACTAGAGAAAAATACATGGAAGAATTAAAAAAAGCATTAGAAAATTTTATGAATATAAAATGAATTTTAAACATTGTTAAATACGTAGATAATATCATAAGGTTTAATTCATTTAATAGAGTTAGACATATTAGAAAATTAGAAACAATTATTACATTTGATGAACAAGTTAAGAGAAACAAAGATAAAAAACTAAAACAAGTATAAGAAAAAAAAACTTATATAAACATGGTATTTTTTATTTGTGAAACAAAATATATGAAGGATATGATGACATGTAGATATGCCATGTTAACGATAATTCAAAAATAATTATAGATTTCTTGATAGCTGAATCTTATACAAAATTACTATAAGCAAAATATTCCTTTGCACATCTATGATTAATGGTATTCAGTATAATAGGATTACATTAGTTGGGATTAGTACTAGATTAACAGTATCATTAGTAGATACTAGACAACTAAATAATATGGCTAAAGCCATAATAGAAACAACTAAATTAGATATGACATATAATTTTGAAATAATATTCATAATCCAAGGATTTCTAGTAACAATGGACACATTATATGAGAATATTAAATTAATAATAAAATCTAAAGGATAACATGACGAATACAACGCCTAATTTTCTACTCACAAAAATATTTATTGGGCAAATATCAAATATTAGTGAAATAAAATATACTATTAGTGATAAAATTATGAAAATTTGAGGATCTCAAAGAATCCAAGCATATCTAGCTAAGATGCCCAGCTCAGAAAGCTTAGCAGAAATAGAATGGAAGATAAATATATCTCAATACCTATAATTGCAACACCTGAAGACATAAAGTATTACGAATATGAAGATGGTTAAGTTAGCTTTAAACCTTATCTTTCATAACTAATGGGAAGACTAATTGAATATCCTAATCACGCATTGAAGGAACATTTTCTAGAAATGCCAACAGATATATATGATGTACATTTCTTGATAGAATGTAGATACCAATATGATGAATAACCTTAAAGAATAATAATGGAAGAGCATCTTAGAGAAGAAAAGCTTTTAACGAAAGAACAAGAAATTGCTAGACAATTAGAAGAAATAGATATCGATAATTTGATAAAAAAATTAGAAATAGTAGCCACTTATGATGAAAAACATATGAATATATAAAGAACCTAAGTATATGAAGTAATAATGAAGCAAGCTCATCTAACACAGCAAGGTTAACAACTATTGAGAATACCTTAAGAACAACGCAACCCCTTACACAACAAAGTAATTACGAATTTTTTTAACTATCCAGAACAGTCTTACATAAATTTTTGAAAAAGAGGGAAACTAGATCCCTTAGAAGTAATAACAACCATGGCACAACAAAATTACCATGGTAGCATGCAAATAATTAGTATGGTACATCCTCAACAATGACCGAAACCATTAGCCAATGGTAATCTGATGCCATTAATGCATTAGGATGATTACCACATGCTTTAGAGAATATAGGAATAGTAAATTTTTATAGAAAATCTATTGGGAGTGACTGCTAGGAATATGATGAATAGTTGAAAAATATGATGAATAGATAAAAATTCTAAATTTCTTTTTGAAACCTATATGCAAAGGATAAATAATACTTGTATACATGAATTTATTGATCATAAAATAAAATTTAAGCAAAAAAATGTGATACTTGTTATAAATTTCATATTAGTAGATATAGAACGACATGTGATAAATATCATTTATGTTTGTGTAAACATTGTGCAAAAGAATGTTATAATCATATGATTAGTTAAATAAATATTAAACCATTAGCAAGTCAAGTACAATGAAATGATAAAAGGATAATAGATCAACTATTAAAATGAATAGAACAACTTAAAAAGAGAAAAATATGGAGTTAAAATAAAAATTAAATTTCTATGAAAATAAATGAAAATAAGTTGTAATTACAGAAGCAATCGAAGAAGAAATAGAAAGTTATGAAAAAAGAGCATTATCCCAAAACATTTATACAAATAACAATCTCCTGAATCTAGACTATATCCTTGAATTTAAAGATGGTTCTAAAGTTAATGTAAAAGGTGCCCTTATGGTGTATTCATAGTCAAACCCTACTCTAGGTAGGGTTATTAGGTATTACTATTTCCTTGTTAAATAATTACAACATAACTAAAATTAATCAAAGTCTACTCTAGGTTGGATGATATGGCATGATTTGTCAGATCAAGTAGTTTGATAAATCCATGGCAGCTAATGGTTTTAAAATAGTATTATCTCCTTCAACATAAGGAGAAGCCATGTAATCATTTCGGATCATGAATGAAAAGCATTAGTATTTCAATAATAGCCTTGTGTATTACTCATCATCTCCTTGGTTTCCTCTCATCTTCACTCTAACCTCTTTCCTAGCTTCCCTTGCTCCACTCCGATAATTCTTACAATCCTGTAATTGTAAAAGAACCCTTAACCCCCTCTCTTGTGGTATCAGAGCTAGTATGGTTAATAAATGGAGGGGTAAAAGCCCCTTTGGGGTTCTCTTCTTTAGAACATGCAGTTTTATATCATGTTTTTAATTCTCTTTATATATTTTAAGAATATATACTTTTATTGGAGGATATTGACAATCAAAAGAGCTTGAGAGCTAAAGAGTTACTAGCCATCCCTCTGGCTTGTCCTCAACCTATTAAACTTATTGCACAAGTGTTATATTTCTTATAAGTAGATTATAAATCTTTTGCCTAAAAAAGTATAACACTCTTTTTGTAAGATAAGACTTGGTGATTGTTATTTCTAACTAAGGATAGGTAGTGAGTGGTCGTTTGAATGGTAGGGACCCGTCTTAAAGCCCGGTGACTAAAACTAAAAGAGATTAGTTAATTACTAATGTTATCTTCTTAAGATTGAAATCTCTGTGACCCTTAGTCCCTAAGACAGCTGAGACATTGCTGACTTATATCAAGATAATAGAGGCATTAAATTTTTGTGATGTTAAGTCCCTAAGAAAGCTGAGACATTGCTGCATTGACACACTCCTTGTGTTTGTGTACTGCAAGTGCATGGGTTGTCGAAGTAATAAAGTACCCAAGTGAGTGGGTAGTCGTATCGACAGGGGATAGTGCTCAGAAACACAATAATTTCTATTTAACTATAGTGAAAATGATTAAGGAGTTGTGTGAACAATATCAATGCAAATAAAAGTAAAGAAAATAACAGAAGCGCAATAGGGATAAGGAGAGGTAATCGATAGAGAGATGGGGCACCCGGACATTGCTCATCCTAGGACTATTATTTCAAGTGCAAGAATAACCATTATGCCTCCTAACTGATGCTTAATGAGTTGTGAACATCCAAAGACACAGGGTCCCAAACCTAAGGTCAACCGTGACTAACCCTACACTATGCCCAGACGGAAAAGGATACTCTCGATGCCTCACACTGAGTGGGGTTGCATGAAGCTCAAGGAACTCTAAGTGGAAAACCCTATTCCCTAAAATAGATCTAACCCTTTGGTCCAAGCGAAAGACACCTAGTCACGATTAAGCCCTAGCACTAAGGATTACTTCAACACTTCACTCTGTTGCTTGCACAACTAAGCCCCAGTAGAGTTTGTCTCTTAGCACTTTACTCTATCATGACCGTAAAGAACTCTTGGAATGTGGAGGTAGGATAAACAACATCTCAACCTCTCAACCCTCTCCAACCTTGCTTTATCTAATCCTAATGGAGTGTCACTCATCCACAAGGATTACGAAGATAGATTCTCAACACTAGTGTCACTCTAAGGGAAAATCGATACAACAAGCATTCAAAGATGGAACTCAATTAAAACATCAATTAAAAAAGCATAATAAAGGTCAATGAAACAAAATCATCCTAAGGTTTACAAGACCAAGCACCCACTAGGGGTTTATCTCTCCATGGAGCAATACACAATCAACAATGATATCAATAGTGAAAACATGCAATCCATAGACAAAGCCCGCTTATATTCCGTATCAATGGTCTTGTGGAGCCACCTTGTCTTCTCCAAAGGTTCCCTTGTCAAGCCTAGGGCACATCTCGCCGAATCGGTGCGGACAAAAGCTCCCCCAATAACTCTCCTTTAGGCTTTGTTTGGTTGGGGGAGGGAGGAGGGGTGAGGGGGTGTTGGGGGGTATGGGTGTTGTTTGGTTGAGGGAGTGAAGGGGGGTGAGAGGGGGTGAGGAGGGGTGCCTCACCCCTCCTCACCCCTCATAATCCACTCCCCCAAATTGGGGTCTTTTGGGGGAGTGGATGTTTATTGTTTTTTTTATTTTTTTTTAAATAATGCAAAATACCATTAATGCCCTTCACCTATATGTAGAATTCCTATTGTATCCTAGTGATTGTTTGTTTGGGATTGTGAATATGTTTATCATGAGCATAATTTTTGTTAAATATGAAAAAAATAGGGTATGCTTTCCAAGTATGTTTTCACCATTTTTTTTTAAGTTTATGAAAAAATATGACAAAAATAGGGTATGTTTGACTAATCATTGGGTGTTCACATTTTAACCAATATTTGTCAATTATAATCAAGATGTTATGACTCCTCATAATTTTTTTTTCGAATAAATATTTTTCCCTAATTATTGTGTGTGTTTTATAATGTTTATCATATATTATATATTGTGTTATTATTATTATTCTACAATTGATTATTATATATATTATTACCTATTTTATTATACAAGGGCAAAATAGTCAAATACACATTACACTCTTTTCTCTCCTCCCCACTCCTCTTTTTCAACTAAACAAAAAAATAAACTACTCCTTCACACCCCTCCATGAACCAAACACAATATTTTTCTCAAACCCTCCATACTCCTCCCCGCCTCACTCCCCTCACCCCCTCCTCCCCCTCCCCTCTGAACCAAACAGGGGGTTAAAGGAATGTGATGTCAAAGGCCGTAAATTCACTCCAAAAACCTAGGCAAAGCCTCTCTAAACCGTAGCTGCGAGCACCTCCAAAGATGGACAAAAGATGGGGAGAAGATTCTTCAATAACTCTCACAACGCGGTATTTATAGGGGCTGGAATTTCGCATCCACACGGGCATGTGGAAATTCCACAGGCCCGTGTGAATTTTCATGTCTTCATTTCCTGTGAGCTGTGAATGATAACTGATATAGTAATTTTACTACAGTATTTTTACTGCATTAAACTACTACAGTACATCACCGAAATGCTCCCGAATCCACTCTTTTCATCAAGGCCACATGAATGGGCACACATCGATGCGGTAGATCGCGTCTTCAATAAAAAAACATTGATGAAGCTCTTGCTAATGTTTGCACAAGTTGGAACATATGAGTGTGACTTCCTTTGTGCCACTCCACTTTGTGTATTCTCTTAAGCACAATGGAGGTTGGCACACACCCACATGTCTTTGAGCACAACTTGTGTCTTCACCTTTGTTCAACCTAAGAACTTCATTAACAATTATATCCATGATCTACTTTTGCTTTCTTTTATTCAACTTTGTCTCCACAACCCCATATGCACAAAAAAACACAAACACACAGGCATAAGTGATAAAATCTGATAAAAGTGGTGCTCAATGTAAGAAAAGAATACTTTATATTAGTTATACACAAGCAGTTATCATGCATCTTATATTAAGATAATGAAAATAGAGGTTTAGTGAAGTTAAAGCTTAAAAAGAGAAACAAGCAAGCGTTCTTATCATGTGTAACTTGAAATAATCTAATCTGGATAGTTAAAACTACATTCAAAAAGAGAAACGGGAGTCCTTATAATTAAAATTTGAAGGCCACAAACAATCATGTAATCTCATTAAAGTTTCTTAAAAAAATAATATAGAAAGAAAATAATCATAGTAATAGTATTAACAACAACAATAATAGTAACACTAATATTTTCCATTGCAGTAATAATAAATAAAACAAATATATATATATATATATATTATAGCAAAGATAATTTATGAATACAAAAGAACTAAGTATTTAAAAATTAGTAGATTCCATAGGAAAACTATTAATAAAATAGAACAACAATTTGAAATCCTAGAAGAAATTAGAATACATCTAGTAGAAAGAAATGCACTAACAATTAGTATACTAAAAAAAAACACCAAAATATATTAGTAATATTAAATAAGCTTCATTATATTAAAATCAAATTAGAAAATCAAATTACAAGTCAAGTAATCTTAAGACTTTAGAAGTTAATCATAGAGAGCTTAGCCAATTAAAAGTACTAATAGAAAATTTTAATAAAATGCAATTAGAATTAACAAAACATATAAACAAAATAATAGGAGAATAAACATGCCAGGCTTGACCTTAACTAAAGAAATAGAAATGATAAATGAAAACCTTATTAAAATAGAAAGTGAACATTTTAGAAAATGATATAAACAAGACATGCTAAGAAAGTCAAAAAAATTAAAAAAGTTAAGAGCCTTATCTTATAAACTTGTTGTTTGACACACCCCTTGTGTGTGTTCTCAAATGTATAGGTCACTCAAGTAATATAGTGCAGCCAATGGGTCGGGTACTCGAATACATTGGGAATAGGATTACTATTAATAACTACTTCTCTACTATCTAGCGAAATGAATGAGATGATGTGATGATCTAATGTGCAAAAAGATGAATAATGCAAATGGATATGTCCTGGGTAAAATAAAGGGAGATCTTAATCTATAAAAGTGGGGTATCCGGGCGATGCGCCCCATAGGATTCAAGTGTTAGGCGTTAAGCACTAGATTTACAAAGTGCTTCTAGAATGAGCAAATTGAGTCATGAGAATCCAGAGGTATATCGGTCCCTACCTACAGACCACCGATAGCTAGTCCCATATGAGGTCCCGGCATAGAATTCTTTTGAGGCCTCACACCACTTATAATTACATAGCACTCTAGGTATCCCAAAGATGTATTCAAGCCCTAAGAGTAGACCTAACCCTACCTATAGGTAAAAGGCCCCTAACCCCCTATGAGGTTTCGGTAGAGAATTCTCTCAACGCCTCACACCAAATATGGTTGCTTAGAGCTTAGAGAATATGGAGATATGATACATCAATAGGAAGGGAAATGCGACACTCCACAATCTCATGGCTTACCCTAATGAATACCTCTCACTCACCAAGGTAAACAAATCATGCAAACCAATCAACAAAAAGATTAATAAAGCAAGCAAGCATTAAACACAGAAGATCAAAACTCAACTAAACTCGGATTAAATAGAATCACAAATTAAATCAGTACAAGATTAGAACCCTAGGGTTCACATGCCCTTATACCCTCTAGGGTTTAGCTCTCCATGGAGCAATATACAAAACAAGTGACACACCTCTTATGTGCGTGTTCTGCAAGTGCACGAGTGTCAAAGTAATAATGTACCCAATGAGTCAGGTAGTCAAATCCACAGGGAACGGAAATATTAGTAGTAACTACTTCTCAGTTATCTAGACCCAATCAAGAATATGGTGAAATGAACACAATCACAAGAATATGAATGTCTCAAGCAAGCAAGGAATAGTAGAAATAAGGGGAGTCTCAATCAATAAAGATGAGGTACCCTGGCAATGCTCCCCTTAGGATCTAACATGAAGTGCAAAACTTACAAGTGCTTCTAAACTGAGTTAATCGAGTCATGGAAATCCAAAAATAATCAGTCCCTGCATCCATATCACCAATACTATTCCCCTACAAGGTCTCGGTGGAGAAATCGCTCAATCTTAACACCTTACACCACATATGACCGTGATAGACTCTAGGGATTGCTAAGAGTACACCTGATTTGTAAGGATAGACCTAACCTTACTTCTAGGTGAAAGATCCCTAACCCTCTACAAGGTCCCGACAAAGAAATCTCTTAATCTCACATCTCACACCAAATATGGTTGCATAAAGCTTAGGGAATAGAGATATAGAATGTACTACTCGAAAGAGAAAAGAGACACTCCACTATCTCATGACTCACCCTCTAAACCCTCTCCAATCTTGAAGTTCTAACCCTAATGGAGATCTCTCTCTCACCAAGGCAAACAAATCATGCATACCAATCATTCAAAAAGATTAATACGGCAAGAAAGCAATGAGAAAACAATATTGGAAACTCAGTTAAACTCTGATTTGATAGAAAACACGAAGTAAATCAATACAAAGATAAGATCCTAGGGTTCACATGCCCAAATACCTACTAGGGTTTAGCCTTATATGGGGTAAATTACAAAATAATCAATGCAATATAAATCAATAAAAACCATGGAATAAACCGCCTTGAATTTGTGATGATGGCCTTGATGGGTTGCTCAATGTCTTGAAGGATCCCTCTCTGAAGCTAGGTCACTGATGGCTACCTCTATGCTATGCCGAAGAAGTGATCTATCAAAGTCGGTGATGAACGGCCCCCAAATTTTCCAAAGACCTCGTCTCAAAACCTTAGCCGCTTTTCCTTTCAAACGCTATCAAAAAGTTTCCAAAGAATAGGGCAAAAAGGCTATTTATACTTAAACCCGCATATGTCACATGCCTCCACGTGACCATGTGAGCCTCCCATGTGCCGGTGTGGGCTACAGAACCACCCACGCGACCGAGTGGAAATTTTCAATAGGTCACGTGAATAGCATTTTGCCACAGTATTCTTGAGGCCACATGGATGGGCACACGTCTGCGTGGTAGGTTATGAGGATTCTTGTCATTTAGCCATCATTGGGAAGGTTCTTGAATTCTTCACACGAGTCAGGACATGGGAGTGTGATTGCCTTTGTGCCCTTCAAACTCATAATTTGGCTTGAATTCTCGTGGAAGTTGTCACACACCCAGTGTCCATGAGCTCCTCTTATGTCTTAATCCTTATATTGCACAAAAACTCCCAAAAGGTGCGTTCATAACTTATCTTTACTTTCTTTTCTTCTTTCAAGGCCTTCACAACC
The DNA here is from genome assembly GCF_009730915.1 of Dioscorea cayenensis subsp. rotundata. Taxonomy (NCBI): domain Eukaryota; kingdom Viridiplantae; phylum Streptophyta; class Magnoliopsida; order Dioscoreales; family Dioscoreaceae; genus Dioscorea; species Dioscorea cayenensis. Next base: position 12,517,067 of record NC_052490.1, read on the forward strand.
TATTTACACAAAGGAACATGAAACACACTTTATGAGAAATAAACCATGGTAAAAAAGATGCTCAATACATGTAAAATATATAGAGAAACATGTCTACTCCAGCACTGATCAACGAGAAATTAATGGATGAAAGTATGTCAAAGCTATCGAAATATGGGCCGCATATAGTTGTGTTGATGGCCGTAATGGGTAGTCTCCACATCTTGATGTAATCCACTCAGAAGCTAGGGTTGCAGGTGACTTCCTTGGTTCTATGACGGAGGAGGAATCGATTAAAGTTGGTGGAGATACATTCTCTTGGCTGAAAAGACCTCCTCTAGAAACCCTAGCCGTCTTTCCCACAAGAGCTACATAAAAGATAAGCTAAAATTGGGCACAGTGGCCTTTTAAACACTAAAATTAGGTCCCACAGTACTTCCTTTGTGGCGGCAAGGGTGGGCACATGCCCATGTGGTAGGTCATGTGGCTTTCTGTCTGCTGAAAATGCTGGGAAAACTATTAAAATCTTAACACAAGTTGGCACATGAGCATGTGACTGCCTTTATGCTCTTCCAACTCATGGATTGACTTGAAAATCTTTGAAAGTTGGCACACACTCCCATATATGCAAACATGGCTTTTGTCTTGATCCTTGTATCACGCAAAAGAAATCCCAAAATATGCCTCTATGCCCTATCTTTGATTCCTTTTTTTCTCTTCATGCCTTCACAATCCTGTTTGCACAAAAGAACACCAAATACACTTTATGAGCGATCAAACCTCATAAAAGTGATTCTTAATGCAGGTAAAACATATGGCAAAATATATTCACTCAAGCACTTATCATTGTTCAAACTACACTTGGTGAGGAAACAGTTGGAAACAGAGTGTATAGAGGATTTACTATTAAGGGTGAGGAATTAGAGTTTGAAGTAGGTTAATTTTAATAGATATATTGTATTTTGATCTTATTTTTGCATGGACTTGTTGAATTGACATCCAGCTACTAATGCTCACTTCATTATGAATTGACTTTCCAATGACCAAAAATGGCAAAAATAGTGTTTATGGGCAAGAGAAGGATTTTATAGACATGTGTATTTTGAATATCAAATCACTTAGATTGGTGTATAATTGTTGCCAAGTCTATTTGGCACATGGATAGATATACCTATTGCTGAACCAAATTTTATCACTAATACATATGTTTTTGTGTTCTTTTGTGCATGTAGGGTTGTGGAGCCAAATGTAGAAGAAAGAAGCCAAAGTAGATTGCGAATGCATTTTTGTTGATGCAATCTTGAAATGAACACACAAGAAGATGCAAGTTGTGCTCAAAGACATATAAGTGTGTGCCAACCTCTATTATGCTCGATGGAATATGTAAATTGGAGGGGCACAAAGTCAGTCGCACTCATATGTTCCGACTTGTGCAAGGGTAGGAAGATCTTCGTCAATGTTATCCCTTATTGAAGAAGCGACGCAATCTACGGCATAGACGTGTTCCCGTTTATGTTACCTCGATGACAAGTGTCGATTTGGGAGTGTTTTTGGCATAGTGATGTAGCAGACATTGCAGCAAATCACTGTAGCAATTTACAATGGCAGTTACTATTCACAAGCCGTTGAAAAACGATGTTATGCAGATTCACATGGGCATGTAGAAATTCCACACACCCATATGGATTCCCGATTCCAGCCTTATATAAAGCCGTGATTCAGCCCGATTTCAAAAATCCTCTTTTCCATCTTTTCTCCATCTTTTCCTTATCTTTGGAGAGGCCTGCACCTAGGGTATAACGGGCTTTGGCATGGTTTTTGGAGTGGTTCTACGGCCATTGACAAGATCCTCATTCCTTATATCCCGGGTGAGCGGGGTCGAATCCACAGGGAGTAGGGAGTAAAGACACTTAATTCGATTCTTAGCTATGTGAAGTATCAACAATGATAAGTGTGGTAATGATTCAATTCTCAGAAATTAAAAGCAACAAGTAAGAGAGCAAAAGTAAGGAGGAGGCAAGGCAATCGATAAAGATGGGGTACTCGGATGATGCTTCACCTAGGATAATCGCTTCAAGTGCAAGAACTCTCTATTATGCTTCCTAATCAATGCAATGGTGAGTCGTGGAAATCCTTACATACATAGTCCCAAATCTAAGGTCAACTATGGCTAACTCTATACATGTCCCGGAGGATAAATCGAACAATCTCAACACCTCGCACTCACATAGAGTTGCAATGAGCTCTAGTGATTCCAAGTGATAAATCTCTTCCTATATTTAGACCTAACCCTTTGGTCCAGGTGGAAGGTCCCTAGCCACAATTAAGCCCTAGATACTAAGATCACCTCAACGCTTCACTCCATTGCACGCGCAACTAGGCCCCAGCGAAGGTTCATCCCTTAGACCATTCACTCTATTATGGCCGCAAAGAACTCGAGGAACGGAGGTAGAATCTATCATGTCGGAGGGGAAAGGGGACGCTCCTGTACCTCTCGACTCACCCTCTCAACCCTCTCCAACCTAGCTTTGTCTAACGCTCGTGGTGTGTCACTCACTCACAAGGTTACCAACAAGAACTCTCAACCCTAGTGTCACTCTAGGGGAAATGTTCATACAATCAAGCATTCAAGGTTGGAACTCACAATAAGCATCAATTTATGGAAAGCGTAATAAAGAAGTTCAATAAAACGAATACATCATAGGGTTCACAATCACCCAAGTACCCACTAGGGGGTTTAGCTCTCCATGGAGCTAAGTACAATCAAAGAAATAGAATGTAAAAGCAATAAATCCATAAAGAAACCCCCTCGATGGTCGTATCGATGGTCTTGTAGAAAGTCCTCTACTCATCGTCCAAGGATTCCTTCATCCGGTATAGGATATGCCTCGATCGAAGCTCCCCTACCAACCTTCTTCCTAATGGAATCACGATGTCGGAGCCGTAGAACCTCTCCAAAACCTTGGCCAATACCCCTCGAAACCCTAGCCGAAGCCCTCTCGCAAGTTGGGGAAAAGATGGAGAAAATAATACCAAAATCGGGGCTGAATCGGCTTTAAATAGGGCTGGAATCGGGCGACTCCACGGGCGTGTACGGTACACGCGCCTGTGTGGATTCTCTGGTTCTGCGGTTTTCAGCCGGCTGTTAACAGTAACTGCCATAGTGATTTTCTACAGTGATTTGCTACAGTGACCTGCTACGATACTATGCCAGAAATACTCCCAAATCCACTTTTCATCGAGCTAACATAAACGGGCACACGTTTATGCTGTGGATCACTTTGCTTCTTCAATGACGGATAAGATGATGGAGATCTTGTTCTATGTGCATAAGTCGGAATGCTTGAGTGTGAATGCCCTTGTGCCCCTCCAAATGGTTGTGTGAACTCAAATACGGGGAGGTTGGCACACACTCTAGCATCTCGCACCCGACTTATATCTTCCCGTTTGAACTTTAGCAAGATTTCGTCCAAAATCAGTGCATTGTGATCCACATTATCTTCTTTCCTTCATAATTGGTTTCACAACCCTACATGCACGAAAGTAACATAAAAACACACATATTAGTGTAAAAACCCAAGGAAAGTAATGCTCAACATAAGGAAATAATGCTTCGCATTCATATCGCACAAGCACTTATCAGCCATCAACACCGCGTTGCTTTGGAAGAGAGTTATTGGTGGAGCTTTTATTGGTATTGATCCGGCGAGATGTATCCTAGGCTTAACGAAAGAACCTTTGAAGAGGACGAGGCTACTCCACAAAACCATTGACATGAATACCAAGGGGGTTTTACTCAAGGATTTCATCTCTTTACTTTCGATTTCATTATTGATTGTATCTTGCTCCACGGAGAGATAAACCCCTAGTGGGTACTTGAGCATGTAAACCTTAGGATGTTATTGTTTTATTGACCTTCTATTATGCTTTCCTTAATTGATGTTTTTAATTGAGTTCCAATCGTGAATGTTTGTTGAATGATTTCTCCCTTAGGGTGACACTAGGGTTGAGAGTCTACATTGGTAGTCCTTGTGAGTGAGTGACACACAAAAAGGGTTAGACAAAACAAGATTGGAGAGGGCGACAGGGTGAGTCGAGAGGTAGCAGAGCGTACCCTTTCCCCTTCGTTGTGATTAATCCTACCTCTGTTTTCCAAAAATTCTTTGTGGTCATAATAGAGTGAAGTGCTAAGAGAGGAACTCCTCTGGGGCTTAGTTGCGCGAGCAACAGAGTAAAGCGTTAAAGTAATCCTTAGTGCTGGGACTTAATTTTGACTAGGGGTCTTTCACCTGGACCAAAAGGTTAGACCTATATTAGGGAATAGGATTTATCACTTGGAATTCCTAGAGCTTCTTGCAACTGTTCACAGTGTGAGGTGTTGAGACTGATTAATTTCTCCACCGGGGCATAGTGTAGAGTTAGTCACAGTTGATCTTAGGTTTGGGACCGTGTATTTTAAGATTTCCATGACTCATTAAGCATCAGTTAGGAGACATAATAGTTGGTCTTGCACTTGAAGCAATAATCCTAGTGGAGCAATGTCCGAGTGCCCTACTTTCTATCGATTGCCTTTCCCCTCATATTATTGGGCCTCTCTTTCTTATTTTCTCTATTCCTTTTCATATTGATTTTGTTCACACCACTATTGATTCATCTTCACTTTAGTTATGTAGCAATCTTTGTGTTTCTAATCACTATTCCCTGTGGATTTCACTACCTACTCACCACGGTATTTTTACTTCGACAAACCCGTGCACTTGCGGGTCACACTCAAGGGGCGTGTCATTAATGAATTCACTGATGTGTTCCCAAAAGAATTGCTCAAACTATCCCTAGATTGTGATTTTAATTTTTTTCTATTGATTTATTATCTCTACTACATTGATTTTTATCCCGTCATATAGAATGGCACGAGCTAATTTAAAAGAATTGAAATTGTAGTTGCATGATCTTATTGACAAATGATTCATTCAGCCAAGTGAGTCACTAAGAGCATACTAGTGTCATTTATAAAAAACTAAAGATGATTCATTGAGCTTAAGTATAGATTATTTGCAACTAAATTGAGTAAGAACAAGTATCCTTCATGAGGACTGAACGTATAGTTGTTTTGGAGTTTTTAGTGTTGTATTTTAATGAAAATATGACCCTTTTGTGCTCAATCTTCGTATTAATGCCCAAATTCTGTATTTTTTATAAAATAAATGTTTTTATGTGATTTTGAATGATTTCAAGTAAAATACAAAGGAAGAAGTATATCAAATTTGAAATTCATGCTTAAAGAAGTCATGAATTATTAACAAGCCTGGATATTTTCCATGGCTTCATTGAAGTGGTCATATCATCATCATTTCTTATTGAAAGAGAGTGTACTTAGGCTAGTTGGAAGGGGAACTCAAAGGCCTAAAGTTTGGCATTTAGACTTTTTCAAGAATCAGCATGCATCATAAAGAAAAAAACAAAAACTTTTGAAGCAACTTACCTGGCCGGATTGGGCTTATATTCGGGCCCAAGACTCATTGTTAAGTTAGAAAGCCTACTAGATTAGCACCTAGTTACTTAGAAAGTAAAAAATATTAATTAACAAAATTAGTTATAATGGTAGCCAATTTGAATCCGCCGAATTTCTAGAAGAAAAAGGGCTACAAAAATGATGGATTGGTTTAGAAGATAGCTTTGAAGTGGAATTTTTAATTAGTGATAAAGGAAGAGGTTTGGAGAAGATAGAAGACATTGATCAAGGTGGAGTTTAAGGAATTAAGAGGGAAAGCTTGAAGATCTATGATGAATGCTAGATGTATAGTTGTTTTAATGTTTTTGGTATTGCACTTAAATGAAAACATAGACCTTTGTGTGCTTAATCATTGTATTTATGCCCAAATTTCATATTATTTTGAAATAAATGCTCTTCACATGTTTCCGAATGATATAAAGAAAAGAGTCCCAGTGTGGAAAATTATAGTTTAAGAAGTTGTTAAGTTTTAATGGGTTTCGTATTTTGCATAGATTCACTACAGTGGTTATATTTCCCTCATTCCTAATCAAAATGGAGTATTCTTGGGTTTGTTGGAAAGGGCATTCAAAGTTCTACTAGCACAGTGTTCAGAGTATTATGAAAATTAGTGTACATCATAGAGATAAACATCAAAGAATTTGTAGAGGTTTACCTCACGTGACCAACCCAGAACTTTATCCCAAGCCTCATACTTAGTTTAGAAGGCAGCTATATTAGTGACGCACGCTTTATGTGTGTATATACTACAAGTGCATGGGTCATCAAGTAATACCTCGTGGGTGAGCACAAGGGTTGTATTTCTTAAGGAATGGTGGGAGGCTCCTATTACTTCCTTTTTACTTAATCAATAAGTCGACGTCTATTTGTGTTCTTAAATCTATTCCTACAAACTAGTTACTAAGATATAATTGAGGATCATCAAGTGCAATTGGAAGGAGTTCGGGTAATTGTATGATGATTCCCTCAACAATTACTTGTGAAATAACGTTAAGAGGTGACAATTTGATCTAATATTTGATAGGGGGAATTCGAGGGCCTACTGGTCTCAATCTCTTGGCAACCAGGTCTAAACACTAGGAACTTAAGATGGAATCTCTTCCACCCCAGCCCGCTTGTGTCCGTCTTAAGTTCAAGAACTCTACTAGAAGGGCTAATCAAACCCTTATCCAGAAACCTAGCTATGGCTAATCTCTTAGCGCATGCGTAGGCATTGGTGTTCTAATGTATGGGAATCTCTTCCTCAAAACATCAACAAAATAACATCAAACAATCATGCAATGAATCCACGATAACTAGAAAGAATATATTATTGACATTAGAGTATCACAAGTAAAGATCAAGGTACAATCACATGTAATTCACCTCGAATTGGGGTCCTCTAATGGATATACAATCGGTTAATCAATGAATAAAAATAATCAAAAGGAAAAATAGTAAGAGAATTCTTGAACAAACTCCCTCTAATATGCTACTGATGGTTGAGGTTAAGAAGATCCCAAGATAATTAAGAAAACACCAAATCTTTTCGCGCACTCTCCACTATCAATGCTCATTGGATTCTCCTTGAGAAAATCGCCTGAACCTGCTGAATTGATGGTGAAACTAATCTCCAGCTGCATAGGTCTCTAGAAATCCAGCCGCCTCTCCCTAAATTCAGCAAATGAATCCCCTTTTTATTGTGAAACCTATTGGTATTTATAACTCAAGTCGTCCATGGCCTCACCATTCTCATTGCGAAGGCCATGGTGAGTAAGTTTTGTTTCTTGCGCCGCAAGTTTCATCTTAGCATGATCTGTCTCAGCGTTGTGTGAATTGGCCACCAGCATTATAATGCACTATGACCGTTGTGAAGGCTGTTGTTCTTATTGTGCTATCTTCTATGGCTCCACACTGGCACAACTAAGTCATGGTCATGATGGTATTGGACAATGGTCGTGGTTAGATGTCACCATGGCTGTTGTGAGCCGTGATGGTGCTCTAATTTAGCAAGTTGATCTGTTTTGCTTCAAAATGGGCCCATATACGCTTCTTTAGCCCAAAGATGAAATAGAAGCCCATGGTGAACAAAAGAATGAATTTTGTACTAGTTTCGAGTTAAACATATAAATCTCATGCAAAATGTAGTATAAATGATATATAAAATACGTGTTTTCAAGCACTCAATTATAACATAGATCATTAGCAAGTTTCTTAATTAATTAAGATCATATTATTAAAAATAGCAAAGAATTTGTAGCCAAGGGACTTTTAGAAGGTGAAGGGATATATAAAGGATTGATCAGTCCAAAAGAACCCTTTTTGGCTAATTTTTGAATCTTTGGCTCTTGGAGAGACTTGGAGAAAAAGGACGAACTTCATTGGAGTGGTGGTCAAGGAACTAAAGGGAAAAGCATGAAGATATCATCATCAACCCCTTTAAGTTTGCCTTTTTTCCCACCCCAATTTCATGATTTTTCATATTAAATGCTTGTATTTTCATATATTTTCAATCTCTCATGTGGTGAATATTCATAGTTAGGGTGTAATCCTCTTGTGCTTCAATCTTTTATGGGATTTCAATATTAAATAAACTATGAGTTTGTATAATCAATTTTGAATTTTTGAATGTCAATGTGGTGAATGTATCTCCTAGCCTAATTTCTATGATTTTATTGATGTATCTATGATTAAGAATGATCTTGTATTTCAATTTTGTTCTAAAATTCATCCTATTGGCATAGAATATTAGGTTGCCCATAGTAGGGAAATAGAAGTCTTAGATCATGGTTTGATGCTTGGAGTAAAGATTCAATTGTTTCAATTTAGAATTTTCAGTTTCTAATTTTGATTCTATTCTAGAAGATAATGTTCAATTGCTAAGTGTATTGAGGTGGAGTTGCTTGGAGTATGGAATCTAATTCTCTAATCCATATGGCGAATGATCTTGGATGTCTAGAGTAGAGATCTTCAATGCCTAGCTAATGGATGATCAATCTTATAAAATCAAGCCACACAGGTATGGTGTCATGTCTCTACACTATGATGATCAAATTAGAGATTCTAGGGTAATAGCACTCCAATGGCTAGTCACATGGCATTACAAGTATAGAATGCTCAGAGTAGGGATCTAAATGCTTGCAAAAAGCTTTATATGTTAACTAGTTTACTCATAGTACAAAATATAGGGTATGGATTATAGAATTTCTCTTTATCTTTAAATTCAATTTAGGGATGCTTGTTGTAGTGATTCTTAATAAGAATTATACTTTAGAAAATTCTTTATCTTCATTTTGAATCCTATTTGGAATCTTTAACATTATCAAGAGCTTCATCTACTTGGAGTAAAGAATTATAGTTTAGTTGAACCTTTTTAATGATCCACTAATTTACTGATCGTTAACATTGATGATATGATCTTTAAAAGGACAGGTGGAAATCAACTCTAACCATCATATCATATAGGAATCTCAATGATGATCTTTGATTTATATATTTCTTTTATTTCTAAATTTTTTGAAATTTTATATTTTTTGTAACAATCTAATATTCAATCTCTCAAATAATAGCAAAGTAGTGTCTTTTGACTTCTTAAAACAAATATTCCTCATGGAAAAGACAATATTCTACTTATCTCTTATATGACTATTTCTCTTGCTAGCAATAACTTATTCACTACAACCAGGTTTTAGTGTTGTTATAAGGAGCTAGTGAGTTTTCTTGCGTCACTTATGATGATATGACATAAGTTGCTAATGTGGCATATGTCAGTACATAAGTGTCCAACATATCACCTTTTTCTCACCTTAATTTTGGAAGCCTACATAATTTCTTTTCATATTGCAAAGATCTTGAATGTTCACTAACATTTCATGTGTTTCTGTAAACAAATACATGAAAACAAATAACAATAACATATTTCATACAACTTCAGATAATAACATATTATAAACATTTAAGAAATTACAATGGCAATTCAATATTATCTTATGCGACTTTTTAGAGTGACTTACCAAGTGTACTATAAGTAAAATAAGGATGTGTAGATTATCAAATCCTATGAGGAATATATTACATAAAGCCAATATGCAACATGACTTATATTATTTTTTGAGAAATCAAATGGTTGAGCTATTTACAAAAGTAAAAGTAAAAAAAAAAAGCTTAAAACAAAAAAAAAGAGAGAAAAATGAATCCAAGATCTTTCCTAAAGAGTTTAAATATCAAAAGGATGTTAGGATTGAGTTACTTTTGTGCTTGTAAAGGATCAAATCATTAATGTATGGATTGATAGTTAGTAGACTATAAAATGGTTTTAGATAAATTAAAAATCTTTCCTCCAAGCAATTGTATCTAGGTTGTGAATTAAGAGTATAACGAGATTCAAATCAAGCTATAGGGCTTTCCAAATATGATTCTCATGAAGAATCCTAAGTAGTGCTCGAATGACAATATTTTGCTATCAATTTCTTAATATTTCACTATTTATTTAAATGAAATTATGTAGAATCTAGTGGTTAATTCATTTATGTTTCATGAACATAAACGGGCACATGATTATGCCGTGGATCGCTTTGCTTCTTCAATGACAGATAAGTTGATGGAGATCTTGTTCTATGTGCATACGTCGCAATGCTTGAGTGTGATTGCCCTTGTGCCCCTCCAAATGGTTGTGCTAACTCAAATACGGAGAGTTTGGCACACACTCTAGCATCTCGCACCTGACTCATATCTTCACGTTTGAACTTTAGCAAGATTTCCTCCAAAATCAGTGCATTGTGATCCACATTGGCTTCTTTCCTTCATAATTGTTTTCACAACCCAACCTGCATAAAAGTAACATAAAAACACACATATTAGTGTAAAAACCCGAGAAAAGTAATGCTCAACATAAGGAAAGAACGCTTCGCATTCATATCGCACAAGCACTTATCAGTACACTCCAACCAACCCATCATAATGATTTTGGAATTAAAATGTTAAATTCTGTCTTCAATACTCTTTTAAGAGTTTTTGGTTTCTTCAATGTTTTCTCTAGCCTTAAATGAAGTATTGTAGAGTGGTTTTTACTAGGAGACATGAGATACAATATGTACATGTGAAAAAAAATGATGATAAAAAAATGAGTATGTGATAGTATTTCTTTGCTAGTGTAGCACGAATGCGTCTATGTAGACTATAATCAAGTACGTTAGGTGGCTCTTGTTCCTAATCAATATGTGCATCCTTCAAAAAGATTGTAAAAATTTTTTGGTGCAGTCTACATTAATCAGACTCAAAAAGAAAAAATGTGTGTACGTCCGTATATATGTGTGAAAGTAATAAAGTATCTCTATTGAACTCCTGGAACCTCCTACATAGTCACTTGAGAGTTAGAGTTTTATCTAGGAACCAAAGGACTTTTAACTGAGTATTGAGGATGTCTTTAGCACTTTAATGCCATTTTCATTGTGCTTGGGGTGAATGGTTATCATGGGGTAATCCAAGGTATGGAGGTTAAGGTGGGAAGTAGCACACACTCACAGGAGCTCTTTAGATGAAACAGGGCTATTATTATTTGACTATTCATTGAACAACTCACCTCTTGATTTCTGTCCACTTGTGCTTGTGGAGTCCTTTACTTTTGAGCTTAAGGTCGTGCATTTAGCCGTTTATCTTCTTGCCCCTGTTCTTCAAGTTTGTTTGCTTGGGGACAAGCAAAAGCTTAGGTGTGGGGATGTTTGATAAACATCTAAATGTACGTATTTTATATGTATTTGTGCGTATAGTTTTTGAATATTATTGATGAACCGATGCCCTTTTTAGGGTTTAATAATTTAATTTTGTGTTACAAGCAACAAAAAGCCTAGGTGAGCTCAACGATGCAATTTGAGGAGAAATCGATACCGAAAATGGCATTTTAGGGCCGGTACTGTAGCATCAATATAGCATCCTCACAGCCAGTATATTGACCATGAAGCAGCCCGTAAGCCATCCCGAAACCACTCTTTAAAATCTTCTTTAGGGCTTTTTGTGGGGAGACACCCTTCTTGGAGCTCATCACCACCATTGTCAATCTGATGAAGAAGAAGGTGTTTTAGGGCATTTCTATGGACAATTTGATGAGGAGAGCATGATTTTGAGCAAGATCCATCACTAGGGCTTGATTTTAGGAAGTTGAAGACAAGGGAACCACCCATTGAGTGGCGTCTTTGGAAGCTCATCTCCGAGGGATCTAAGTGTCATTCGGCCTCCAACCTTTGAGGGAGTTTGTTCATGCTTTGTTTAGTTGTTTCTATGGCTTTGATTGTTTGTTTTGTGACTATGAACAACTAAACCCCCAAAGTCACCTGATGTAGGTGAACCTTGGGGGTGAACTTGTGTTGTTTGGATGTTTGATTTATCTATTGCATTTTGGCTTGTTTGTGATCTTTGTTTGATGTATTTTAATGCCCTGATATGCATGGGAACTCTGTGTATCAATTCTTAGGAAGTACTAGGTTGCATGACCATTGCCCTAGTATTAGACTCACCAAGTTTGGAAGGGATATACATATAAATATATCGTGACCATCAGGTATTTGTACCCCTCCACTCCCATTGAAATTGTAGGAGAATTTAGGCGGAAGAGATTCCGTATCCAATACTCATACCGGATTAGGGGTCAATTGTCGTGACCATTGGGTTGACCTAATTTAGGGTTTCCTCTATCCAACTAGCCACTTGCATAATAATTCTAGCATCCTACACACTTTAGTAGCCCCCGAGGGGATCCTCATCCATGACAATCAAAGTTCATGAATCAATCAAAGTTCTAGGGGGATACTTTGTCCGAATACACCCTTCTCTTGTGTGACACTTCTCTGTGTACTTATTGCATGTGATAGCAGTCAAGTATTCTTTTGCTTTAGTTTATCTTGTTTTGTTTTCTTCACTCATTATTGTTATTTGGTTATATAGTAGAAGATTAGCTAGTACTACTACCCCTAGTCATTGTGGATTCAACTACCCGACCTTCTTGTACACTTTATTAGTTAAATGACCAATGCACTTGCGGAGCACATCACATCCTTTTATCATGTGATTGCACATGGGTTGCTAATGGTTTGATATTCATTTGGCTATTTATATGATCTAACATTCTTTTGCAGAGTTTGAACAAAGATAAATCACATTTATCACATGTTGTTCTATATCTACTAATATGAAATTTATAAGAATATGAAAGTTTTGCTTAAAGTTTATTTTGTGACCAATAAATTCATGTATACAAGTATTATTTATCTTTTGCTTATAGGTTTCAAAAAGAAATTTAGGATTTTTATCTAAATTGTAAGCCATCCAGTATCTATAGGTTCTATGTCACTAAAGACTGGGTTAAATTTTAAAGATTACTTTCTTCAGTAAAATTAGAATCTAGGTGAGGAAATGGCATTGGTGGACTTAGGGGCTAGTATTAACGTTATGCCATACATCTTCTTTCAAAAGTTAGGCTTGGGTGAGCCTAGGCCTACTCGGATGACTTTGCAACAAGCGGACCAAACAGTACGACATCCGAGAGGCATCATTGAAGACGTGCTTATCAAGGTGGACAAGTACATTTTTCCGATTGACTTTATAGTGCTAGACATCAATGAGGATGCGGATGTACCTTTGATACTAGGGAGACCGTTCTTGCGGAATTCTAAGGCAATGATTGACATGGACGGCAGAGAGCTAACTTTGAGGGTTGGAGATGACAAGCTCACATACCGCCTTGCTTAAGCCATGCTGTATTCTCTTGATTTCGATGATACTTTATACTTTCTAGACACTACTAATCAGATTGTTGATGAATACATGCAGGAAATATTCAATCCGGACCCATACGAGGGTTTGCTCGACCAAGAGGAGGATTATGAAGAAGTAATGATGCTTGGTGCGACGGAAGAAGTACCATCTACCTCGGGGATCATGAAGAAGGTGCTCCCGAAAATGAAGAAGGCTAGGAGACGCCACCGGAAACACTCCAAGTCTGTTGGAGACGTACGTGAACCAAAGAAGTTGGATGAATCATTGTTAGGTGGTCCGAAGCCCGATGATTCACCTTCTACCCTCAAGAGACTTTGCACATCATGCTTTCGAGCAATGGGTAAGAGGGCAACTTTCATTCATGAACTCCCGTGAGGTAAGACAAGGTACGTCAAGCTTAATGATGTTAAACAAGCGCTTCTTGGGAGGCAACCCAAGTGTTTACTGTTTTCTTATCTTTAGTTTAGTTTGTTTGCATGAATAAATTGTTAAGTGTTGGTGTCTTGATTTTTAAGTGCTTGTGCTGAGATTTTCTTTTTAACTTTGAATACTCATCGTGTATTTTCATGTGGAATTGGCGAAGTTATGTCGTTTGAGCTTTATTCCTTGTTTTTCGCTAGTAAAACTCGCATACTAGGGCAGGCTCTGAGTGTGTAAACATGTTCAGAGACTTTCTGCAGAGCCTGCAGGTTTTTCTAAGGCATCCAGTGAAGACGCACGAGCGTGTGGAATTTCCGCACGGCCGTGGATTTGCATTGCGAGCTCATCCAGAGAAGGCACAGGGGCGTGCGGCTGCCCCTATAAACGACCATGCGAATATCACACGCCCGTGGGTAATTTCCGCACGGGCGTGTGAATTCCTGGAGAGATTGGCCGATTATCCCAAAAGCACAGAGGGGCGTGAACTCGCCCCTATGGGTGACCTTGTGAACTGTACACGGGCATGGGTAATTTCCACACGCCCGTGTGAAACTCTGCAGAGGAGCCCTTTTCATCCCGAGAAGACACAGGGGCGTGTGGGTGCCTTTGTGAGTTGGGCATGTGAATGTCTACGCCCATGTGGAATTTCCGCACGGGCGTGTGGAACACTTAGCGATTTTTCTCGGATGTCAAGAGAAACCACAAGGGCGTGCGGCTGCCCCTGTGGGAAGGGCGCATGGGCATGTGTATTTTCCGCACGCTCAAGGGAAAGTGTTCAGAGACAATGAGGTGTTTTGCAGAGAGTGCACAGGGGCGTGTATACGCCCCTGTGGCTCTCTCATAATGAGGCACACGGGTGTGGGTAATTTCCGCACGCCCGTGTGGATGCACAGAACGCTAAGGGGCGTGACTTCTTTTTAAAGAAGAATAGTTTCTCTCCTTCTTCACATCTTCCTGTCGTCTGAAAACACTCTCACATCTTTTCCCAACTTCGTAGCGCCAATTTGGTGGGATTTTTAAGAGGTTTTCTGGCCGGTTCTTGATTTTCTCTTCCCATATTGTTGGTAAACCCTATTTATGATTTTCTTCGCAAATTCATGGTTTCCATCGATGAATTTAGAGAAAAATGCTTCGTTTATCCAATTAGAAAAATTATTTGTGTTTTAGAACGAAGAAGAGGTAATTTCAAGGTGTATTTTTGGAGTTTTAAGGCACGGCCAAGCGGCTTTCACGCCCCGTGGATCCACACGGGCGTGCGGAAATTCCACACGACTATTTGGATTTCTGCAGCGTTAGTTTATCAACTTGTTTGATAGATTTTGTTTCAAATTTTGCAGATTATGGCACCTCGGTCGAAGAAGCAAGCTGATAAGAGGCCGTGTGAGTCATCCCCTGAGCCTGAGGGCATGAGTTTCGCGATTCCAGAGCATCAGGTTCGCTATGAGCGCCTGTAGAGACTCCGGTTCGGACAGACTCAATTCCTGGACACGAGTATAATTAGAGATCTACAGTAGGGAGATGAGCTCGCTAATGAGGTCGAGGATCTCATTTCAGCAGGTGGTTGGAGGCAGTTATTAACGATTAGAGAGCCAGCCATCCGAGAATTTGCACTGGAGGTGCTATCATCATTCGAGTTTTATAGATCTTACGCAAGCTTCGATAGTTTGGACACCATTTAGTTTATAGCACTTGGACACAACCATAGCTTGAGCGTCACTCAGTTTTCAGTTCTGCTTGCCTTGTATGAGGAGGCATTTACAGACACTGAGGAGTACACTCAGTTACCTACTGATTACCCTGGAGCCTTGACCCCGCCGAGAGCTTACAGAGTACTATATGGTCAGGGTCAGTACAAGCCAGGGGTGTCCAAGGCCACGTGCGTTTCCCGACCTGCATACAGATATTTACATGCCATCATGAGTAGGTCGGTGAATACTCGTGGTGACAGCACTGGCTTTCTGAGCTGGCAAGAGCTTCTATACTTATACTCGATGGTGCAACATGTACCGATTCACTTAGGACACATCATGGCAGAGTACATCAGACGTCAGGGGCATTATGCTAGACTGGGAGCGATCTTCTCGGGCCCCTACATTACGAGATTAGTGCTGAGCATGGGTCTCTTGGATTCGATTCGTGGGGCTGAGAAGATGAGTATACCTACCCCCCCAAGAGTTTAGAGACACTGAGATTGATGGGCATGGTCCGCAGAGTTCGGACAGGGGTTTATTTTTTTGGTGATACCAGCTCCAGAGATAGCTGAGGATGAGAGTGATCATGCTGAGGCTTCCCACCGCCCTCCCGAGCCTCGCCCAAAGACCAATGGAGACCGAGGCACCTCCCGGCGGCAGAGGACTGGACCCCCCAAAGGCGTATGATGCCACCATCTCGAGCCCATGATCGCTTTGAGAGGCTCGAGAATGCGATGGAAGTGATACTGAGGCAGGTGGTCGAGGCTCAGCAGAGATTACCGAGATTAGGGTTACGCAGGCCACTCATTACACAGAGTTCATGGCATGTTTTGACGTATTATAGCAGATCTTATAGCAAGGTGTCGCCTCATCATTTGTCTTGCGTCCGAGGACTCCTCATGCTCCCTCGGCACCTCCAGCATCCCCATCACCTATTCTAGCACCACAGGATCCACCATGTGCTTCTCCACCACCACCAGCAGCAGAGGAGCCGATCGAGCGTGACACCAACGTTTGACTTTATTTTTCTGCATTTTCTTTATTTTGCATTTTATTTTAGACTTGTTCACTCATAAAGGATTCTCCTTCTGAGTTTATTTTCATTTTGCAATTCGAGTTGTATTAATTGCTTTATCTTTTATATACTCGAGTGATTCTTGTTTTTCTTTGAGCTTCACTGAACCCCTCATGTGTGCGTGCAGATGGTCTTGTCATCTTGGGAATTGAGACTTTGTCATGGGCACGGCCAAAGTGCTTTGACACTTGGCCGTGTGAGCTTCACAACCCGTCGGAACATTACTCCCAAGGACTTAGCTACATCAAACGTGACACCAGGAGTCAGGGGAGTATTGTTTTGATTACTTCTCCCACATGTATTCTTTATTGATATACATTATGAGTGAGCTTGTATGTGTATATTGGGGACAATGTACAACTTAAGTGTGGGGGGGAGTTTCACAATGCACATATCTTTTATATTAGTTTTGATTGTTATACATGCTCACATAGCCAATGACGGTTCACCTTAGTTACAATGATTGTATTCTTGAGTTTAGGAGAAATTTTAACATTGAATGTTTTCATGCTCTAGTTCTTGCTTGAATTTCTAGGAATTTTTGCCTGATTAATACTTAGTGCACTACTCACTCTTTGAACTCTATTGGAAACTCATGTTCGATGTTAAAGGGACTAGTTAGGTTTATTTTCTTGTGCTAAACTCTCAAAAAAAAAATGGAAAAAGAAAAGAAAGAACAAAATAGTTTTATTGTTTATTTGTGCTTGTAGGGTGGAAAGAGCTGCCACCTATGTAGTATGAAGCTACTCTTATAAGTCGGATACTAGCTATGCACTAATGAGAGAAAGAGCTATCTCATAGGATGAGTGAAAGCTACCACTCCGGTAGAAAGAGCTACCACCTCGAAAGTGTGAAAGCCACCTTAGCGGCCGCTTTGGAAAGGGCTACTTTAGAGGATGTGTGAAACTACTACCATCTTTGAAATTGTTGTCACTTTTGTAGATAAATAAGTCCCTTTAGTTAGTTCACACATGTACACGATTTCGGGTTTGTTGTCCTGTTTGATTCAAGTTTTTAGCAAGAGCTTTGAATTTTTTGTACTTAATGTTGAAATTTCCCTTACTTTTAGAATTCTCTCTCTGTACACTTTGGTGAACCTAAGGCCAAGCACTTCCAATATTTCCTTCATCTATGCACAGAATGTTTAATTTTTGCTTGTGGACAAGCAAAAGCTTAAGTGTGTGGGAGTTTGATAAGTGCTTGTGTGATATGAATGCGAAGCATTCTTTCCTTATGTTGAGCATTACTTTTCTCGGGTTTTTACAGTAACATGTGTGTTTTTATGTTACTTTTGTGCAGGTAGGGTTGTGAGGCCGAGTATGAAGGAAAGAAGCCAATGTGGATCATAATGCACCAATTTTGGAGGAAATCTTGCTAAGGTTCAAACGTGAAGACATAGGTCAGGTGCGAGATGCTAGAGTGTGTTCCAACCTCCTCGTATTTGAGTTAGCACAACCATTTGGAGAGGCACAAGGGTAGTCACGCTCGAGCATTCTGACTTATGCACATAGAACAAGATCTCCACCAACTTGTCCGTCATTAAAGAAGCAAAGCGATCCATGACGTGAACGTGTTCCCGTTTGCGTCACCTCAATGAAAGTATGGACTCGGGAAGTATTTTAGGCCAGGCACTATAGTGAAACACTGTAGCAGCACTATTCAAGCCAGCCGAGAAAACAGGAATTCAGAGAATCCACACGGGCGTGTCGAAATTATACACGGCCGTGTGGAAATTCCACATGGGCGTGTGAAAAATCCACAGGCCCGTGCGGTCGCCCGATTACACACCTATTTAAAGCCGATTCTGCCCCGATTTCAGTATTCTTTTCTCCAACTTTTCCCCATCTTGAGAGAGGATTTTAGCTAGGGTTTTAAGAGGTATTGGCTAGGGTTTTGGAGAGGTTCTATGGCTCTGACATCATCATTCCTTAGGAAGAAGGTTGGTAGGGGAGCTTCCATCGAGGCGTATCCTATACCGGACGAGGGAATACTTGGACGACGAGTAGAGGACTTTCCATAAGATCATCAACACGACTATCTAAGGAGTTTCTTTATGGATTCATTGCTTTTACATTCTATTTCTTTGATTGTATTTAGCTCAATGGAGAGCTAAACCCCTAGTGGGTACTCGGGTATTGTGAACCCTAGGATATATTTGTTTCTTTGAACCTCTTTATTATGCGTTGAGATGATCATAGTATCTAGGGCTTAATTGTGATTAGGGACCTTCCACCTGGACCAAAGGGTTAGGTCTATACTTAGTAAGAGATTTATTACTTGGAATCTCAAGAGCTCATTGCAACTCTATTCGAGTGTGAGGTTGAGAGGTTATTTAATCTCTCCTCCGGGACATTTATAGAGTTAGGCATTGTTGACCTTAGATTTGGGACTATGTATTTAACAATTTTTCACGACTTACCATTGCATTGATTAGGAAGCATAATAGAGGGTTCTTGCACTTGAAACGATTGTTCTAGGCAGAGCATTATCCGAGTACCCCATCTTTATCGATTGCCTTACCTCTCTCTTTACTCGTACTCTCTTACTTGTTGTTTTTACTTTTGAGAATTGAATCATTGTCACACTTATCACTACTGATCTTTCACATAGCTAAGAAGCGGATTAAGTGTTTTTATTCCCTATTCCCTGTGGATTCAATACCCGCTAATCCGGGATTATTACTTCGACAAACCCGTGCACTTGCGGGATATACGTAAGGGGATCTTGTCAGCAAACCCTAAAATGAGTGCCCCAAAGTCTCCAGGAGTTAACCTAACACTAAATAACCATTATTTCAACTAGAACACTGGGTAGTAGCTTCATACACCCTAGGGGTAGCCTTCTCTCCTGGCAGGTCATCAAATGTACACTTATAATGCCCAAAATTTGACTACTCAAGAGTAGCTCTCACTACTCTAGGGTGATAGCTTTTTCTACCATCTTTTTACACTAAAAATTGTACTGGTAAGGCATCCCAAAAGGAAACCGGACTTCTGATTTTTTATTAACATTAGAATTAACAAAAACATTTGGTCTTAAGTGAAAGGATTTCATCCTAAAACAAGTGGCTCCACAATTAAGGCAACGTGATGAAATCTTAGGTCATTAGAGTAAAAGTGAGTCTACAAGTTGCTCCAAATAAGTCTCTAACACAATCGTGTTCCCCTAAGTTTAAGAATCATCTTAGATCGTCATTAGCAAGGCACTCATCCAAAAAGACAAGCATGCAACCCTACCCCACACTTGAATGATACATTGTCCTCAATGTACAAATATAAGTCATGCAAAACATAAATTTAGAACAATCAAAGGAAAGATGGGGTTCACGTATCTTCCTTGAACATAGAGAGTGGTGTTGTTACTCTCAACATGTTTACCACTCCAAGCAACCATACAATCCCTAAAATTAGTGGAGAACACAAGTAAAACTTGAGAAATCGCAAAATACAATAATATAAAATAAAAGCTGAAAAGAACTAACAATGAAAATAAAAGAAAATAAAGAAAATGTAGCAAGGGACTCCCCTTTCTTACTGACTAAAAAAGATGAAATAAAAGGAAGTACAATAAAAGGAGATAAAGATAAACAAAGGATTGTTGCTGGTGTAGTGATGAAGAGGTTGCGTTCTCGGTCTGGATATCACCACCAGATGGGGTCGCATCATTCTTGCAATGGTCCGTGATATGCTGCAAACTCTACCCCAACCATTGAATCCTGGGGTGCTCGTTTGTGAATAAGTGGTTGCTCTTGCCTTGATTAGCTAAAGTTGTGGATCACAGTAAGGTGACAAGACCGATTCTCTGTAGGCTATACAAAGTACTAGGGCTAAATCCGCCTGTAGAGGACATATGGCCTATGCTTTCCAAGATACCCATTCTTTAAATGAGTCTAGTGATATATGGACCAGCAAATATTGTCTGTGCACAAGTGTCAATTGCTTAGTGATAAGTGCTTGTGCGATATGAATGCGAAGTGTTCATTCCTTATGTTGAGCATTACTTTTCTCAGGTTTTTACACTAATATGTGTGTTTTTATGTTACTTTCGTGCAGGTAGGGCTGTGAGGCCATGTATGAAGGAAAAAAGCCAATGTGGATTACAATGCACCGGTGTTGGAGGAAATCTTGCTAAGGTTTAAAGGTGAAGACATAGGTCAATGTGAGATGCTAGAGTATGTGCCAACCTACTCGTATTCGAGTTTGGCACATCCATTTGGAGGGGCATAAAGGCAGTCACACTCGAGCATTCCGACTTATGCACATAGAATAAGAGCTCCACCGATGTGCCTATCATTGAAGAAGCAAGTGATCCACGACGTGAACGTGTGCCCGTTTGTGTTACTCCGATGAAAGTATGGATTCGGGAAGCTATTCATGGCAGATACTGTAGCAGAGTACTATAGCAACATGGTAGTAAGTACTGTAGCAGCACTGTTCATAGCCGACAGAGAAAAAAGAAGTTGAGAGAATCCACACGGGCATGTGGAAATTATCCACGCCCGTGTGGAAATTCCGCACGGGCGTGTGAAGCATCCACGCCCATGTAGTCGGCCAATTCCAACCCTATTTAAAGCCGAATCAGCCCCGATTTTAGTATTCTCTTCTCCATCTTTTCCCCAACTTGAGAGAGGGCTTCGGCTAGGGTTTTGATGGGTATTGGCCAAGGTTTTGGGGAGGTTCTACGGGTCCGACATCGTCATTCCTGAGGAAGAAGGTGGGTAAGGGAGCTTTCCACATGACCATCGACACAACTATCGAGGGGGTTTCTTTATGGATTCATTGCTTTTACATTCTATTTCTTTGATTGTACTTATCTCCATGGAAAGCTAAACCCCTAGTGGGTACTTGGGTATTTGTGAACCCTAGGATGTATTCGTTTCGTTGAATCTCTTTATTATGCTTTCAATAAATTGATGTTTATTATGAGTTCCAACCTTAAATTCTTGATTGTATGAACATTTCCCCTAGAGTGACACTAGGGTTGAGAGTTATTGTTGGTAACCTTGTGAGTGAGTGACACACCACGAGCGTTAGACAAAGCTAGGTTGGAGAGGGTTGAGAGGGTGAGTCGAGAGGTACAGGAGCGTCACCTTTCCCCTCCGACGTGATAGATTCTACCTCTGTTCCTCGAGTTCTTTGCGGTCATAATAGAGTGAATGGTCTAAGGGATGAACTTCCGCTGGGGCTAAGTTGCGCGTTCAACGGAGTGAAGCGTTGAGGTGATCTTAGTATCTAGGGATGAATTGTGGTTAGGGACCTTCCACCTGGACCAAAGGGTTAGGTCTATAATTAGGAAGAGATTTATCACTTGGAATCCCTAGAGCTCATTGCAACTCTATGCGAGTGCGAGGTGTTGAGATTGTTTGATTTCTCCTCCGGGACATGTATAGAGTTAGGCATAGTTGATATTAGATTTGGGACTATGTAATTAAGGATTTCCACGACTCACTATTGCATTAATTAGGAAGCATAATAGAGGGTTCTTGCACTTGAAATAATTATCCTAGGCGGAGCATTATCCGGGTACCCCATCTTTATCGATTGCCTTATCCGCTTCTTTACTTTTGCTCTCTTACTTGTTGCTTTTATTGTTGAGAATTGAATCATTGTCACACTCATCATCATTGATCTTTCACATAGCTAAGAATCGAATTAAGTATTTTTATACCCTACTCCCTGTGGATTCGATACCTGCTCACCCGGGATTATTACTTCGACAAACCTGTGCACTTGCAGGATATACGCAAGGGGACCTTGTCAAGTTTTTGGCGCCGTTGCCGGGAGTAGGTGTTTAGAGATACTTTGCATTTTGTTTTCTTAGCTATTTCACCATACATTGTATTTCATATCTTCTTATTCTATCATTGTTCTGACGATTCCTTATTCTTTTTATTGTAGAAAATTATTAACATGTTTGAGTCATTTGACACTATCATGAGAATGGTTGAACACGTGGAGCAAAAAGCTCAAACAATTGCATCACACGACATGTCGTGTTATTCTCACCGTGAGCAGTGTACAACTCAACAGCCAGTAGAAGAATCGGTTGAAGAATACATCGCCAGGATACAAGGGCAAAATTGCGAATTAGATAATGTGGTAAAACAGTTTGAGGAATCCACGTCGGTGTCAATGAGTGACCAGTTGGCGGAAAGTTTAGAAAGAATCCTTGCTCAGTTTGATTATTCCTATCAATATCAAAGGCAGGAACTCTTTTCAGTTGTAGTTGCTATTTCAAAAGTGGAACTATGTGGAATGGACACGCTGATATCTGTTGCAGATTGTAAAGAAATAGATACCAAGTTAGAAGAGGAGGAGAATAACTGTGAACATGAGGCAAATGATTTTGAGGAGATTGATAAATTGAAGGAGGGCAGTTTACGCCCATCAATTATTGAACCACCAGAACTTGAGCTAAAAACTCTTCCAACACATTTGGAATATGCATTCTTAATGCAGGACTCTAAACTCCCTATGATTATAGCTTCAAACTTATCTGCGGAGCAGAAGGATAAGCTTGTTAGCATGTTGAAAAAACACAAATCAGCTATTGCATGGAAGATCTCCGACATTAGGGGTATAAACCCATCATTCTACACTCATAAGATCCTAATGGAGGATGACAACAAATCTGTGATCCAACCTCAGCGAAGATTGAACCCGAATATGAAGGAAGTTATTAAGGCGGAGGTTATAAAACTTTTGGATGCATGAATCATCTATCCCATATTAGACAGCAAGTGAGTGAGCCCGACCCAAGTTGTCCCCAAAAAAGGAGGAATGACATTAGTGAAGAATGAAAAGAATGAGTTAATCCCCACTTGGACAGTTACTGGTTGGCGAGTTTACATTGACTATAGAAGACTGAATGATGTCACTGGGAAAGATCACTTTCCTTTGCCATTTATTGACCAAATGTTGGAACGACTAGCGGGGCATCATTTCTAGTGTTTCCTTGATGGCACGTCGGGATACTTTCAAATCCTAATAGCTCCAGAAGATCAGAAGAAAACCACATTTACTTGCCCTTATGGTACTTTTGCTTATAGAAGAATGCCTTTCGGGTTGTGTAATGCCCCTGCAACATTCCAGCGCTGCATGATGGCCATTTTTTATGACTTTCTCGAAGATATTATGGAAGTTTCCATGGATGATTTTTCAGTGTTCAGGAACTCTTTCGATGCTCGCTTAAATAATTTGGAAAGAGTCTTAGTGAGATGTGAAGAGACGAATCTCGTCCTCAACTGGGAGAAGTGTCACTTTATGATGCAAGAAGGCATTATCCTTGGACATAAGATTTCCCAGGCAGGTATGGAGGTGGATAAGGTGAAGATTGAGATAATTGAAAAGCTTCCTCCGCCTACGAATGTTAAAGGGATCCGCAGTTTCTTGGGTCATGTAGGTTTTTACAGAAGGTTCATTAAGGACTTTTCGAAGATCTCCCAACCGTTGACCAAACTCTTGGAGCACGATACTCCTTTAATGTGCAGAAAGAAAAGTTAGTGCAAGCACTAATCCTGACAACACCGAAGTGGGACGAGCCGTTTGAAGTGATATGTGATGCCAGTGATTATGCAGTGGGAGCGGTCTTGGGTCAGAGGAGAAGCAAGCAATTTCAACCAATCTATTATGCTAGAAAGACTCTCACAAGTGCACAAGAGAATTACACCCTTACTGAAAAGGAATTATTAGCAGTAGTGTTTGCTTTTGATAAATTCAAACCATATCTCATCCTATCTAATGTCACAGTGTTCACAGATCACTCTGCACTCCGTTATCTCATGAACAAGGCAAATGCGAAACTGAGATTGATTCGATGGATATTGTTATTTGATAAGTGCTTGTGCGATAGGAATGCGAAGCGTTCATTCTTTATGTTGAGCATTACTTTTCTCAGGTTTTTACACTAATATGTGTGTTTTTATCTTACTTTTATGAAGGTAGGGTTGTGAGGCCAAGTATGAAGGAAAGAAGCCAATGTGGATTACAATACACCGATTTTTGAGGAAATCTTGCTAAGGTTCAAACGCGAAGACATAGGTCGATGTGAGATGCTAGAGTGTGTGCCAACCTCCTCGTATTCGAGTTGGCACATCCATTTGGAGGGGCACAAAGGTAGCCACACTCGAGCATTCCGACTTATGCACATAGAACAAGAGCTTCACCAACGTGCCTATCATTGAAGATGCAAGTGATCCACGACGTGAACGTGTGCTCGTTTGCGTTACTCAGATGAAAGTATGGATTGGGGAAGCTATTCAGGCTGGATAATGTAGCAGAGCACTGTAGCAACACGGTAGAAAGTACTGTAGAAGCACTGTTTATAGCCGGCCGAGAAAATAGGAGTTCAGAGGATCCTCACGGGCGTGTGGAAATTATCCACGCCCTTGTGGAAATTCTGCACGGGCGCGTGAAGCATCCACGCCCGTGTAGTCGCCCGATTCAAGCCTTATTTAAAAGCCGAATCAACCCCGATTTTAGTATTCTTTTCTCCATCTTTTCCACAACTTGATAGGGGGCTTCGGCAAGGGTTTCGAGGGGTATTGGAAAAGGTTTTGGAGAGATTCTACAGCTATGACATCGTCATTCCTGAGGAAGAAGGTTGGTAGGGGACCTTCCGTGGAGGCGTATCCTATACCGGACGAGGTAATCCTTGGACGACGAGTAGAGGACTTTCCGCAAGACCATCAACACGACTATCTAGGGTGTTTCTTTATGGATTCATTGCTTTTACATTCTATTTCTTTGATTGTATTTAGCTCCATGGAGAGCTAAACCCCTAGTGGGTACTCGGGTATTGTGAACCCTAAGATGTACTTGTTTCTTTGAACCTCTTTATTAAGCTTTCAAAAAATTGATGTTTATTGTGAGTTCCAACCTTGAATGCTTGATTGTATGGACATTTCCCCTAGAGTGACACTAGGGTTGAGAGTTCTTTTTGGTAACCTTGTGAGTGAGTGACACACCACGAGCGTTAGACAAAGCTAGGTTGGAGATGGTTGACAGGGTGAGTCGAGAGGTACAGGAGCGTCCCCTTTCCCCTCCGGCATGATAGATTCTACCTCCGTTTCTCAAGATCTTTGTGGTCATAATAGAGTGAATGGTCTAAGGGATGAACTTCCGCTGGGGCTTAGTTGCGAGTGCAACGGACTAAAGCATTGAGGTGATCTTAGTATCTAGGGCTGAATTGTGGTTAGGGACCTTCCACCTGGACCAAAGGGTTAGGTCTATAATAAGGAAGAGATTTATCACTTGGAATCCCTAGAGCTCATTGCAACTCTATGCGAGTGTGAGGTGTTGAGATTGTTCGATTTCTCCTCCGGGACATGTATATAGTTAGGTATAGTTGACCTTAGATTTGGGACTATGTAATTAAGGATTTCTACTACTCACCATTGCATTGATTAGGAGGCATAATAGAGGGTTCTTGCACTTGAAACAATTATCCTAGGCGGAGCATTATCCGGGTACCCCACCTCTATCGATTGCCTTACCCCCCTTCTTTACTTTTGTTCTCTTTCTTGTTGCTTTTATTGTTAAGAATTGAATCATTATCACACTCCTTATCATTGATCTTTCACATAGCTAAGAATCGAATTAAGTATTTTTATTCTCTAGTCACTATGGATTCGATACCCGCTCGCCCGGGATTATTACTTCGACAAACCCGTGCACTTACGGGATATACGCAAGGGGACCTTGTCAAGTTTTTGGCGCCGTTACCGGGAAACTAGGCGTTTAAAGATACTTTGTACTTTGTTTTCTTAGCTATTTCACCATATATTCTATTTCATATCTTCTTATTCTATCATTGCTCTGATTTCTTTTTCTTTCCTTTTGGTTGCAGCTACAGGTTATGACCCGAGGGAACCCCTCAATATTGATTTAAGGGGATCCTGAGCTTGAACGTATACTTAGAATGAAAAGGAAAGAGCATGTGCAAGAACAGTCTAATCTAGCTGATTTGGAAGAAGAAGAATCTGAAAACATGGCAGAACAGAATGAGCAACAGCGAACATTATCCGATTATGCCAGACCTTCAGTGTTGGGAACATAATCGAGCTGAATTTTGAGCTGAAGCCGGCATTCATCCACATGTTGTAGCAATCCGCACAGTTTAACGGTTTGGCCGATGAGGATCCAAACAGTCACATAGATAGCTTTCTTGAGGTGTGTGATACGCTAAAGATAAATGGGGTGACGGATGATGCCATCAAATTGAGAGCCTTCCCATTTTCCCTAAAAGGGAGAGCGAAGCAGTGGCTACACTCGTTACCTAGAGAGTCGATTACCACGTGGGAGGAGATGGTAGAAGCTTTTCTAACACGTTATTTCCCTCCCGAAAAATCAGCAAAGTTTAGGAATGAGATCTCCTCCTTTGTTCCGTTGGAATTGGAGTCTCTATTTGAGATATGGGAAAGGTTCAAGGAGCTCCTGAGGAAATGCCCGCAACACGGATTCCCAGGGTGGATGATTGTTCAAACCTTTTACAATGGTTTGAACCCGAGTACAAGGCAACTCTTAGATGCAGCATCAGGAGGTACCTTAGGAAGCAAGACCCCCGATGAGGCCCGTCAGTTGATTGAAGAAATGGGGTTAAATAGCTACCATTGGAATGCTAGGGAAAAGAAAAAGGTGGCGGGTCTCCATGAAATAGATGCGGTAACTTCATTGGCAGCCCAAGTGAAAAATTTGAGTAAGAAGTTAGATCTTCTAACTTCAAACAGAGTGGCGGCTGTGACTAATTGCAACAGGTGTGGTGGAGGACATGCTCCCTCCGCTTGCCCAATTTCTATTGGTGATGTTTCTTCAGTGGAGAATGTTGATTTTGTAGGTAATGGCATGAGACCTCAAGGAAACCCGTATAGCAATACCTACAATCTGGGTTGGAAGAATCATCCCAATTTCTCATGGAGTAACCAGGATCCACAAAAGAACATGGGGCCACTAGGTTTGCAACAACAACAACAATAAGCTCCTCAAGTGGAAAACAGGGTCTCAGGTTTGGAAACCCGAATGAGTGACCTAGAGAAGCACTTGACTAGATTCATACAATCTGCAAATACAAGGTTTGAATCAGTTGAGTCTACACTTCGCAACCATACCGCCTCTTTGTATAACCTTTAAAATCAAGTGGGGCAGATTGCGAAGTCTCTCTCCGAAAGGCCACATGGAAGCTTACCAAGCAATACAGAGACCAACCCTAGAGAACATGTGAAGGCGATCATGTTGAGAAGTGGTCGTGAGGTTGAAGGTAGGCTTCCTAGTGAGAAGCCAAAAGAACACGCACCCTAGGTTATAGAGGTTGAAGAGGGGACAAACAAAGATAAAGAGGTGTCATCCCCACCTTTCAAGCCAATAATCCCTTATCCCTCTAGATTGAAAAATGACCAAGGGGATGAACAGTACAAGAAGTTCCTGAGTTTGTTCAAGCAACTCCATATCAATATTCCTTTTTGATAAACGCCTAAATGTATGCATTTTATATGTATTAATCGTGTATTATTTGTGAACATGTTAACGAATTGATGCCCGCTTTTATGTCTAAATTGGTTATTTCGTGTTGCAGGTCTTAAATGAGTCAAACAATGCTCAAAAAAATGCAAATCGGATGAATTCGACATCAAAAAAACGGCATTTTTTTGGGGTTCTGCATCGTAGTAGCAATGTAGCGACATCAGTAGCAGGTCATTGTTCTTGCCGCGCCATTTGGTCGGGAGTTTCACGGGCTCCATGCGCCCGCATGGATGCCCGTGAGGTTTGCTCGGGAATTCTCAAGTCTCGGTCATCGTAGCAAAAACACCGTGAGTGAGCAATCGTAGCACCGGCGGGTTTTTTTGGGCATTTGGTCGTGAGCTTTCACGGGCTCCATGCGCCCGCATGGAGCCCGCATGGACCGACGGGGTATATAAGAAACCCGATTTCTTCTAGGGCAAGAAAGAAAGAGTTTTTTTGGAGGGTTCTTCAAGCCGATTTTCACCAATCTTTGAGAGGCAAGATTACATGTTTTTGGAGAAGGGAAATCTAAGGGAGAAGCTCGGATTTGGTTAGATCTTCATCGATCTCTTCTTTGGGAGTTTGTAGATCGACGAGGGAAGCCGCCCCCATTGCAGGGCGTCCATGGAAGCCTTTCCACCTAGCTTGGCTTGTCTTCCTTCTTCCATTGTTTGAGGGAGTTTTTTTATTATGCCTTTTGTAGTTGTTTGCATGGATTTGTTGCTTGGATTTGTTTGTATGTATGAGTAGACCCCAAGGTCACCGGATGCCGGTGAACCTTGGGGGTGAACTTGTGTATTTGGATGATTTAAGTTTGTTTATTGCAATTGTTTTGTTTTGAGATTCATTCTTGGTGCATTTGATGTGTTGCTTACATGAGAACTCAGTAAAACCAACTCGTTAGGGTTGTACTTGGTAGCGTGACCATCGCCCTTGTACTAGACACACCAAGTTTGGAAGGGATTCATGTACGAATACGCCCGTGACCATCGGGTATTCTGCACTCCCTCCACCATTAGGGCTAGACCGAGTTGTGTTCCGGCTCTAATTAGGGATTTCCCCACTTGTTAATGCAATCGTATGAGGATTTGATCGGAAGAAATTCCGTGTCAATACTTATACCGGATTAGGGGTCAATGGCCGTGACCATCGGGTTGACCTAATCTAGGAAATCTCTAGGTCCAAACCTTCAATTGCATGACATTCTTAGCATCCTGTGCACTTTAGTAGCCCCTAAGGAATCCGCGATCCGTGACCGTTCCTTTCCCCGATTTTTATACCCCTCTCCGTATTTTTAGTCTCCACTTGTAGTTATCTTATTCAAATTAATAGATTAGAGAAACCTTTCGAACTGCATCGGCTAGACAATAAGCGAAGAGGAAGTAAGGGTAGATCCTTGGGCCCTGGGGAATACGACCCTCTCGTGCTCGCACGAGAGGTATTACTTGACGACTCCGTGCACTTGCGGATCGCATTCATCACTTTTGTTGAGGCGTTGGTCCAAATGCCTAAGTATGCAAAGTTCTTGAAAGACTTGTTGACAACCAAAAGGAAGTTGGAGGAGAGGGCTTCAGTGATTTTAGATGCTTCATGCTCGGTGGTATTGCAAAAGAACATGCCAAACAAGAAGAAAGACCCGGGAAGCTTCATCATTCCGTGTAATATTGACAATCTATGTGAGGAAATGGCATTGGTGGATTCAGGGGCAAGTATCAACATCATGCATACACCTTCTTTAAAAAGCTAGGCTTGGGCGAGCCTAGGCCAACTTGGATGACTTTGCAACTAGCGGATCGAACGGTGCGACATCCGAGAGGCATCATTGAAGACGTGCTTGTCAAGGTGGACAAGTACATTTTTCCGGTTGACTTTGTAGTGCTGGATATCGATGAGGATGCAGATGTGCCCTTAATACTTGGGAGACCATTTTTGTGGACTTCCAAAGCATTGATTGACATGGACGGCGGAGAGCTCACCTTGAGAGTTGGAGACGATAACCTCACATACCGCCTTGCTGAGGCCATGCGGCATTCACTCGATTTTTATGATACTTTATATGTTCTAGACACTACTGATAAGATTGTTGATGAATACATACATGAGATGTTCAATCCGGATCCGTATGAAGGTTTGTTCGACCAAGAGGAGGGACATGAAGATGTAATGATGCTTGGATCAACGGAAGAAGTACCATCTACCACTGGGATCTTGAAGAAGGTGCTCTAGAAAATGAAGAGGGCTAGGAGACGCCACCAGAAACACTCCAAGGCTGTTGGAGACGTACGTGAACCGAAGAAGTTGGCTGTATCATTGTTAGGTGGTCCGAAGCCAGATAATACATCCTCTACTCTTAAGAAACTTTGCACATCATGCTTCCAAACCATGGGTAAGAGGGCGACTTTCATTCATGAACCCCCGTGAGGTAAGAAAAGGTACGTCAAGCTTAGTGACGTTAAACAAGCGCTTCTTGGGAGGCAACCCAAGTGTTTACTGTTTTCTTAGCTTTTAGTTTAGTTGTTTGCATGAATAAATTGTTAAGTGTTGGTGTCTTAATCTATTAAATGCTTGTGCTGTGATTTCCTTGTGAACTTTGAATTTTAATCGTGTGTTTTCATGTAGAATCGGCAAAGTTTGGTTGTTTGAGCTCTATTTCATATTTTTCACTGGTAAAATTTGCATAATAGGGCAGGCTCTGAGTGTGTAAACATGTTCAGAAATTTTTTGCAGAGCCTGCAGATTTTTCAAAGTCATCCAGAGAAAACACACGGGCGCGTGGATTTTCCACACGCTCGTGGGTGTGTATTGAGAGTTCATCCAAAGAAGCCACAGGGGCGTGCGGCTATCCCTGTGAACGACCATGCGACTGTCACACGGCCGTGGGTAATTTCCGCACTAGCGTGTTAATTCCCGCAGAGTTGGGCGGATTTTCCCGAGACCACACAGGGGCGTGGACTCACCCCTGTGGGCAACCTTGGGAACCATGCACGGGCGTGGGTAATTTCCATACGCTCGTGTGAAACTCTGCAGAGGAGTTCTCTCCATCCCGAGAAAACACAAGGGTGTGCAGTTGCCCCTATGAATTGGGCATGTGAATGTCCACACTCATGTGGAATTTCCGCACGGGCGTGTATAACACTTGGTATTTTTGTCGAATGTCCAGAGAAGCCACAGGGGCGTGCGTCTTCCCCTGTGGGTCAGATGCACGGGCGTGGGTATTTTCCACACGCCCGTGTGAGAGCAGTCAGAGGCGAAGAAGTGTTTTTATGAGAGCGCACAAGGGCGTGCATGCGCCCCTATGGCTCTTTTGTAATGAAGCGCACGGGTGTGGATGCACAGAACGCCAAGGGTCGTGAATTCTTTTTAAAGAAGAAACATTTCTCACTCTCTTCACGACCACTATTCGGCTGAAAACACTCTCTCATCATTCCCCGACCTCCAAGCACCAATTTGGTGGATTTTTTGCGATTTGTTTCCGGACGGTTCTCCATTTTCTTATCCCATCTCGTCGGTAAGCCCTATTTATCATTTTGTTTGCCAATTCATGGTTTCCATCGATTAATTTGGTTAATAATGTTTCGTTTCTTCAATTAGAACGATGATTCATGTTTAGAACGAAGCTAGAAGCATTTTTACGATGTATTTTTTAGATTTTGGTTGCGCGGCCGTGCGTTTTTCACGCACCGTGGTTTCACACGGGTGTGCGGAAATTCTACATGACCGTGTGGATTTCTACAGTACTATTTTCTCAACTTGTTTGATCGATTTCGTTTCAAATTTTGCAGACTATGGCACCTCGATCGAAGAAGTAAGCGGATAAGAGGCCACGTGAGTCATCTACTGAGCCTGAAGACATGAGGTTTGCGATTCCAGAGCATCAGGTTCGCTATGAGCGCTTGTCGAAACTTTGATTCGGGCAGACTCGATTCCTGGACACAACTATTCTGTGAGATCTACAGTAGGAAGATGAGCTCGCTGATGAGGTAGAAGATCTCGTTTCAATAGGTGGTTGGTGGCAGTTATTGATGATCAGAGAGCCAGCCATCCGAGAGTTTGCATTGGAGGTATATCATCATTCGAGTTTGATAGATCATACACGAGCTTCGACAGTTTGAATGCCATTCAGTTCAGAGTATTTGGACACCACCATACCTTGAGCATCACTTAGTTTTCAGTACTACTCGGCTTGTATGAGGAGGCATTCACAGATACGGAGGAGTACGCGCAGTTACCGACTGACTATTTTTGAACCTTGACCCCGCAGAGAGCTTACAGAGCGTTATGTGGTCAGGGTCAGTACAAGCCGGGGATGTCCAAGGCCACGTGCCTTTCCCGACCTGCATACAAATATTTACATGCCATCATGAGTAGGTCGGTGAATGGCCATGGTGACAGCACTGGTGTTCTGAGAAGTCAGGAACTACTGTACTTGTACTCGATGATGCGGCGCGTACCGATTCACTTAGGGCACATCATGGCAGAGTACATCAGGCATCAGGGGCATTATGCTAGACTCGGAGCGATCTTCTCAGGTCCCTACATTATGAGATTAGTGCTGAGCATGGGTCTCTTGGATTCGATTCGCGGGGCCGAAAAGACGAGTATACCTGCTCCCCTGAGTCTAGAGACGATGAGGCAGATGGGCATGATCCGCAGGGTTCAGACCGGGGTTTTTGCGTTAGTGCGACCAACTCTAAAGATAGCTGAGGATGAGGGTGATGAAGCCGGGACATCTCAACCCGCTCTCGAGTCTCAGCCAGCCCCGATGGAGACCGAGGTACCTCCAGTAGCAGAGGAGCCACCTCCCGTGCGTATATTTTCACCATCTCGAGCTTATGATCGCTTTGAGAGGCTCGAGACCGCTTTGGGGGTGATACGGGCTGAGGTAGCCGAGGCTCGAGCCGAGATTGCGAGAGATTAGGGATACGCAGCCACTCAAGATGGAGAGTTCATGGCACGCTTTTGACGTGACATGCAGATCTTAGAGCGCTCGTCGCCTCATCATTTGTCTTACTGGCTGAGGACTCCCTCGAGCCCCATCGGGCTCCTCTGGCACCCTCATCACCTACCCCGGCACCGGTAGACCCACCATGTTCTTCACCAGCAGCAGCAGCAGCACCGGCGCCAGAGCGCGACATTGACATTTGATTTTGTTTTTTACAAAGATTTTCTTTTTACTTTCTTGCATTTTATTTGAGACTTGTTCACTCGTAAAGGAATCTTCTTCCCGACTTTTATGTTCATTTTGCATCATTGAGTTGTATTCATCGCTTTATTTTTTTATATACACTCGAGTTATTTTGTTCTTTTTTATTATTGAGCTTCACTGAACCCCCTCGTGTATGCGTGCAGATTGTCTTGTCTTCTTGGGAATTGAGACTTAGTCATTGGCATGACCAAGGTGCTGAGGCACTTGGCCGTGTGAGCCTCTCAACCCGTCAGAACACTAGGAGTCAGGGGAGTATTGTTTTGATTGCTTCTCCCACATTTGCTTTTGACTGAATTATATCTTGAGTGAGCTTGCATGTGTACATTGAGGACAATGTACAACTTAAGTGTGGGGGGGAGTTTCATAGTGCACACATTTTTTCTATTGTTCTTGATTGTTATATGCTCACATAGCCAATGGCAGTTCACCTTAATTGCAAGGATTGTATTCTTGAGTTTAGGAGAATTTCTAACATTGAATGTTTTCATGCTCTAGTTCTTGCTTGGATTTGTAGGAATTTTTGCCTGATTTACACTTAGTGCACTACTCACTTTTTTAAACTCTGTTGGAAACTCAAGTTCGATGTTAAAGGAACTAGTTATAGTTGTTTCTTGTGTTAAATTCTAAAAAAAAAATATGGAAAACGAAAAAGAAAGAACAAAATAGTTTTATTGTTTATTTGTACTTGTTGGGTGGAAAGAGCTACCACCTATGAAGTATGAAGCACCTCTCATAAGTCAGATACTAGCTATGCCCTAATGAGAGAAAGAGTTATCTCATAGGATGAGTGAAAGCTACCACTCCGGTAGAAAGAGCTACCACCTCAAAAGTGTGAAAGCCACCTTAGCGGCCGCTTTGGAAAGGGATACCTTAGAGGATGTGTGCAGCTACTACCATCTTTGAAATTGTTGTCACTTTTGTAGATAAATAAGTCGCTTGTACTTAGAACTTTGAGGAGTATACGTTGGGTTGTTTTGAGTGAGTTCACACATGTACACGATTTCGGGTTTGTTGTCTTTTTTTATTCAAGTTTTTTTATCAAGAGTTTCGATTTTTCATATTTAGTGTCGAAATTTCCCCCACTTGCAGAATGCTCTTTTTGTATACTTTGGTGAACCTAAGTCCAAGCACTTCCAATATTTTCTTCATTGATGCACATAACGTTTTAATTTTTGCTTGAGGACAAGCAAAAGCTTAAGTGTGGGGGAGTTTGATAAGTGCTTGTGTGATATGAATGGGAAGCGTTCATTCTTTATGTTGAGCATTACTTTTCTCAGATTTTTACACTAATATGTGTGTTTTTATGTTATTTTTGTGCAGGTAGGGTTGTGAGGCCAAGTATGAAGGAAAGAAGCCAATGTGGATTACAATACACCGATTTTGGAGGAAATCTTGCTAAGGTTCAAACGCGAAGACATAGGTCGATGTGAGATGCTATACTGTGTGCCAACCTCCTCGTATTTGAGTTGGCACATCCATTTGGAGGGGCACAAAGTTAGCCACACTCGAGCATTCCGACTTATGCACATAGAACAAGAGCTTCACCAACGTGCCTATCATTGAAGATGCAAGTGATCCACGACGTGAACGTGTGCTCGTTTGCGTTACTCCGATGAAAGTATGGATTCGGGAAACTTTTCAGGCCGGATAATGTAGCAGAGAACTGCAGCAACACGGTGGGAAGTACTGTAGCAGCACTGTTTATAGCCGGCCGAGAAAACAGGAGTTCAGAGGATCCACACGGGCATGTGGAAATTATCCACGCCCATGTGGAAATTCCCCACGGGCGCGTGAAGCATCCACGCCCGTG
This sequence comes from Dioscorea cayenensis subsp. rotundata, assembly GCF_009730915.1. Classification (NCBI taxonomy): domain Eukaryota; kingdom Viridiplantae; phylum Streptophyta; class Magnoliopsida; order Dioscoreales; family Dioscoreaceae; genus Dioscorea; species Dioscorea cayenensis. Next base: position 12,552,004 of record NC_052490.1, read on the forward strand.
TAGTCACCTGATTCTAGCCCTATTTAAAAGCCGAATCAGCCTCGATTTTAGTATTCTTTTCTCCATCTTTTCCCCAACTTGAGAGAGGGCTTCGGCTACGGTTTTCGAGGGGTATTGGCCAAGGTTTTGGAGAGGTTCTACGGCTCGGACATCATCATTCCTTAGGAAGAAGGTTGGTAGGGGAGCTTGCGTAGAGGCGTATCCTTGGACGACGAGTAGAGGACTTTCGACAAGACCATTGACACGACTATCGAGGGGGTTTCTTTATGGATCTATTGCTTTTACATTCTATTTCTTTGATTGTTTTTAGCTCCATGGAAAGCTAAACCCCTAGTGGATACTTGGGTATTGTGAACCCTAACATGTTGATAAGTGCTTGTGGGATATGAATGCGAAGCATTCTTTCCTTATGTTGAGCATTACTTTTCTGGGGTTTTTTACACTCATATGTGTGTTTTTATGTTACTTTTATGCAGGTAGGGTTGTGAGGCCGAGTATGAAGGAAATAGGCCAATGTGGATCACAATGCACCAATTTTGGAGGAAATCTTACTAAGGTTCAAACGCGAAGACATAGGTCGATGTGAGATGCTAGAGTGTGTGACAACCTCCTCGTATTCGAGTTGGCACATCCATTTGGAGGGGCACAAAGGTAGTCACACTCGAGCATTCCGACTTATGCACATAGAACAAGAGTTTCACCAACGTGTACACCATTGAAGAAGCAAGTGATCCACGACATAAACGTGTGCCCGTTTGCGTAACCCCGATGAAAGTATGGAATTGGGAAGCTATTCAAGCCGAATACTGTAGCAGAGCAATGTAGAAACATTGTAGTATATACTGTAGCAGCACTGTTCACTGCCGGCCGAGAAACCAGAGAAACAGAGCATCCACATGGGCGTGTAGAAATTATCCACGCCTGTGAGGAAAGTACGCACGGGCGCGTGGAGCATCCACGCCCTTGTAGTCACCCGATTCCAGTCCTATTTAAAGCCGATTTAGCACCGATTTTCGTATTCTTTTCTCCATCTTTTCCCCAACTTGCGAGAGGGCTTTGGCTATGGTTTCGAGGGGTATTGGCTAGGTTTTTGGAGAGGTTCTACGGCTCCGACATCGTGCGTCGTTTGGAAGAAGGTTATTGGGAGAGCTTTCGTCAGCACCGATCCGGCGAGGTGTATCGTAGGCCGGACAAAGGATCTCTTGTGACGAGTAGAGCACTCTCCACAAGACCATCGACATGACCATCGAGGAGATTTTTTTTATGGATTCATTGCTTTTACATTCTATTTCGTTGATTGTAATTAGCTCCATGGAGAGCTAAACCTCTAGTGGGTACTCGGGTATTTTGAACCCTAGGATGTATTTGTTTCTTTGAACCTCTTTATTATGCTTTCAATAAATTTATGTTTATTGTGAGTTCCAACCTTGAATGCTTCATTGTATGAACATTTCCCCTAGAGTGACACTAGGGTTGAGAGTTCTTGTTGGTAACCTTGTTAGTGAGTGACACACCACAAGCGTTAGACAAACCTAAGTTGGAGAGGGTTGAGAGGGTGAGTCGAGAGGTACAGGAGCGTCCCATTTCCCCTCCGGTGTGATAGATTCTACCTCCATTCCTTGAGTTCTTTGCGGCCATAATAGAGTGAATGGTCTAAGGGATGAACTTCCGCTGGGGCTTAGTTGCGCGTGCAACGGAGTGAAGCATTGAGGTGATCTTAGTATCTAGGGCTCAATTGTGGTTAGGGACCTTTCACCTGGAGCAAAGGGTTAGGTCTATAATTAGGAAGAAATTTATCACTTGGAATGCCTAGAGCTCATTGCAACTCTATGCGTGTGCGAGGTGTTGAGATTATTCGATTTCTCCTCCGCGACATGTATAGAGTTAGGCATAGTTGACCTTAGATTTGGGACTATGTAAGTAAGGATTTCCACGATTCACCATTGCATTGATTAGGAGTCATAATAGAGGGTTCTTGCACTTGAAACAATTATCCTAGGCGGATCATTATCCGGGTACCCCATCTCTATCGATTGCCTTACCCCCCTTCTTTACTTTTGCTCTCTTTCTTGTTGCTTTTATTGTTGAGAATTGAATCATTATCACACTCCTTATCATTGATCTTTCACATAGCTAAGAATCGAATTAAGTATTTTTATTCCCTACTCCCTGTGGATTCGATACCCGCTCGCCCGGGATTATTACTTCGACAAACCAGTGTACTTGCGGGATATACGCAATGGGACCTTGTCAAGTTTTTGGCGCCGTTGCCGGGGAGTAGGCGTTTAGAGATACTTTGTACTTTGTTTTCTTAGCTATTTACCCTTCATTCTATTTCACATCTCTTCTCTATCACCGTTTTGATTTGTTCTAAATAAAAATAAAAAAAAAATTATTTCACACTTTCTTATTCTTTCATCATTCTCATTTGTTTTTTTTTGTCATGTCTTACTTTTTCTTGCAAGGATTTTAAATGATGATTGACCCAGTTGTTGCTCTATATTTGCAGGTCGAAGCTCTCAGTAAAAAGGTTGATAGAATTGTTACTTCACGACAACAAAACATTCCATGTTACAACGCTTATCACCCTAATGAAGTGGGCTACCCAAACTTATTATGGAATAATGGTGAACAACATTGGGAGACACCTCAAGAGGAATCTCAAAGGGGTGAGATACTCGGCGAGGATGCACTTCAGTTACAAAGAGTATTAGCTAACTTTATTGAAACATCCGATGTTTGCGTCCAAAATATGGAGACCACACGAAGATGTCATGAAGCCTCCTATAAAAATCTTGAGCATCAATTAGGAGGGATACTTGACACACTCTCCAAGGAACAACAAGTATTTGAGCAAGCAAGTCAAGTTCCTTGTAGAGAAGATGTGGTAGTGAATGACAATGAAGAAGTGGGACGGAACGAGCATGATGTTGTCAAGATCGAGAGGATACAAGAAGAGCCGTTCACTCAATATGATGATTGTTTGAGTGGATAGTATGTTTGTGAGCAAGAAATGATGCAAGGAGAGTTGGCGAAGACAAATTATTTTCAAGTCGAAATTGAAGAAGAAGCAACTACTAAGGTAATGGAAAACGCATCTTCCTTTGGAATTGATCAATTCATAAATTGTAAGAAAGAGATTTTGGGTTTAGAAGAAGACGTGGGTAGGAGATTGAAGCCATCCAATGACCCACCTGTGCTACGCTTGGACAATTCCCAACCAAAATTGTTTCCTTGGAGGCCAAAGGTAAGATGGTTGGACTCTCCAACAAATATTACACCACGGTACGCAAATTTTTGGTTTAAGGAAAGTAGCTATGCAATGTCTAGTCAGGAGGAACATACTCTTTTCAAGCCTCCATAAGGTAAAGAAGAGGTACGTCAAGCTTAGTGACGTAAAACAAGCGCTTCTTGGGAGGCAACCCAAGCAATTACTATTTTCATAGTTTTTAGTTTAGTGTTTGCATGAATAAGAGCTTGAGTGTTGGTGTTTTGATTCTTATAGGCCATTGCTATGCTTTTCTTGTGGACGTTGGTGTTATCTTGTGCTTTTATGTGTTTTGGTGAAGTTTTGTTCATTTGAGCTATTTCACATGTTTTTCATTGGTAAAACTTACATATTAGGGCAGTGCTCGAGTGTGTAAACATGTTAAAAAAATTTTCTCGCAGAGCCTCGCAAAAATTTTCTAAGGCATCCGGAGAAAACACACGGGTGTGTGGAATTTCAGACGCCTGCGGATTTGCTCACGAGCTCATCCACAGAAAGGCACAGGGGCGTGCGGCTGCCGCTGTTAACGACCATGCGACTATCACACGCCCTGCTGGTACTTCCGAACGGGCGGTGAATTCTCGCAGAGTTGGGCGCTTTTATCCTGAGAGCACACAGGGGTGTGGACTCGCCCCTGTGACCGACCTTGTGAACCACACACGGGCATGGATAATTTTTGCACGCCCGTGCGAATCTCTACAGAGGATCTCTCCATCCCGAGAAGACACAGGGGCATGCGTTTGCCCCTGTGAGTTGGGCTTGTGAATATCCACGCCCGTGTGGAATTTTCGCACGGGCGTGGGTCTTAGAGAATTTTCTCGGTTGCATGGAGAGTCCACTGGGCGCAGCGCCCGCCTCGTGGGTCGGGCACACGGGCGTGGGTAGTTTCCACACGCCCGTGTGGATGTACAAAAATGCTAGAACCGCAGGTTTTCTTTAAAATCTTTTCGGGTTTCTTTATCTTTTGACCCTCAAACATTTTGAGAACACATCCTTGCTCTCTCCTGACCTCTCACCATCGTTTTAGAGGGTTGTTAATTGAGTTCTCCGACGGATTTCTAGTCTTTGATTCTCATTTTGTCGGTAAGCTTCTCTTTCTCTTTTCTTTGCCAATCTTCATTTATTTTGCAACACCAGCATCATCTTTCACCAAAGCAAAGTGAAACAGATGTACTAGCTATTGACACCGACACTTGAGGCGTCTTTTACCTTTTTTTGTTCTTATTTTTTTCACATTTTATTTTCTCGCATTTTTATTTTTGGATTTGTATACTCATAAAGGATTTTTCCTTCCGAGTTTATTTTTCATTTTGTGGTCTCGAGTTGTATTCATTGCTCTATCTTTTGTATACTCGAGTTGTTTTTGTTTTATTGAGCTTCACTGTACCCCTTCGTGTATGCGTGCAGATGGTCTTGTCATCATGGGAATTGAGACTTTGTCATGGTCACGGCCATGGTGCTTTGGCACTTGCCCGTGTGAGCTTCACAACCCGTCGGAACATTACGCCCAAGGATTTAGTTCCATCAATCGCAACACTAGGAGTTAGGGGAGTATTGTTTTGATTGCTTCTTCCATATATATTCTTCATTGATATACATTATAGTGAGCTTGCATGTGTACATTAAGGACAATGTACAACTTAAGTGTGGGGGGAGTTTCATAGTGCACACATCAATTCTATTGTTCTTGTTTGATATATGCTCACATAGCCAATGGCGGTGCACCTTAGTTGCAATGATTGTATTCTTGAGTTTAGGAGAATTTCTAACATTGAATGTTTTCATGCTCTAGTTCTTGCTTGAATTTCTAGGAATTTTTGCCTGATTAATACTTAGTGCACTACTCACTCTTTGAACTCTATTGGAAACTCATGTTCGATGTTAAAGGGACTAGTTAGGTTTATTTTCTTGTGCTAAACTCTCAAAAAAAAAATGGAAAAAGAAAAGAAAGAACAAAATAGTTTTATTGTTTATTTGTGCTTGTAGGGTGGAAAGAGCTGCCACCTATGTAGTATGAAGCTACTCTCATAAGTCGGATACTAGCTATGCCCTAATGAGAGAAAGAGCTATCTCATAGGATGAGTGAAAGCTACCACTCCGGTAGAAAGAGCTACCACCTCGAAAGTGTGAAAGCCACCTTAGCGGCCGCTTTAGAAAGGGCTACCATAGAGGATGTGTGAAGCTACCACCATCTTTGAAATTGTTGTAACTTTTGTAGATAAATAAGTCCCTTGTACTTAGAATTTTGAGGAGTATACCTTGGGTTGTTTTGAGTGAGTTCACACACGTACACGATTTCGGGTTTGTTGTCCTTTTTTATTCAAGTTTTTATCTAGAGTTTCGATTTTTACACTAATATGTGTGTTTTTATGTTACTTTTATGCAGGTAGGGTTATGAGGCCAAGTATGAAGGAAAGAAGCCAATGTGTATTACAATACACCGATTTTGGAGGAAATCTTGCTATGGTTTAAACGCGAAGACATAGGTCGATGTGAGATGCTAGAGTGTGTGCCAACCTCCTCGTATTCGAGTTGGCACATCCATTTGGAGGGGCACAAAAGTAGCCACAATCGAGCATTCCGACTTATGCACATAGAACAAGAGCTTCACCAACGTGCCTATCATTGAAGATGCAAGTGATCCCCTTTCCCCATTCCGACACACCACAAGCGTTAGACAAAGCTTGGTTGGAGAGGGTTGAGAGGGTGAGTCGAGAGGTACAGGAGCGTCCCCTTTCCCCTACGGTGTGATAGATTCTACCTCCGTTCCTCGAGTTCTTTTCGGCCATAATAGATTGAATGGTCTAAGGGCTCAATTGAACTTCCCCTTGGGCTTAGTTGCGCGTGCAACGGAGTGAAGCATTGTGGTGATCTTAGTATCTAGGGCTCAATTGTGGTTAGGGACCTTTCACCTGGAGCAAAGGGTTAGGTCTATAATTAGGAAGAGATTTATCACTTGGAATCCCAAGAGCTTATTGCAAATCTATGCGAGTGCGAGGTGTTGAGATTGTTCGATTTCTCCTCCGGGACATGTATAGAGTTAGGCATAGTTGACCTTAGATTTGGGACTATGTAATTTAGTATTTCCACGACTCACCATTGCATTGATTAGGAGTCATAATAGAGGGTTCTTGCACTTGAAACAATTATCCTAGGCGGAGCATTATCCGGGTACCCCATCTCTATCGATTGCCTTACCCCCCTTCTTTACTTTTGCTATCTTTCTTGTTGCTTTTATTATTGAGAATTGAATCATTATCACACTCCGTATCATTGATCTTTCACATAGCTAAGAATCAAATTAAGTATTTCTATTCCCTACTCCCTGTGGATTCGATACCCGCTCGCCCGGGATTATTACTTCGACAAACCCATGCACTTGCGGGATATACGCAAGGGGACCTTGTCAGATGTATTTGTTTCTTTGGACCTCTTTATTATGCTTTCAATAAATTGATGTTTATTGTGAGGTCCAACCTTGAATGCTTGATTGTATGGGCATTTCCCCTAGAGTGACAGTAGGGTTGAGAGTTCTTGTTTTTAACCTTGTGAGTGAGTGACACACCACGAGCATTAGACAAAGCTAGGTTGGAGAGGGTTGAGAGGGTGAGTCAAGAGGTACAGTGGCGTCCTCTTTCTCCTCCGGTGTGATAGATTCTACCTCTGTTCCTCGAGTTCTTTGCGGTCATAATAGAGTGAATGGTCTAAGAGATGAACTTCCGCTGGGGCTTAGTTGCGCGTGCAACGGAGTAAAGCTTTGAGGTGATCTTAGTATCTAGTGCTGAATTGTCATTAGGGACCTTCCACCTGGACCAAAGGGTTAGGTCTATAATAAGGAAGAGATTTATCACTTGGAATCCATAGAGCTCATTGCAACTCTATGCGAGTGCGAGGTGTTTAGATTGTTCGATTTCTCCTCCGGGACATGTATAGAGTTAGGCATAGTTGACCTTAGATTTGGGACTATGAAATTAAGAATTTCCACGACTCATCATTGCATTGATTAGGAAGCAGAATAGAGGGTTCTTGCACTTGAAACAATTATCCTAGGCGGAGCATTATCCGGCACCCCATCTTTATCGATTTCCTTAACCCCTTCTTTACTTTTGCTCTCTTACTTGTTGCTTTTACCGTTGACAATTGAATCATTGTCACACTCATTATCATTGATCTTTTACATAGCTAAGAATCGAATTAAGTATTTTTATTCCCTACTCCCTGTGGATTCGATACCCGTTCACCTGGGATTATTACTTCGACAAACCGGTGCACTTGCGGGATATACGCAAGGGGACCTTGTCATTATTCCAAGAATTTGACATGGAAATAAAAGATAAAAAGGGGACAAAGAATGTGGTTGCAGATCATCTATCGAGATTAGAAGATTGTGAAGGGCAAGAACCGGCAAGCAAGGAAATTAATGATTTCTTCCCTGAAGAGCATTTGTATGCGCTACAGGTATCAGAATCGAAAGATGTTCCATGGTTCACAGATTTTGTGAATTATCTGTCAGTAAGGGTATTGAAGTAGGGTTTAAGCTTTCAACAGAAGAAGAAATTTTTCAATGACCTTAAGAACTTTTTCTGGGAAGATCCTTACCTGTTCCGTATTTGTGCAGATCAGGTTGTGCGAAGGTGTGTTTCTAGGGAGGAAGGCTGGAACGTCATTGTGCATTGTCACTCAGGCCCAGTGGAGGGGCATTATGCTTCATGTCGAACTGTAGAGAAGGTTTTAGCCGCTGGGTTCTATTGGCCAACCTTATTCCAAGATGTTCATCACTTCGTTTTACGATGTGATAGTTGTCAAAGGGCTGGAAATTTATCATGAAGGGATGAGATGCCTCAAAATCCCATGCAATTCTGCGAGGTATTTGATGTGTGGGGGATTGATTTTATGGGACCATTTCCGAAGTCCAATGGAAATCAATACATTCTGGTAGCAGTTGATTATGTTTCCAAGTGGGTAGAAGCCTAGGCTCTTCCAACTAATGATGCAAGAACTGTGGTGAAGTTTTTGAAGAAGCTATTCACTCGCTTTGGAACTCCATGAATTATCATCAGCGATCGGGGAACCCATTTTTGTAATAGACAATTGGCAAAAGTGTTAAAGCGTTATGGAGTTCATCATCATCTTGCTACTCCTTACCATCCACAAACAAGTTGGCAAGTGGAGGTTACAAACAGGGAGCTCAAGAGAATATTAACCAAATAAGTGGATCAAGGGAAACGAGATTAGTCCGAAAGGTTGGATGACACACTTTGGGCTCATAGAACAGCATACCAAACCCCAATAGGGACCACTCCCTATAATTTAGTGTATGGAAAATCATGTCATTTTCCTGTGGAATTAGAGCACAAAGCATGTTGGGCAATTAAAGTGATGAATTTTGACTTGCGCAAATCTGGTGAGCAACGAATATTACATCTCAACGAGTTAGACGAATGGAGGATGAAGGCATATGGGAATGCAAAGATATACAAGGAAAGAATTTGGAAGTGGCATGACAAGCATATTAAGATGCCAAAGGATTTTAGAGCAGGCGATCAGGTGTTACTATTCAACTCTCGTCCATGTTTATTTCCGGGGAAACTAAAATCAAGGTGGTATGGTCTGTATACCATAACCTAAGTTTCACCCCATGGAGCCATTGAGATTAACCATCCGAAGAAGGGCAGATTCCACCTGGACCAAAGGGTTATGTCTATAATTAAGAAGAGATTTGTCACTTGGAATCCCTAGAGCTCATTGCAACTCTATGCAAGTGCGAGGTGTTGATATTGTTCGATTTCTCCTCCGGGACATGTATAGAGTTAGGCATAGTTGACCTTAGATTTGGGACTATGTAATTAAGGATTTCCACGACTCACCATTGTATTGATTAGGAAGCATAATAGTGGGTTCTTGCATTTGAAACAATTATCCTAGGCGGAGCATTATCCGGGTACTCCATCTTTATTGATTGCCTTATCCCCTTCTTTACTTTTGCTCTCTTACTTGTTGCTTTTATTGTTGAGAATTGAATCATTGTCACACCCATCATCATTGATCTTTCACATAGCTAAGAATCGAATTAAGTATTTTTATTCCCTACTCCCTGTGGATTCGATACCCGCTCACCCCGGATTATTACTTCGACAAACCCGTGCACTTGCGGGATATACGCAAGGGGACCTTGTCATTATACAAGTAGATTCAAGCACAATCAATTTAGCTTCCATGGTGCTCATCGCATTGAGCTCCTGCTTAGTAGATTTTCCTTGAACAGTTCCTCCTCCAAGTAGGAATATTTGTCCTGAGTTTAATTTAAGATCCACTGAGTCAAATATCTAGTTGGAATCTGTATATCCATCTACCACACTAGGGAATTCAGTATACCTGAGTCCAAAACCCATAGAGCGTTTTAGGAATCTGAGAACCCTCTCAATAGCAAACAAACATTCTTGGTTTAGGTTACTAATATATCTACTCAGTCTAGATACAGAATACACAATGTCAGGTGTAATCCTATCTGATAGATACATCAGGGATCCTATGATTTGAGCATAGAGATCCTGATTCACAGGTTTACCTTTGTTCTTCTTAAGGTGTACACTGGATCAAAAGGTGTGCACTCCTAATATCTGTATTTCTCAAACACTTTCTCAATATAAAGATATTTGGATAAAGTAATGCCATATACTGACTTAGTAAGCTTGATTACTAGGATAACATTAACTTCTCAGAAAAGATCTTGACATCATAGAAAAGATCTTTCATATCAAACTTACTGCTAAGAAAATTCTTGACATCATAGAAAAGATCAAGATCAGAAACAAAGATAAACACATCATCAACACACAAGCATAAAATAACACATTTGTCATCTACTAATTTACTGTAAACAAACCTATCATAGCTGTTTACAACAAATCCATATGAGATGATTATAAAGTGAAACTTAGCATACTACTGCTTATGGTCTTGCTTCGGTCCATAAAGAGATTTTACAAGTCTACAGACCTTGTGCTCTTGTCCAGGGACAACAAAGCCTTCAGATTGGTCTATATAAATTTCTTTCTTTAAATAACTATTCAGGAAAACAGTTGACACGTCCGTATATGAGTGTAAACCTGAAGTGCATGGGTGTTGAAGTAATATTCCCAGATGAGTGGGTATCATATCCACAGAGAGTAGGGAAAAAAGACACTTAAGTTGTTTCTTAACTAATGTGGAAGATGAATAGTGATAAGTGTGACAACATATGAAATAACGAAAATAAAACAACAAGATAGAGGGCACAAGTAAAGGAGAAGGTAAGGCTATCGATAACGATGGGGTACCCGGATATTGATCCGCCTGGGACAATCATTTCGAATGCAAGAACCCTCTATTATACTTCCTACAAGATGCAACAATGAGTCAAGGAAATCCTTAATTACATGATCCCAAATCTTAGGTCAACCATGCCTAACTCTATACATGTCCCGGAGGAGAGATTGAATAACCTCTCAACCTCGCACTTGCATAGAATTGCAATGAGCTCTAGGGATTCCAAGTGATAAACACTATTCCTATTTATAGATCTAACCCTTTGGTCCAGGTGGAAGGTCCCTAACCACAATTAAGCCCTAGGTGCTAAAATCACTTCAACGATTCACTCCATTGCACTCGTAACTAAGCCCCAGCGGAAGTTCATCCATTAGCCCATTCACTCAACTATGGCCGCAAAGAACTCTTGGAATGTGGAGTTAGGATAGATCCCACCGGAGGGGAAAGGGGACGCTCCGTTACCTCTCGACTCACCCTCTTAACCCTCTCCAATCTGGCTTTGTCTAACTCTTGTGGTGTGTCACTCACTTACAAGAGTTACCAAGAAGAACTCTCAACCCTAGTGTCACTCTAGGGGAGTATTCAATCAATCAAGTCTCCAAGATTGGAACTCACAATAAACGTCGATTAATTGAAAGCATAATAAAGAGGTTCAATAAGACGAATACATCATAGGGATCACAAATACCCAACTACCCACCAGGGGTTTGGCTCTCCATGGAACTAGATACAATAAATAAAATTGAATGTAAAAACAAATCATCCATAGAAAACCCCCTCATTTGCTGTGGCGATGGTCTTGTGGATAGTCCTCTACTCGTTTCAAAGGGCCCTTTGTCTAGCCTAGGATACACCTCGCCAGATCGGTGTTAATGAAAGCTCTCCCACTAACATTCTTCCAAACGGCGCGCGATGTCGGAGCCGTAGAACCTCTCCAAAGCCCTAGCCAATACCTCTCAAACCCTTACTGCCGCCCTCTCTCAAGTTGGGGAAAAGAAGAAAAAAAATGCTGAAATCAGGGATGAAATCGGCTTTTAAAAGGTTGGAATCAGGATTTCACACAGCCGTGCGGGCGCCCTTATGGATTTTTCACACGGGCATGTGGAATTTCCACACGCCCGTGTGGATTCTCTGTTTTGTTGTTTTCTTGGCCGTCTGTAAATAGTGCTGCTACAGTTTTTCCTACAGTGTTTTCTACAATACCCTGCACCAGTGCCGGCCTAAAATACTCCGGAATCCATACTTTCATCGATGTAACACAAACGGGCACACATTTACGTCGTGGATCGCCTTCCTTCTTTAATAACGGACATGTTGGTGGAGATCTTGTTCTATATGCACAAGTTGGAATGCTTGAATGTGATTGCCCTTGTGCCCCTCTAAATCATTGTGCTAACTCGAGTACGAGGAGGTTGGCACACATTCCTGCATCTGGAACCCGACCTATATCTTCGCGTTTGAACTTTAGCAAGATTTCCTCCAAATTAGTGCATTACGACCCACATTGGCTTTTTCTCTCATAATCGGCCTCACAACTCTATCTGCATGAAAGTAACATAAATACACCCATATTAGCGTTAATACCCGAGAAAAGTAATGCTCAACAAAAGGAAAGAACGCTTCGCATTTTTATCGCATAAGCACTTATCAACAGTCTTTACATCCATTTAATGGATTTGAAATTTGAAAGTAGAGGTAAGTGCTATAAGAATCCTATTGATGGTGGTGTGAGCTACTAGTGAGTAGGTGTGAAAGTAATTGAGTCCCTCTTTCTATTTGAACAAATTTGCAATGGATCCGTCAATGTCACAACATCTTCCTGAAGTCTCATTTATAACCTAAAGGTTTATTCATTGGAGGTGGGGAAGTAACTATCCATCTATGGTTACTTATGATTGAGTGGTACTCATCATCAATAGATTCTTTCCAGAATACTGAATTGGTAGAAGCTACAGCTTCTGAATATGTGGTAGGAGTATCCTTTGTCATGAAGGTGATAAAATAATTACCTAGGTTTCTTTCCACTCCATCTCCCTTTGTTGTTCTAGATACCTGTACATGAATAGGAAATAACCCATAAGTGGAGTGATAAGTGCTTGTGTAATAGTAACATGAAGTATTATTTTCTTACATTGGGCATTGGTTTTCTCATGTTTTATCACTTATGCATGTCTATTTGTGTTCTTTTGCGCATGTAGAGTTGTGGGGACAATTAGAAAGAAAAAAACTAAAAGTAGATCATGGATGCAATTTGTTGATGAAATCTTGGAGTGAACAAATGTGAAGACACAAGTTGTGCTCAAAGACATGTGAGTGTGTTAACCTCTGTTATGCTCGAGTGAACATGCAAATTTGAGTGCTCATGTGTTCCGACTTGTGCAATACTAGAAAGATCCTCATCAAATGCGATTTTATTGTAGACGCAATGTGATCTACCACATGGATGTGTGCCTGTTCATGTGCCCTCGATGAAAAGTGTGGATTTGGAAGCATTGTAATGAAGTAGTGTAGCGGTACTGTAGCAAAGTACTGTACTAAATAAATGTAGCAGTTATTGTTTACAGTGCACTGAAAATTCAATTTCTGGAAACCCACACTTGTGTGTGGAAATTTTATACACCCGTGTGGATGCCCGATTCCAGCCCTATTTAAGTCGCAATTTGAGGCATTTTGAAGAATCTTTTTCCTATCTTCTCCCCAAGTTTGGAGAAGCTTGCGGCTAGTGTTTGAAAAGGCCTTGGCAAGGTTTTTGGAGTGGTTCTACAACCTTCAACATCGCATTCCTTCGGAAGATAGTTATTGGGGGAGCTTTCGTCGGCATCGATTCGAAAGCTGTACCCTAGGCTCGACGGAACCTTTGGAGAAGACAAGGCTATTTCACAAGACCATCGATATGGACTACAAGGGGATTTTACTCATGGATTGCATGTTTTTACTTTTGATTTCATTATTGATTGTATCTTGGTCCATGGAGAGCCAAAACCCCTAGTGGGTGGTTAGACTTGTAAACCTTAGGATGATTTTGTTTCATTGACCTTTTATTATGTTTCCGGTGTGATTTATCCTACCTCTGTATTCCAAGAGTTCTTTGTAGTCACAATAAAGTGATGTGCTAAGAGTGGAACTCCACAAGGGTTAGTTGTGCAAGCAACAGAGTGAAGCATTGAAGTAATCCTTAGTGCTGGGGCTTAATTGTGACTAGGGGTCTTTTGTTTGTACCAAAGGGTTAGATCTAGAATAGGGAATAGGGTTTATCACAAGGAGTCCCTAGAGCTTCTTGCAACTAATAAACGTTTAAATGTACGTATTTTGTACATACCAATGCGCATGTTTATTGCATTTTATTGAGAACTCAATGCCTTTTTTATGGTTTAATCGTTTTATTTCATGTTTCAGTCACAAAGGAAGCCTAGGTGAGCTCAACGACGGAATGTAAGAAGAAATCGACATCGAAAATGTCATTTTTGGACCCTTGGCACTGTACATGCACTATAGCAGCCCGGAACATGAAAATTTCAGAAAAAGTCTAAGTCTGGATTTCCTTATAGGCCGTATTATGACCATCCTCGTGAGTAGTGTTGTGAGCGTGAGGCCACCCGCAGGGAAACCCGAGTTCATCCTTTATAAGCATTGTTAGGGTTTCTTTTGAGGGGGGGGGGAGGCTTCTTCTTGGAGCTCACCACCACCACACCAAATCGGAGCTAGAAGTAAGGTTTTGAGGGCATTTCCACGGAGGATTAGACGAGGAGAGCGTGATTTTGGGTGAGATATACTCCTAGGGCTTGTGTAGAGGAGGTTGAATACAATGGAAGCCATCTCTTGTGTGGCGTCTTTGGAAGCTTCTCCGGCCTTCATTCTTTGAGGGAGTGTTTCATATGTTTTGTTTGGTTGTTTGCATGGATTTCTTGTTTTATTTGATGACTATGAACAACTAAACCCCAAGGTCACCGGATGTAGGTGAACCTTGTGGGTGAACTTGTGCTTGTATGGATGCTTGGTTCTTTCTATTGTATTTTGGCTTGTTTGTGATCCTTGCTTGGTGTATTTGAATGCTTTGGTATGCATGAGAACTCGGTGTATCAATTCTTAGGTAATGCTAGGTTGCATGACCATTGCCCTAGTGTTAGACTCACCAAGCTTGGAAGGGAAACATGTTTAAATACGCCGTGACCATCGGGTATTTATACCACTCCAATTTTAGGGTTAAGTATTAGCTTGTATTCTAACCCTCATTTGAGAAAACCACCTTTCCCATTGCAATCGTAGGAGGATTTGCGCTGAAGAGATTTCGTATCCAATACTCATACTGGATTAGGGGTCAATTACCGTGACTATCGGGTTGACCTAATCTAGGGTTTTCTCGGTCCAACTAGCCATTTGCATGTTAGTTCTAGCATCCTGCACACTTTAGTAGCCCCGGAGAGGATCCTCATCCGCGACCGCTTTCTTTCCTTGATTATCCCCAGTATCTTGCCTTCATTGTTAGCATTTTATTTTCATTTTACTTGTTTATTTGTTTTATCACTATCACATTCAAACTTGGAGGTTAAACAACATAGCGAAGAGGAAGTAGGAGTAGCTTCCCGGGCCCTTGGGAATACGATCCCCTCGTGCTCGCACGAGGGGTATTACTTGGTGATCCCGTACACTTGCGGGGAAGCAATCAGCAACCCTACAAGTTTGAGGCATCGAGAGCATTCCTTTTCACCTGCGTATAGTGTAGGGTTAGTGACAGTTAACCTTAGGTTTGGGACAATGTGTTTAGGTATTTCCATGACTCATTAAACATATGTTAGGAGATATAATGATCAGTCTTACAATTGAATCAATGTCCAGGTGCCTGATAAGTGGTTATGTATTAGTAATGCGAAGTATTCTTTTCTTAAATTGGGCATTACTTTTCTCAGATTTTATCACTCATATATGTTTATTTGTGTTACTTTTGTGCAAATAGGGTTGTGGAGACAATTGTGGAAGAAAGGAGCCAAAGTAGATCGTGGATGCGCTTTGTTGATGAAATCTTGGAGTGCACACGCTTGAAGACACAAGTTGTGCTCAAAGACATGAGAGTGTGTGCCAAGCTCTGTTGTGCTTGAATGAACATGGAAATTGGAGGGCCACAAAGAAAGTCATGCTCATGTGTTACGACTTGTGCAACACTAGCAAGACCTTCATCAATGTGACATTTATTAAGGATGAAATGCGATCCACCGCATGGATGTGTGCCCGTTCATGTGGCTTCGATGAAAATTCTTGATTCAGGATCATTTTGGTGGAGCACTGTAGAAGTCTAATATAGTAAAAAACAGTAGTAGTTGCTGTTTACAGACCATAGAAAATTGGTTTCCTGAAGATTCACAAGGACGTGTATAATTTCCACACGCCCGAGTGGATGCCTGATTCTAGCCCTATTTAAGTCACGATTACAGCCGTTTTGGGGGATCCTTTGCCTATCTTTTTTCCATCTTTTTCCCATCTATGGAGGTGCGCATGGCTACGGTCTGGAGAGGCTTTGGCAAGGTTTTTGGAGTGGTTCTACGGCCTTCAACATCCCATTCCTTCAAAAGATAGTTATTGGGAGAGCTCTAGGCTTGATGAGGGAACCTTTCGAGAAAACAAGGCTATTTCACAAGACCATGATACGGACTACAAGGGGATTTTACTCATGGATTGCATGTTTTTACTTTTGATTTCATTATTGATTGTATCTTGCTCCATGGAGAGCAAAACACCTAGTGGGTGGTTAGACTTGTAAACCTTAGGATGATTTTGTTTCATTGACCTTTTATTATGTTTTCTTTAACTGATGTTCTAATTGAGTTCTAATCTTGAATGCTTGTTGAGTTGATTTTCCCTTATAGTGATATTAAGGTTGAGAATACATATTGGTAATTCTTCTGGATGAGTGACACATCATGAGAGTTAGATAAAGCTAGGTTGGAGAGAGTTGAGAGGGTGACTGGAAAGGTAGTGGAACGTCCCCTTTCCCTTCCGGTGTGATTTATCCTACATCCGTGTTCTAAGAGTTTTTTGCGGTCATAATAGATTGAAGTGCTAAGAAAGGAACTCCGCTGGGGCTTAGTTGTGTAAGTGATAGAGTGAAGCATTGAAATAATCCTTAGTACTGGGGCTTAATTGTGCCTAGGGATCTTCGCCTGAATCAAAGCGTTAGATCTAGATTAGGGAATAGGGTTTATCACATGGAGTCCCTAGTGCTTCTTGCAACCTTGCACAATGTGAGGTGTTGAGACTGAGCGATTTCTCTGCCGAGGCATAATGTAGGGTTAGTCACATTTGACCTTAGGTTTGGGTTGATGTGTTTAAAGATTTCCACAACTTATTTGAACATCTGTTGGAAGGCATAATTATTGACCTTGCACTTAAAGCAATAGTCCTAGGGTGTGCAATGTCCGAGTGCCCTACTTTCTAACGATTGTCTTTCCTCTCATTTTATTGTGTTTTTCTTTCCTGTTTTCTTTATTTCCTTTTCTTTTCTCATTGATATTGTTCGCACCACTATTGATCAATCTTTACCATAGTTAAATAGAAATTCCTGTATTTCTGATCATTATTCCCTGTGGATACAACTACCCACTCACTAAGGTACTTTTATTACTTCGACAACCCGTGCACTTATCGTACACACGCAAAGGGTGTGTCAAAGTTTTTGGCACCATTGAAGGGGAATAGGCGTTTTGGAAACACTTTGCACTTTGCTATTCTAGCTATTCATCACTTATTCTATTTCACATTTTCTTATTCTTCCATCGTTCCAATTTGTTTTCTTTTCTTTAGTTATAGTTCCAGGTTATGACTTGAGGAAACCCTTGGACATTGGTTGAAGGAAATCCAGACATTGAACAAAGAATTCATAGAAGGGGAAAAGAACCTGTGCAAGAAGAGTCAAATCAAGCTGAAATAAAAGGTTAAGCGTGTGATAACATGGCAGAATAGAATGAGCAGCTGATAAGTACTTCTGTACTAAGAATACAAAGTATTCTTTTCCTACGATGAGCATTACTTTTATTAGATGTTATCGCTAATATGTGTGTTTTTGTGTTCTTTTGCGCATATATAATTGTGGAGCCAAATAGAGAAGAAATGAGCCTTAGTAGATTGTAAATGTATTATGTTGATGAAATCTTGAAGTCGACACACGAGATGGAATCTTGAAGTCGACACACGAGAAGATTCAAGTTGTGCTCGAAGGCATATGAGTGTGTGCCAACCTTCATTATACTTAATGGAATATGTAAATTGGAGGGACACAAAGGCAGTCATACTCATGTGTTCCGACTGTGTAAGGCTAGCAAGATTCCCGCCAAATGTGTTTTTACTTAAAGATGCAACGCGATCTGCGGCATAGACGTGTGCCTATTTGTGTTTCCTCGATGAAAAGTGTAGATTCGGGGGTATTTTGGTAGAGCACTATAGAGAATCAATGTAGAAATTTACTTTAGTAGTTACTGCTTGCATGCCGCTGAAAACCCAACTTTTACAGAATTCACACAGGCATATGGAAATTCCACACGCCTGTGTGGATTCCCGATTCCAGCCTTATATAAAGCCGCGATTCAGCCTGATTTCAGAATCCTTCTTTCCATCTTTTCTCTATCTTTTGAGAGGCTTGCGGCTAGGGTTTAGAGGGTGACAACGCCCCTTGCATATGTCCCGCAAGTGCACGGGTTTGTCGAAGTAATAAAATCCCAGGTGAGTGGGTATCATATCCATAGGGAGTAGGGAGTAAAAATACTTAAATTGTTTCTTAATAAAGCAAAATATGAATAGTGATTTGTGTGACCAGATGTAATGCAAACAAAAGTAAAAGAGACAAAGTAAAGGAGAGGTAAGTAATTGATATAAATGGGGTAATCGGATATTGATCCGCCTAGGACAATCATTTAAAGTGCAAAAACCCTCTATTATGTTTCCTAACTAATGCATTAATTAGTTGTGGAGATCCTTTAATATATGGTCCCAAACCTTAGGTCAACCATGCTGATAAACGACTAAATGTATGTATTTTATATGTATTAATCTTGTATCATTTGTGAATATGTTAATGAATTGATGCCCGTTTTATGTCTAAATTGATTATTTCGGTGTTACAGGTCTTAAATGTGTCGAACGATGCTAAAAAATGTAAATCGGATGATTTCGACACCAAAAACGGCATTTTTGGGGTCCCAGCACTGTAGCGGCACTGTAGCAGTATTGTAGCAGGTCATTGTTCTTGCTGCGGGCATTTGGCTGTGAGTTTCACGGGCTCCATGCGCCCGCATGGGTGCCCGTGAGGTTTGCTGGAAATTCTCAATACTCCGGCATGTTTTCTGGGCATTTGGCTGTGAGCTTCACGGGCTCCATGCGCCCGCATGGACTGACAGGATATGAATGAAACCGATTTTTCTAGGGCAAAAGGAGAGGTTTTTGGAGAGCTTTTGGTGTGCAGTTTTCTCTTGGGCCTCTTAGGCCGCCGCACCACTCTTCCCGCCGGCGATCTACTACGCAAGACATCACCAAGAGGGAGGCAAGCTTTGGAGGAGAAGATTGGGTGAAGATCCTAGGTATCCAAGGCATCATTTGAGGGGAGATCTCTTCAAATCTTCAAGATCTTCACCATCTAAGGGGATCTAAAGCTAGAGGGAGTAGTTCTTACTTCTTTTCTTCTTTATTTGTTCCTTGGATTTGTATGAGTGGTCCTCTTTCATGAGGCACTAACTTATTTGTGATTTGGATATTATGAACTCTAGGGTTGATTGTTTGTAATTTGGATGATCATCTTTATTGATGTATTGTTGGATGTTGTATTTCTTTATGGAATCTTGTAGTTTGTGGTTCAAGTCTTGTGTACTTTGATGTGTTGATTTGCATGAGAACTCTGTATTTCAACTTCTAGGTTGTACTTGGTTGCGTGACCATCGCCCTTGTACTAGACACACTTGGCTTGGAAGGGATCCATGTACAAATACACCGTGACCATCGGGTATTTTGTACCCCTCCAGCAATTAGGGTTGGACCTAGTTTGAGTATCGACCTTGATTAGAGTTTTCCCTGAGTGTAATGCAATCATACGAGGATTTGGGTGGAAGCGATTCTGACCCAATACTTGTATGGGATTAGGGTTCAATTGCCGTGACCATCGGGTTGAGCTAATTTAGGATTCTCTTGGCCCAACTACCATCTCGCATTTCATCCTAAACTCAGGACCTAATGACAACCCTAGGGGGATTCGTTGTCCAAATCACTCCCTTCACTGTTTGATTCTCCGTTTAGTTCGTATTGTGTGTAGTAGTACCCCGGATTTCATTGTAGTTAATTCTTTCTCTTTTTATAATTATTATTCATCTTTCGAAGTGTTAGACTAGGAAATAGACGAAAGGGGAGTAATAGTAGCTTCTTGGGCCCAGGGAATACGACCCTCTCGTGCTCGTACGAGGGGTATTACTTGATGACTCCGTGCACTTGCGGATCACTCATCACATGCCTAACCTTATACATGTCCCGGAGGAGAAATTGAACAATCTCTCAACCTCGCACTCGTATAGAATTGCAATGAGTTCTAGGGATTCCAAGTGATAAATCCTCTTCCTATATGTAGACCGAACACTTTGGTCCTGGCAGAAGGTCCCTAGCCACAATTAAACCGTAGATGCTAAAATCACTTCAACACTTCAATCCATTGCACTCGCAACTAAGCCCCAGCGGAAGGTCATCCCTTAGCCCATTCACTCTACTATGACCGCAAAGAACTTGAGGGATTGGAGGTAGAATAAATCACACCGTAGGGGAAAGGGGATGCTCCGCTACCTCTCGATTCACCCTATCAACCCTCTCCAATCTAGCCTTGTCTAACTCTCATGGTGTGTCACTCACTCACAAGGGTTACCAACAATAACTCTCAACCCTAGTGTCACTCTAAAGAAGTATTCATACAATCAATGCATTCAATATTTGACCCCAATAAAAACATCAATTAATGAAAGCATAATAATAAGGTTCAATGAAACGAATACATCCTAGGGTTCACAATCCAAGTACCCACTAGGGGGTTTAGCTCTTAATGGAGCTAATTACAATCAATGAAATAGAATGTAAAAGCAATAAATCCATAGAAAACCCTCGATAGTCATGACAATGGTCTTTTGGAGGGTCCTCTACTCGTCCAAAGGTCCCTTTGTCCAGCCTACAATACATCTCACCGGATCGGTGCCGACGAAAGCTCTCCCACTAACCTTCTTCCAAACAGAGCGCGATGTTGGATCATTAGAACCTATCCCAATCCCTAGCTAATACCTTTCAAAACCCTAGCTGTAGCCTTCTCTCAAGTTGGGGAAAAGATGGAGAAGAGAATGCTGAAATCGGGGCTGAAATCGGGACTAAAATCTGCTTTTAAAGGGCTAGAATCGGGAATCCACATGCCCCTGTGGATTTCCACATGCCCGTATGGTTTCTTTGGCGAACTCCTTCTTTGTTGTTTGGCTATAGTATTTTACTACAGTGTTGCTATAGTGCCCTACTACAGTACTGTTCCGAAACACTCCTGAAACCATGCTTTCATCGAGGTAACGTAAACAGGCACACGTTTACATTGCAGATCGCTTCACTTTTCAATGAATGGACGAGTTGGTGGAGATCTTGTTGCACATGCACAAGCCGGAATACTTAGATTGTGACTGCCTTTGTGCTCCTCCAAATCATTGTGCTAGCTTGAATACAAGGAGGTTGCCACACATTCTAGCCTCTTGAACCCGACTTATGTCTTCGCGTTTGAACCTTCTCAAGATTTCCTCCAAATGGTATACTCATGATCTACATTGGCTTCTTTCTCTAAGATTCAGCTTCACAACCCTATATGCATGAAAGTAACATAAATACACACATATTAGTGTTAAAACCCGATAAAAGTAATGCTCATCATAAGGAAAGAACACTTCGCATTCTTATCACACAAGCACTTATCAGAGGGGATTTAGCAACGCTTTTGGAGTGGTTCTAGGCTTTGACACCACATTTCTCTTTAAAGATAGTTATTGGGGGAGTTTTCATCAGCACTGATCCGGCAAGGTGTGTCCTAGGCCTGATAAGAGGACCTTTAGAAAGGACGAGGCTACTCCACAAGACCATCTACACGAATACCGAGCCGATTTTCTTATGGATTACGTGTTTTGACTTTTGATTCATTATTGATTGTATCTTTCTTCATGGAGATCTAAACCACCTAGTGGGTACTTGGACTTTTAAACACTAGGTTGCTATTGTTTCATTGAACTTTTATTATGTTTTCCATAATTGATGTGTTGAATTGAGTTCCAATCATGAATGCTTGTTTAATAATTTCTCTCTTAGAGTAACACTAGGGTTGAGAGTCTACATTGGTAATCTTTGTGAGTGAATGACACACCATGAGAGTCAGACAAAGCCAGATTGGAGAGGGCCGAGAGGCTGAGTCGAGAGGTAGCGGAGCGTCCCCTTTTCTGTCGACTCACCCTCTCAATCCTCTCCAATCTAACATTGTCTAACTCTCATGGTGTGTCACTCATCCACAAAGGCTACAAAGATGGACTCTCAACCCTAGTGTCACTCTAAGGGAGAAATCATTCAACAAGCATTCAAGATTGGAACTCAATTAAAGACATCAATTAAGGAAAACATAATAAAAGGTCAATGAAATAATAACATCCTAGGGTTTACAAGTCAAAGTACCCACAAGGCAGTTTAGCTCTTCATGGAGCAAGATATAATCAACAATGAAATTGAAAGTAAAAGCATGTAATCTATAATAAAACCAAATCAATATTAGTCTCGATGGTCTTGTGGAGTAGCCTCATCCTCTTCAAAAGGTCCCTGACAAGATCCCCTTGCTTATATCCCGCAAGTGCATGGGTTTGTCGAAGTAATAATCCCGGGTGAGCGGGGTCGAATCCACAGGGAGTAGGGAATAAAAATACTTAATTTGGTTCTTAGCTATGTGGAAGATCAATAGTGATTGGTGTGAAATTGATTCAATTCTCAATAATAAAAAAACAAGTGAGAGAGCAAGAATAAAGAAAAGGGTAAGGCAATCGATAAAGATGGGGGACTCGGATAATGCTTCACCTAGGATAACCGTTTCAAGTGCAAGAACTCTCTATTATACCTCCTAATCAATGCCATGGTGAGTCGTGGAAATCCTTACATACATAGTCCCAAATCTAAGGTCAACTATGACTAACTCTATACATGTCCCGGAGGAGAAATCGAACAATCTCAACACCTCACACTCGCATAGAGTTGCAATGAGCTCTAGGGATTCCAAGTGATAAATCTCTTCCTAAAAGTAGACCTAACCCTTTGGTCCAGGCGGAAGGTCCCTAGCAACAATTAAGCCCTAGAAACTAAGATCCTCTCAACGCTTCACTCAATTGCACACGCAACTAGGCCCCAGCGGAGGTTCATCGCTTAGACCACTCACTCTATTATGGCCGCAAAGAACTCGAGGAACGGAGGTAGAATCTATCACATCGGAGGGGAAAGGGGACGCTCCTGTACCTCTCGACTCAGCCTCTCAACCCTCTCCCACCTAGCTTTGTCTAACGCTCATGGTGTGTCACTCACTCACAAGGTTACCAACAAGAA
The DNA here is from genome assembly GCF_009730915.1 of Dioscorea cayenensis subsp. rotundata. Taxonomy (NCBI): domain Eukaryota; kingdom Viridiplantae; phylum Streptophyta; class Magnoliopsida; order Dioscoreales; family Dioscoreaceae; genus Dioscorea; species Dioscorea cayenensis. Next base: position 12,575,195 of record NC_052490.1, read on the forward strand.
CTCTCAACCCTAGTGTCACTCTAGGGGAAATGTTCATACAATCAAGCATTCAAGGTTGGAACTCACAATAAACATCAATTTATTGAAAGCATAATAAAGAAGTTCAATGAAACGAATACATCCTAGGGTTCACAATCACCCAAGTACCCACTAGGGGTTTAGCTCTCCATGGAGCTAAGTACAATCAAAGAAATTGAATGTAAAAGCAATGAATCCATAAAGAAACCCCTCGATGGTCGTGTCAATGGTCTTGTGGAAAGTCCTCTACTCATCGTCCAAGGATTCCTTTGTCCGATATAGGATACGCCTCGATCGAAGCTCCCCTACCAACCTTCTACATAATGGAACCACGATGTCGGAGCCGTAGACCCTCTCCAAAACCTTGGTCAATACCCCTCGAAACCCTAGCTGAAACTCTCTCACAAGTTGGGGAAAAGATGGAGAAAAGAATACTAAAATCGGGGCTGAAATCAGCTTTAAATAGGGCTGGAATCGGGCGACTACATGGGTGTGTATGATGTCACACACCCCTGTGGAATTTCCACACGGACGTGGATAATTTCCACACGCCCATGTGGATTCTCTGTTTCTCTGATTTCTCGGCCGGGCTGCTACAATACTTGCTACAGTGTTTTGCTACAAAAACCTGCTACAGTACTCTACCGCATTGGGGTAATTCAAACGGGCACACGTTTACGTCGTGAATCACTTGCTTCTTCAATGATGTACATGTTGGTGAATCTCTTGTTCTAATATGCATAAATCAGAATGCTCGAGTGTGACTGCCTTTGCGCCGCTCCAAATGAATGTGCTCACTCGAATACGAGGAGGTTGGCACACACTCTAGCATCTCACACCTGACCTATGTCTTCGCGTTTGAACCTTAGCAAGATTTCCTCCAAAATAGATGCATTATGATCCACATTGGCCTATTTCCTTATACTCGGCCTCACAACCCTACCTGCATAAAAGTAACATAAAAACACAGATATTAATGTATAAACCTAAGAAAAGTAATGCTCAACATAATTAATGAACGCTTCACATTCATATCGCATAAGCACTTATCAAACTCCCCCACACTTAAGCTTTTGCTTGTTCTCAAGCAAACATTAAAACATTCTGTGCATCAATGAAGAAATTGTTGAAAGTGCTTGGCCTTAGGTTCACCAAAGTATACAAAGATAACATTCTACAAGTAAGGAAAATTTCAACACCAAATACGAAAAAAAAATCAATGCTTTAGCTAAAAACTTGAATAAAAAAGGATAACAAACCCGAATTTCGTGTAAGTGTGTGAACTCACTCAAAACAACCCAAAGTATACTCCTCAAAGTTCTAAGTGCAAGGGACTTATTTATCTACAAAAAATAACAAAATTTTAAAGATGGCAGTAGCTTCACACATCTTCTAAGGTAGCCTTTTTCCAAAGCGGCCGCTAAAGTGGCTTTCACACTTTCAAGGTGGTAGCTCTTTCTACCCGGGTGGTAGCTTTCACTCATCCTATGAGATAGCTCTTTCTCTCATTAGGACATAACTAGTATCCGACTTGTGAGAGTAGCTTCATTCTTCATAGGTGGTAGCTCTTTCCACCCAACAAATACAAATAAACAAAAGACTATTTTGTTCCTTCTTTTCATTTTTCCAATTTTTTTTTTTATTTTTTATTTTTTTAAAGAAGTAAACCTAACTAGTCCCTTTAACCTCAAACATGAGTTTCCAATAGAGTTAAGAATGAGTAGTTCACAAAGTGTAAATCGGGCAAACATTCCTAAAAAATTCAAACAAGAACTACAGCATGAAAAACATTCAATGTTAACAATTCTCCTAGACTTAAGAATACAAACATTGCAACTAAGGTGAACCGCCATTGGCTATGTGAGCATATATCAATCAAGAACAATAGAAAAGATGTGCGCATTATGAAACTCCCCCCCCACACTTAAGTTGTACATTGTCCTCAATGTACACATGCAAGCTCACTCAAAATATATCATTCAGAAAATAGATGTGGGAGAAGCAATCAAAACAATACTCCCCTGACTCCTAGTGTTGTGTCTGATGAAGCTAATTCATTGGGAGTAGTGTTCCAACGTGTTGTGAAGCTCGCACGGCCAAGTCTCAATTTCCAAGAAGACAAGACCATCTACACGCATACACGAGGGGGTTCAGTGAAGCTCAAGAAAAACAAAAATAACTTGAGTGTATAAAAGATGAAGCAATGAATACAACTCGATAATCCAAAATAACATAAACTCAGAAGGAAAATCCTTTCTGAATGAACAAGTCTAAAAATAAGAAAATAAGATAATGTAAAATGCATGAAAGTAAAAGAAAGGTCAAGTATCAAAGTCGTTCTCAAGCTCTGCTGCTGTTGCTGCTGAAGTGGAAGCATATAGTGGGTCCTCTGGTCTGCGGTCCAGGATGGAGGTGCTGGAGGCACTGATGATCCGGGTCTCAGGAGATCTCGAAGGAAATCGAATCGGGCCATAAGATCTGTGTAATGAGCCGACTGCAAAGCCCGAAGCTCCTCTATCTCAGTTCGAATCTCTCTAACATCGGTCTCCAGCGTCTCGATAGGATCATAGGCTCGAATACCCGGTGCTATAGAAGATGGCAGAGTCTGCTGGACAAACCCCGTAGTATCTCCTTCGCTTTTGGTGGTCTCAGCGGTAGCTGGAGTGAGAATATAAACCCCTGGCCCAAACCTCCGTACCAACCCCATCATCTTGATCGTATCGAACGTAAGAGCGGTGGGCACAACTGTCCTCTCAGCACCACGTAGAGCGTCGTCCAAACCCATTCCTAGAATGAGTCTGGTGATACAAGGGCCCGTAAATAGTAGACCCACTGTCGTCGAACGACCCTGGTACTGCAAAACATCTGCTAGAATGCACCCTAAGTGAAGTGGTACATTGCGAGCCATAGAGTATAAGAAAAGCAGATCCAGTCTGTTCAAATCGGTTGTGTTATCTGCTCGACCTGTCACAGACCTGCTGATGACTGCGTGTACATATCTGTAACTAAACCGGGACAAACTAGAAGCCTTCGATAATCCCGGTTCCTGTATACATGATATGGGGTGACTGACACTGAAAAATCTACTGGTAGTCTGCCATACTCCACGGTACCTCTATAAGCGACATCATAAAGGCCCGTCCTAATCGAAAACTCAGTGACGCTCATAGAGAATGGATGCCTGAATGCCCAAAACTGTATCGCCTCTGTAGTGTCAACTCTCCCATGTAGCAATCGAAACTCAAAGGACGCTAAAACCTTTAGCGTAAGTGTATGGTAAGCTGGTTCACTAATTGTCGGCAGCCTTCTCCAGCTTCCCACTGCCAGCATCTCATCAATCTCATTAATCACCTCATCACCCTACTGAATCTGTTGAAGCACTTGTACATCCGCAAAGCAAGTCTGACCAAACCCGAGTGCTGAAAGTCTCTCGAAGCGAGCCTGGTGCTCGGGGTTCGAGAATTCCATATGTATCAGCTCGGGTGAAGCAAGTCTGAGGCGCTTAACTTCGTTCTTCTTCGCTCGAGGTGCCATAGCTGGAGTGCAGAAGACGAAAACAGTAAAAATCTCAGAAGCAATATACTGCAGAATTCCACACGGGCCTGTGGATATTACCCACACCCGTGTGGCTCTGCAGAGCGTAAAACTCCCACACGGGTGCACAACAAATCTTAACAATTCAATTGTAAAACCACTTCTAAATGCTTACTACACATCCATCTTGCATGAAAACTCGCATTTAAAAGCATTCAACCCGTGAAAATCCATAATTGGCGAAGAAAAGGGGATAAAAGGATTACCGAAGAGATGAATATGAAAACGTCTGAAATTCGGTAAGATTAGCGAAGAAAATTCCTCCAAATAGCGACGAAGGGTCGAAAAGATAATCGGGAACCGTTTTCCGGCGACTGGAGATGAAGAATGAGACTGATCACAAGGTTTTTAAGCAGAAAATCACGTCTCTTGGAATTCTGTGTATCCCCACGGGCGTGTGGAAATTACCCACGCCCGTGCGCCTTACTTCGAGAGCGCCACAGGGGCGTATACACGTCCCTGTGCTTTCTCGGGAAAACGCTCCTTTGACTCTGACTGATCTCACACGGGCGTGCAAAAAATACCCACGCCCGTGCGCCAGACCCAGAGGGGCAGACGCACGCCCTTGTGGCTTCCCTGGTCATCTGAGAAAATATCAAGTTACCCACATGCCCGTGCGGAAATTTCCCACGAGCGTGGGCATTCACATGCCTCAACTCACAGGGGCAGCCGCATGCCCGTGTGTTTTCTCGGGATGGAGGGAGCAACATACAGAGTTTCGCACGGGCGTGCGGAAATTAGTCACGCCCGTGCGTGGTTCACAAGGTCACCCACAGGTTCGAGTCCACGCCCCTGTGTGTTCTCGGCAAAATCTGCCCAACTCTGCAGGAAGGCACACGCCCGTGTGGAAATTACCCACGGGCGTGCGCCAGTCGCATGGTCGTCCATAGGGGCAGCCACACGCCCATGTGCCCTCTCTGGAAGAGTTCACAGTACACACCCACGGGCGTGTAGAATTTCCACACACCCGTGTGTTTTCTCTGGATGACTTAGAAAAAACTGCAGGCTCTGCAGAACTAGTCTGAACATATTTACACACTCAGAGCCTGCCCTTTTGTGCAAGATATACCAGATAAAAACACAAAATAGAACTCAAATGACCAAACTTCGCCAATTCTCAACAAAACATACAATGAATTCTTTTAAAAACCCACAATAAAATCGCAGCACAAGCACTCAAAAATTGAAACACCAACACTTAACAATTTATTCATGCAAACAAACTAAACTAAAAGTATGAAAAAAAAAGTAAACACTTGGGTTGCCTCCCAAGAAGCGCTTGTTTAACGTCACTAAGCTTGACGTATCTTTCTTACCTCACGGTGGTTCATGAATGAAGGTTGCCCTCTTACCCATAACTTGAAAGCATGATGAGCAAAGTCTCTTGATGGTAGAGGGTGCACTATCGGGCTTCGGACCACCTAACAATGGTTCGTCCAACTTTCTTGGCTCATGTACGTCTCCAACAGTCTTGGGCATTTTCGGTGGCGTCTTCGAGCCCTCTTCATTTTCCAGAGCACCTTCTTCAAGATTCCCGGGGTAGATGTTTCCTCTCCAGTCGAACCAAGCATCATTACTTCTTCATTGTTCTCCTCTTGGTCGAACAAACCTTCATACGGATCTGGGTTGAACATTTCCGGTATATATTCATCAATAATCTCATCAGTAGTGTCTAGAAAATACAAAGTGTCATCAAAATCAAAAGAATGCCGCATGGCTTCAGCAAGGCGGTAAGTGAGCTTATCGTCTCCGACTCTCAACGTGAGCTCTCCACCGTCCATGTCAATCAATGCTTTGGAAGTCAGCAAGAACGGTCTCCCAAGTATCAAGGGTACATCTGCATTCTCATCAACATCTAGCACTACAAAGTCAACCGGAAAAATATACTTGTCCACCTTGACAAGCATGTCTTCAATGATGCCTCTCGGATGTCGTACCGTTTGGTCCGCCAATTGTAAAGTCATCCGAGTAGGCCTAGGCTCACCCAAGCCTAGCTTTTGGGAGAAAGTATATGGCATGACATTGATACTTGCCCCAGAATCCGCCAATGCCATTTCCTCACCTAAGTTGCCAATGTTACACGGAATAATGAAGCTTCCCGGGTCTTTCTTCTTGTTCGGCATGTTCTTTTGCAATACCGCCGAGCATGAAGCATCAAGCACCACTGAAGCACTCTCCTCCAATTTCCTCTTGTTGGTCAATAGGCTTTTCAGGAACTTCGCATACCTAGGCATTTGAGCCAAATCCTCAACAAAAGGAATGTTGATGTGGAGTTGCTTGAACAAACTCAGGAACTTCTTATACTGGTCATCCCCTTGGTCATTCTTTAATCTAGAGAGATAAAGGATTCTTGGCGTGAAAGATGGGGGTGCCACCTCTTTCTCTTTGTTTGCTCCCTTCTTAACCTCTATGACCTCGGGTGCGTGTTCTTTCGGCTTCTCACTCGGAAGCCGCCCTTCAACCTCACGACCGCTTCTCAAAGTGATCGCTTTCACATGTTCTCTCGGGTTGGTTTCCGTATTCCTTGGTAAACTTCCATGTGGCCTTTCGGAAAGAGATTTCGCAATTTGCCCCACTTGATTTTCAAGGTTATGCAAGGAGGCGGTGTGATTGCGAAGTGTAGCCTCGACTGATTCAAACCTTGTATTTGCCGATTGAACAAATCTAGCCAAGTACTTCTCCAAATCCGTCATTCGGGTTTCCAAGCCTGAAATTCTGTTTTCCACTTGAGGGGCTTGTTGTTGTTGTTGGAACCCCGATGGCCCCATGGTCTTCTGTGGTCCTTGATTACTCCATGAAAAGTTGGGATGATTCTTCGAACCTGAATTGTAGGTGTTGTTGTATGGATTCCCTTGAGGTCTCATTCCATTACCTACAAAGTCCACATTCTCAACCGAAGAAACATCACCTATGATGATTGGGCAATCGGAAGGAGCATGTCCTCCACCACAACTGGTACAATTTGTCACGGCTGCAACTCTATTCGAAGCTATAAGATCTAGCTTCTTACTCAAACTCTCCACTTGGGCCGCCAATGAAGTTATCGCATCAATTTCATGGAGACCGGCCACCTTTTTCTTTTCCCTAGCATTCCATTGGTAGCTATTTAACCCCATTTCTTCAATCAATTGACGTGCTTCGTCGGGGGTTTTGCTACATAAGGTACCTCCTGCCGCCGCATCCAAGAGTTGCCTTGTACTCGGGTTCAAACCATTGTAGAAGGTTTGAACAATCATCCACTCCGGGAATCCGTGTTGCGGACACTTGCGCAGGAGTTCCTTGAACCTTTCCCATGTCTCAAATAGAGACTCCAATTCCAACTGCATAAAGGATGAGATCTCATTCCTAAGCTTTGCTGATTTTCCGGGATGGAAATAACGGGCTAGAAAAGCTTCTACCATCTCCTCCCATGTAGTGATTGATGCCCTAGTTAATGAGTGTAGCCACTGCTTTGCTTTGCCCTTTAAGGAAAATGGGAAGGCTCTCAGTTTGATGGCATCATCCGTCACACCATTTATCTTCAGCATGTCATGCACCTCGAGGAAGCTCTCTATGTGACTGTTTGGATCTTCATCGACCAAATCGTTGAATTGTGCAGACTACTGCATCATATGGATGAATGCCGGCTTTAGCTAGAAAATCTGAGCTGTGATTGGGGGACGCACAATACTCGATTGTGTCCCCAACACTGAAGGTCTAGCATAATCGGATAATGTCCGTTGTTGCTCATTTTGTTCTGCCATGTTATCAGATCCTTCTACTTCCAAATCAGCTGGATTAGGCTGTTCTTGTACAGGTTCTTTCCATTTCCTTCGAAGTGTACGTTCAAGATCAGGGTCTCTTTCAATCAATATTGATGGATTCCCTCGGGTCATAACCTAGAGCTGCACCAAAAGTAAAGAAAAAGAAAATCAGAACGATGATAGAATAAGAAGATATGAAATAGAATGTATAGTGAAATAGCTAAGAAAACAAAATGAAATGTATCTCTAAACGCCTAGCTCCCCGGCAACGGCGCCAAAAACTTGACAAGTACCCCTTGCTTATATCCCGCAAGTGCACGGGTTTGTCGAAGTAATAATCCCTGGTGAGCGGGGTCGAATCCACAAGGAGTAGGGAATGAAAATACTTAATTTGGTTCTTAGCTATGTGGAAGATCAATAGTGATTAGTGTGAAATTGATTCAAATCTCAATAATAAAAGAAACAAGTGAGAGAGCAAGAATAAAAAAAAGGGTAAGGCAATCGATAAAGATGGGGTACTCGGATGATGCTTGATATAGGATAACCGTTTCAAATGCAAGAACTCTCTATTATACCTCCTAATCAATGCCATGGTGAGTCAAGGAAATCCTTACATACATAGTCCCAAATCTAAAGGTCAACTATGCCTAATTCTAAACATGTCCCGGACGAGAAATCAAACAATCTCAACACCTCACACTCGCATAGAGTTGCAATGAGCTCTAGGGATTCCAAGTGATAAAACTCTTCCTAAAAGTAGACCTAACCCATTGGTCCAGGCGGAAGGTCCCTAGCCACAATTAAGCCCTAGATACTAAGATCCTCTCAACGCTTCAATCCATTGCACGCGCAACTAGGCCCCAGCGGAGGTTCATCTCTTAGACCACTCACTCTATTATGGCCGCAAAGAACTAGAGGAACGGAGGTAGAATCTATCACGTCAAAGGGGAAAGGGGACGCTCCTGTACCTCTCGACTCACCCTCTCAACCCTCTCCAACCTAGCTTTGTCTAACGCTCATGGTGTGTCACTCACTCACAAGGTTACCAACAAGAACTCTCAACCCTAGTGTCACTCTAGGGGAAATGTTCATACAATCAAGCATTCAAGGTTGGAACTCAAAATAAACATCAATTTATTGAAAGCATAATAAAGAAGTTCAATGAAACAAATACATCCTAGGGTTCACAATCACCCAAGTACCCACTAGGGGTTTAGCTCTCCATGGAGCTAAGTACAATCAAAGAAATTGAATCTAAAAGCAATGAATCCATAAAGAAACCCCTCTCGATGGTCATGTCAATGGTCTTGTGGAAAGTCCTCTACTCGTCGTCCAAGGATTCCTTCGTTCGGTATAGGATACGCCTCGATCGAAGCTCCCCTACCAACCTTCTACATAATGGAATCACGATGTCGGAGCCGTAGAACCTCGCCAAAACCTTGGTCAATACCCCTCGAAACCCTAACCGAAACCCTCTCACAAGTTGGGGAAAAGATGGAGAAAAGAATACTGAAATCGGGGCTGAAATCGTCTTTAAATAGGGCTGGAATCGGGCGACTACACGGGCGTGTATGATGTCACACGCCCCTGTGGAATTTCCACACGGGCGTGGATAATTTCTACACGCCCGTGTGGATTCTCTGTTTCTCTGATTTCTCGGATGGGCTACTACAGTACTCTGCCGGAAATACTCACGAATTCCATAGTTTTATTGGGGTAACGCAAACGGGCACACGTTTACGTCGTGAATCACTTGCTTCTTCAATGATGTACATGTTGGTGGATCTCTTGTTCTTATATGCATAAATTAGAATGCTCGAGTGTGACTGCCTTTGTGCCCCTCCAAATGAATGTGCTCACTCGAATACGAGGAGGTTGGCACACACTCTAGCATCTCACACCTGACCTATGTCTTCGCGTTTGAACCTTAGCAAGATTTCCTCCAAAATAGGTGCATTATGATCCACATTTTCCTATTTCCTTATACTCGGCCTCACAACCCTACCTATATAAAAGTAACATGAAAACACACATATTAATGTAATAATCTGAGAAAAGTAATGCTCAACATAAGGAATGAAGGCTTCGAATTCATATCGCACAAGCACTTATCAGTCCCCTTGTCATAGCCACGGCGCACTTCGCCGGATCGGTGCTGACAAAATCTCCACCGATAACTATCTTCTAAGAGAAACAAGGTGTCAATGCCATAGAACCACTCCAAAAGCCTTGCAAAAGCCCCTATAAAGTGTAGCGGCAAGCCTCTCAAAAGATGGAGAAAAGATTGAAAGAAGGATGCCTAAATCGGGCTGAATCACTGCTAAAATAGGGCTTGAATCAGGCATTGACACGGGCATGGGTAATCTCCATAAGCATGTGTGGATTCTCTAGAATTATGATTTTCTGTGGGCTATGAACACTATCTACTTTAGTGATTTTCTACATTATCTCCTCAATACTCCGCAAAAAAAACTCCCGAATCCACACTTTTCATCGAGGCAACATAAACTGGCACATGTCTATACCGTAGATCGCGTCGCTTCTTCAATAAAAAAAGGCTTATTGGTGAAGATCTTGTTATCATTGCATAAGTTGGAATACGCAAATGTGACTGCCTTTGTGCCTGAAAACGCCCTTGTGTATGTCCCGCAAGTGCACGGGTTTGTCAAAGTAATAAAATCCCAGATAACTGGGGTATCGTATCCATAGAGAGTAGGGAATAAAAACACTTAAATTGTTTCTTAACCAAGTGAAAGATGAATAGTAATATGTGTGACAAGATATGAAATAACAAATGTAAAAGAACAAAAAAGAGAGCACAAGTAAAGGAGAAGGTAAGGCAATCGTTATAAATGGGGTACCCAGATATTGTTCTGCCTAGGACAATTTTTCAAGTGCAAGAACCCTCTATTATACTTTCTAACCGATGCAATAATGAGTCGTGGAGATCTTCAAATACATGGTCCCAAATCTAAGGTCAACCATGCTTAACTCTATACATGTCCCGGAGGAGAAATTGAATAACCTCTCAACCTCGCACTCGTATAGAATTACAATAAGTTCTAGGGATTCCAAGTTATAAATCCCCTTCCTAGATGTAGACCTAACCCTTTGGTCCGGGAAAAAGGTCCCTAGCCACGATTAAGCCCTAGGTGCTAAAATCAGTTCAACGCTTTACTCCGTTGCACCCGCAACTAAGCCACAGCAGAAAATCATCATTTAGCCCATTCACTCTACTATGACCGCAAAGAACTTGAAGAAATGGAGGTAGAATAAATCACACTAGAAGGGAAAGGGGACACTCTGCTACATCTCGACTCACCCTCTCAACCCTTTCTAATCTAGCTTTGTCTAACTCTCGTAGTGTGTCACTCACTCACAAGAGTAACCAACAAGAACTCTCAACCCTAGTGTCACTCTAAGGGAGTATTCATACAATCAAGAATTCAAGGCTATAACTCAAATAAAACATCAATTAATTGAAAGCTTAATAAAGAGGTTCAATGAAATGAATACATCCTAGGGTTCACAAATACCCAAGTACCCACTAGGGGGTTTACCGTTCCATGGAGCTAATTACAATCAATGAAATCAAATATAAAAGCAAAGAATCCATAGAAAACACCCTTGACAGTCATGGCAATGGTCTTGTGGAGAGTCCTCTACTCGTCCAAGGGTTCCTTTGTCCAGCCTAGGTCGGTGACGATGAAAGCTCTCCCACTAACCTTCTTCCAAATGGAGCACGATGTTAGAGCTGTAGAACCTCTCCAAATCCCTAGCCAATACCTTTCAAAACACTTCCCAAAGCTCTCTCTCAAGTTCGGGAAATGATGGAGAAAAGAATGCTGAAATCAGGGTTGACATCGGCTTTTAAATGGCCGGAATCGGGAATCCACACGCCTCTGTCAGTGCCCAGTGGATTGTTCACATGGTCGTGTGGAATTAACGCACGCCCGTGTGGATTCTCTGTTTTCATCCTTCTTTGGCCGGCTGTGAACAATACCTGCTTCAGTGTTTGTTATAGTGCCCTACTACAGTACTGGCTCGAAACACTCCCAAATCCATGCTTTCATGGAGGTAACGTAAACGGGCACACGATTACATCATAAACGGGCACATGTTGGTAGAGATCTTGCTATACATGCTTGAGTTGGAATGCTTGAATGTGACTACCCTTGTGCCCCTCCAAATCATTGTGCTAACTTGAATACAAGGAGGTTCGCATACATTGCCGCATTTCGACCCCGACTTATGTCTTCCCATTTGAACCTTCTCAAGATTTCCTCTAGTTGGTGCATTTACGATCCACATTGGCTTCTTTCTCTAATATCTGGCCTCATAACCCTATCTACATAAAAGTAACATAAATACACACATATTAGCATCAAAACCCGACAAAAGTAATGCTCATCATCAGGAAAGAACACTTTGCATTCTTATCGCTTAAGCAGTTATCAAACTCCCCCACATTTAAACTTTTGCTTGTCCTCAAGAAAAAATTAAAACATTATGTGCATAAATGATGGACATATTGCAAGTGCTTGGCCTTAGGTTCACCAAAGCATACAAAGAGAGCATTCTACAAGTAAGGGAAATTTCAACTCTAAATAAGAAAAATCAATGCTCTAGCTAAAAACTTGAATAAAAAAAGGACAACAAACCTAAAATTTTGTAAGTGTGTGAACTCACTCAAAACAACTCAAAGTATACTCCTCAAAGTTCTAAGTGCAAGGGACTTATTTATCTACAAAAAATAACAAAATTTTAAAGATGGCAGTAGCTTCACACATCCTCTAAGGTAGCCTTTTCCAAAGCTGCCGCTAAAGTGGCTTTCACACTTTCAAGGTGGTAGCTCTTTCTACCGGAGTGGTAGCTTTCACTCATCCTATGAGATCGCTCTTTCTCTCATTATGGCATAACTAGTATCCGACTTATGAGAATAGCTTCATACTTCATAGGTTGTAGCTCTTTTCATCCAACAACCACAAATAAACAATAAAACTATTTTGTTCCTTCTTTTTATTTTTTCCATATTTTTTTTGGAATTAGCACAAGAAACAACTATAACTAGTCCCTTATACATCAAACATAAGTTTCCAAATGAGTTCAAAGAGTGCGAACATTCAATGTTAAAATAAACTAGAGCATGAGAACATTCAATGTTAAAAATTCTCCTAAACTCACGAATACAATCAATGCAACTAAGGTGAACCGCCATTACCTATGTGAGAATGCATGTCAATCAAAACTAGTATAAAAGAGATGCGTGCACCATGGAACTCCACCCCCAACACTTAAGTTGTACATTGTCCCCAATGTAGACATGCAAGCTCATTCATATGTAAATCAATTAAATTCAGATGTGGGAGAAGCAATCAAAACAATACTCCCCTGACTCCTAGTGTTGCATTTGATGGAGCTAAGTCCTTGGGAGTGTTATTCCAACGGGTTGTGAAGCTCACACGGCCAAGTGCCGAAACATCTTGGCCGTGCCTATGACAAAGTCTCAATTCCCATGATGACACACCCATCTGCACGGATACACGAGGGGGTTCAGTGAAGCTCAATAAAAACAAAATTAACTTGAGTATATAAAAGATAAGACAATGAATACAACTCGAGATACAAAATAAACTCAGAAAGAAAGTCCTTTCTAAGTAAACAAGTTCAAAATAAAATGCGGAAGTAAAAGATAAGGAAAATAAAATCAAGTGTCGATGTCGCCCTGTGGCACTGCTACTGTTGCTACTGGTGATGAAGTACATGGTGGGTCATCGGGTGCCAGAATAGGGGATGGAGGTGCCAGAGAAACAGAGGGGGCCTGAGGAGTCCTCGGCCGCAGGACAAATGACGAGCTGACATCTCGCTCTAAGATCTATTGTAATGTGTCAAAATGTGCCATGAACTCTGTAGATTGTGCGGCCTGCGCAGCCCTAATATCGGCAATCTCTGCTCTGGCCTCTGCTACCTCTGTCTGTATCATCCCCACAGCATTCTCGAGCCTTTCAAAGTGATCCTGGGCTCGAGATAGTGAAATCATGCGCAAGGAGGGTGGGTCCTCTGTCACCGGAGGTGCCTCGGTCTCCATAGGTACTGATTGAGGCTTGGGGTAGGCTGGGAAGCCTCGGCATCATCACCCTCCTCCTAGACTATCTTTGGGGTCGGTAGAACTAGAGCATAAACCCCCGTCCAAACCCTATGAACCATGCCCATCAATCTCATCGTCTGCAGGCTCAGGGGCGCAGGTATACTCGTCTTCTCGGCCCAGCGAATTGCGCCCAAGAGACCCATACCCAGAGCTAATCTAGTAATGTATGGACCTGAGAAGATCGCTCCCAATCTGGCATACTGGCCCTGATGTTGAATGTACTCACCGACGATCTGCCCTAGATGGATCGGTATGCGCTACATCATCAAATACGCAGTTCCAGCCGGCTTAGAACGCTAGTGCTATCACCACGACCATTCACCGAACTGCTCATGATGGCATGTAGATATTGGTATGCAAGTCAGAAAAGGCACGTGGCCTTGGACACCCCCGGCTCATACTGGCCCTGACCACATAGTACTCTATAAGCTCTTTGTGGGCTCAGAACTCCAAGATAATCTGTTGGTAATTGAGAGTACTCCTCAGTGTCTGTAAATGCCTCCTCATACAAGTCGAGCCAAATTGAAAACCGAGTGATACTCAGACTATAGTGATGTCCAAGCACTCTGAACTAAACTACGTCGAGGTCGTCGAATCTTGTATAGGATCTTTCTAACTCGAAAGATGACAGAACCTCCAGTGAAAGTTTCCGGATGGCTGGCTCTCTAATCGACAATAACTGCCTCCAACCACCCACTGAAACGACATCCTCGACCTCATTAGGGAACTCATTCCCTTGTTGCAAATCTCTCAATATACTCATGGCCAAGAACCGAGTCTGTCCAAACTGAAGTCTCGACAGACACTCAAAATGAGCTTAATGCTCGGGATAGTGAATCTCATGCTCTCAGACTCAGGAGATGAGTCTCGCGATCTCTTATCAGCTTGCTTCTTTGACCTGGTTGCCATAGTCTGCAAAAATTGAAAGAGAATCGATCAAACAAGTTAATAAAACATAGCTGCAAAAATCCACACGATCGTGCGGAATTTCCGCACACCCGTGTGGATCAACAGGCCGTGAACAAACGTACGACCATGCTTCAAACTCCACAAATGCACCATTACAATGCTTTTACTTCGTTCTAAATATAAATAATCATTCTAAATGAAGAAACGAAGCATTATTGACTAGTTTCATCGATGAAAATCATGAATTTGGGAATGAAATCAAAGATAGGGCTTAGCGTCGAGTTGAGATGAGAAAGCTTTGAAAACGGCCGGAAAACCAAGAAAAATCCTTCCAAATTAGCGATACGAGGTTGGGAAACAATGTAGGAGTGCTCTCAGACAATTGGAGGATATGAGGGTGAAGAGAAACGATAATCCTTTTAAAAGGACTTGCGCCTGTTGGAGTTCTGTACATCCGCACAGGCGTGCGGAAATTACCCATGCCCGTGCGTATCCACAAGAAAGCCTTACAGGGGCAGATGCATGCCCCTCTGTACTCTCGAGAAAACGCTTACTATCTATGAACTCAAAAACATGGGTGTATGGAAAATACCCACGCACGTGCGCCTAACCCACAGGGGCTGTCGCACGCCCCTGTGGCTTCTCTGTCCACCCGAGAAGAATCGCTCAGTGTTTCACACGCCCGGATGGAAATTCCGCACTTGCGTGGGCATTGACAAGCTCAACTCACAAGGGCGAGCGCACGTCCCATGTGTCTTCTCGGGATGGTGAGAGCTCCTCTGAAGAGATTCGCACGGGCGTGCGGAAATTACCCACGCCGGTGAGATTTTAACAAGGTCGCCCATAGGGGCGAGTCCACGCCCCTGTGTGCTCTCGGGATAAACCGCCAATCTCTGCAGGAATTCACACGCCCGTGCAGAAATTAACCACGGGCGTGCGTGAATCACATGGTCGTTCACAGGGGCGAGTCCATGTCCCTGTGCCTTCTCTGGATGAGCTTGCAATGCAAATACATGGGCGTGTGGAAATTTAACATGCCCGTGCGTTTTCTCTGGATGCCTTAGAAAATTTTGCAGGCTCGGCAGAAAAATTTTTGAACATGTTTACACACTCAGAGCCTGTCCCAATATGCAATTTATACCAGTAAAAAACATGAGAAGTAGCTCAAACAAAAAAACCTTTGCCAAATTCACATGAAAATACACGATGAACTTGAAAACCCACAATAAAATCACAGAAGAAATATATAAAAATCAAGACACCAACACTCAACACTTTATTCATGCACACACTAAACTACTAAACTACGAAAATAGTAAACACTTGGGTTGCCTCCTAAGAAGCGCTTGTTTGACGTCACTTAGCTTGACGTACCTTGTCTTACCTCACCGGGGCTCATAGATGAAGGTTGCCCTCTTACCCATGGCTTGGATACATGATGAGCAAAGTCTCTTGAAGGTAGAGGGGGAATTATCAGGCTTAGGACCACCTAGCAATGGTCCATCAAACTTCTTCGGTTCACGCACGTCTCCAACAGCCTTGGAGCATTTTCGGTGGCGTCTCCTAGCTCTCTTCATCTTCCGGAGCCCCTTCTACAAGACCCCCGGAGCAGATGGTACTCTTTCCGTCGAACCAAGCATCATTACTTCTTCATTATCCTCCTCTTGGTCGAACAGGCCCTCATATGGATCTGGATTAAACATTTCCTACATGTACTCATCAACAATCTCATCAGTAGCATCTAGAAAATACAAAGTATCATCTAAATCAAGAGAATGCCGCATAGCTTCATCAAGGCGGTATGTGAGCTTGTCATCTCCAACTCTCAAAGTTAGGTCTCCACCGTCCATGTCAATTAATTCCTTGGAAGTCCGCAAAAATGGCCTCCCAAGTATCAAGGGTACATCCGCATCCTCATCGACGTCTAGCATTACGAAGTCAACCAGAAAAATGTACTTGTCCACCTTAGCAAGCACGTCTTTGGTGATGCCCCTCGGATGTCTCACCATTCGATCCGCAAAATACAAAGTCATCCGAGTAGGCCTAGGCTCGCCCACGCCTAGCTTTTGAAAGAAAGTGTATGGCATGACGTTGATACTGGCCCCTGAGTCTACCAATACCATTTCTTCACTCAAATTGCCAATGTTACATGGAATGATGAAGCTTTCCGGGTGTTTCTTCTTGTTCGGCATGTTCTTTTGCAAAACCGCCGAGCAAGATACATCTAAAATCACTGAAGCACTATCCTCTAACTTCCTCGTGTTGACCAACAAGTCTTTCAAGAATTTTGCATACTTAGGCATTTGAGCCAATGCCTGACAAGGTCCCCTTGCGTATATCCCGCAAGTGCACGGGTTTGTCGAAGTAATAATCCCGGATGAGCGAGTATCGAATCCACAGGTAGTAGGGAATAAAAACACTTAACCCGCTTCTTAGCATTGTGAAAAATCAGTAGTGATAAGTGTGATAATGATTCAATTCTCAAAAGTAAAAACAAGTAAGAGTGCACGAGCAAAGGAGGAGGTAAGGCAATCAATAAAGATGGGGTACTCGGATAATGCTCCACCTAGGACAATTGTTTCAAGTGCAAGAACCCTCTATTATGCTTCCTAATCAATGCAATGGTGAGTCATGGAAATCCTTAAATACATAGTCCCAAATCTAAAGTCAACTATGCCTAACTCTATACATCCTAGGGTTCACAAATTCACAAGTACCCACTAGGGGTTTAGCTCTCCATGGATCTAAGTACAATCAAAGAAATAGAATGTAAAAGCAATGAATCCATAGAGAAACCCCTTCGATTGTCATGTCGATGGTCTTGTCGAAAGTGCTCTACTCATCGTCCAAGGATTCCCTTGTCCGGTATAGGATACGCCTCGACGGAAGCTCCCCTACCAACCTTCTTCCTAAGGAATGACGATGTCGGAGCCATAGATCCTCTCCAAAACCTTAGCCAATACCTCTCAAAACCCTAGCCGAAACCCTCTCTCAAGTTGGTGAAAAGATGGAGAAAAGAATGCTGAAATCGGGGCTGAATCGGCTTTAAATAGGGTTGGAATCGGGCGACCACACGGGCCTGTGGATTTTACACTCGCCCATGTGGAATTTCCACATGGGTGTGTATAATTTCCACATGCCCGTGTGGATTCTCTGAATTCTTGTTTTCTCAGCTGGCTGTGAACAGTAACTGCTATAGTATTCTGCCAAAAATACTCCCGAATCCACTTTTCATCAAGGTAACATAAACGGGCACACGTTTATGCCGTGGATCGGTTTGCTTCTTCAATCACGGATAAGTTGATGTAGATCTTGTTCTATATGCATAAGTCGGAATACTTGATTGTGACTGCCCTTGTGCCCTTCCAAATGGTTGTGCTAACTCAAATACGGGGAGCTTGGAACACACTCTAGCATCTCGCATATGACTCATATCTTCGCGTTTGAACTTTAGCAAAATTTCCTCCAAAATCGGTGCATTGTGATCCACATTGGCTTCTTTCCTTCATAATTGGTTTCACAACCCAACCTGTATAAAAGTAACATAAAAACACACATATTAGTGTAAAAACCAGAGAAAAGTAATGCTCAACATAAGGAAAGAATGCTTCGCATTAATATCGCACAAGCACTTATCAATGCCTCAACAAAAGGAAGATTGATGTGGAGTTGTTTGAACAAGCTGAGGAACTTCTTGTACTGTTCTTCCCCTTGGTCATTCTTTAATTTAGAGGGATAAGGGATTCTTGGCTTCAAAGGTAGGTGTACCACCTCCTTCTCTTTGCTTGCTCCCTTCTCAACCTCTATAACCTTGGGTGCATCTTCATTTGGCTTCTCGCTCGGAAGCTTACCCTCAACCTCACTACCACTTCTCAAAGTGATCACCTTCACATGCTCTCTAGGGTTGGTCTCGGTGTTACTCGGCAAGCTTCCTTGTGGCCTTTCAGATAAGGACTTTGCAATCTACCCTACTTGATTTTCAAGATTATGCAAAGAGGCTGTGTGGTTGCGAAGTGTAGCCTCAACTGATTGGAAACTTGTATCAGATAATTATACAAACCTAGTTAAGTGCCCTCTCCAAATCGTTCATCCGGGTCTCCAAACCTGAAACACGATTCTCCATGTTTGGGGCTTGCTGTTGTTGTTGGAAACTCGGTGGCTCTATGGCCTTTTGTGGACCTTGGTTGCCCCACGAGAAATTGGGATGACTCTTCCAACCCAGATTGTAGGTATTGCTATATGGGTTTCCTTAATTCCTCATGCCATTACCCACAAAATCGACATTCTCAACCAAAGATGCATCACCAATAGATATCGGGCAATCGGAGGGAGCATGTCCTCCATGACAACTGGTGCAATTAATCACGGCCGTCACTCTGTTCGAAGTTAGAAGATCTAACTTCTTACTCAATGATTCCACTTGAGCCGTCAACGAAGTCACTACATCTATCTCATGGAGACTGGCCACCTTTTTCTTCTCCCTAGCATTCCTTGGTAGCTGTTTAACCCCATTTCTTCAATTAATTGACGGGCCTCATCGGCGGTCTTGCTACCTAAGGTACCTCCTACTGCCGCATCCAAGAGTTGCCTTGTACTCAAATTTAAACCATTGTAAAAGGTATAAACAATCATCAACTACGGGAATCTGTGTTGCGGGCACTTTCTCAGGAGCTCCCTGAACCTTTCCCACATCTCAAATATAGACTCCAATTCCAAGTGTACAAAGGATGAGATATCATTCCTAAGCTTTGCGGATTTTCTGGGAGGGAAATATCGGCCAAGAAAAGCTTCTACCATCTCCTCCCACGTGGTAATTGATGCTCAAGGTAATGAGTGTAGCCACTGGTTTGCATTATCCGTTACCCCATTTATCTTCAGCATATCACACACCTCGAGAAAGTTCTCTATATGACTGTTTAGATCCTCATCGGCCAAACCATTGAACTGTGCGGATTGCTGCAACATATGGATGAATGCCGCCTTCAGCTCGAAGTTCTGAGCTGTAATCGGGGAACGCACAATGCTCGATTGTGTCCGCAATACTGAATGTCTGGCATAATCGAATAATGTCCACTGCTGCTCATTCTGTTCTGTAATGCTTTCATATGCTTCTACTTGCAAATCAGCTAGATTAGACTGTTCTTGCACAGGTTCTTTCTCTTTTCTTCTAAGTGTACGTTCGAGCTCGGGATCTCCTTTAATCAATAACGAAGGGTTCCCTCGGGTCATATTCTGGAGCTGCACAAAAAGAAAGAAAACAAAATCAGAATGATGATAGAAAAGAAGTTATGAAATAGAATGAATGAATAGCTAAGAAAACAAAGTGCAAAGTATCTTTACAAGCCTACTCCCCGGTAATGGCGCAAAAAACTTGACACGTCCGTATACGCATGTAAACGGTAAGTGCACTGATGTCGAAGTAATAAGCCCAGATGAGTGGGTATCGTATCCACAGAGAGTAGGGAATAAGGACACTTAGTTGTTTCTTAACTACTATAGAAGATGAATAGTGATATGTGTGACAAAATATGAAATAACGAAAATAAAAGCAACAAGATAGAGAGCACAAGTAAAGGAGACGGTAAGGCAATCGATAAAGATGGGGTACCTGGATATTGATCCGCCTAGGACAATCATTTCAAGTGTAAGAACCTTCTATTATACTTCCTAATTGATGCAACTATGAGTTGTGGAAACCCTTAATTATAAGATCCCAAATCTAAAGTCAACCATGCATAACTTTATACATGTCCCGGAGGAGAGATTAAATAACCTCTCAACCTCGCACTCGCATGGAATTGCAATGAGCTCTAGGGACTCCAAGTGATAAACCCTATTCCTGTGTATAGATCTACCACTTTGGTTTGGGTGGAAGATCCCTAACCACAATTAAGCCCTAGGTGCTAAAATCACTTCAACGGTTTACTCTGTTGCACTCGTAACTAAGCCCCAGTGGAAGGTCTTCCCTTAGCCCATTCACTCTACTATGGCCGCAAAGAACTCTTGGAACGTAGAGGTAGGATAGATCACACAGGAGGGGAAAGAGGACGCTCCGCTACCTCTCGACTCACCCTCTCAATCCTCCCCAATCTAGCTTTGTCTAACTCTCATGGTGTGTCACTCACTCACAAGAGTTACCAACAAGAACTCTCAACCCTAGTGTCACTCTAGGGGAATATTCATACAATCAAGTCTCCAAGATTGGAACTCACAAAAACATCAATTAATTGAAAGCATAATAAAGGAATTCAATGAAACAAAAACATCATAGGGTTCACAAATACCAAAGTACCCAATATGGGTTTAGCTCTCCATGGAGCTAGATACAATGAATGAAATCAAATGTAAAACCAAAGCATCCATAGAAACCCCCTCATTAGTCATAGCGATGGTCTTGTAGAGAGTCCTCTATTCGTCGCAAGGGTCCCTTTATCCGGCCTAGCATACACCTCACCGGATCGGTGCCGACGAAAGCTCTCCCACTAACCTTCTTCCAAATGGCACGAGATGTTGGAGACTATACAACCTCTCCAAAGCCCTAGCCAACACCTATCGAACCCTAGCCACCACACTCTCTCAAGTTGGGAAAAAGATGGAGAAAAGAATGCTAAAATCGGTGCTGAAATCGGCTTTTAAAGGGCTGGAATCGGGAATCCACACGCCCGTTTGGGCGCCCCAGTGGATTTTGCACACGGGCGTGCGGAATTTCCACAAGCCCGTGTGGATTCTCTGTTTTCCTGTTTTCTCCGACAGCTGTGAACAGTGCTACTACAGTATTTTTCTACATTTTTGCTATAGTATCCTACTACAGTACTTGTCCGAAATACTCCCGAATCCTTGCTTTCATCGAGGTAATGCAACCGGGTACATGTTTACGTCATGGATCGCTTTGCTTCTTCAGTAATGGACATGTTGGTGGAGATCTTGTTTTATATGCACAAGTCAGAATGCTTGAATGTGACTGCCCATGTGCCCCTTCAAATAGTTGTGCTAACTCAAATACGAGGAGGTTGACACACATTCCCACAACTCGAACCCGACCTATGTCTTCACGTTTGAACCTTAGCAAGATTTCCTCCAAATTGGTGCATTACGACCCACATTGGCTTCTTTCTCTCATAATCAACCTCACAACCCTACCTGCATGAAAGTAACATAAATACACACATATTAGCATTAAAACCCGCGAAAACTAATGCTCAACACAAGGAAAGAACACTTCATATTCTTATCGCACTAGCACTTATCAGCTATGTGAGCATGTATATCAATCAAAATTAATATAAAAGAGATGTGTGCACTATGAAACTCCTCCCACCCACCCACACTTAATATGTACATTGCCCCCAATGTACACATGCAAGCTCACACATAATGTATATCAATCAAGAACAAATGTGGAAGAAGCAATCAAGATAATATTCCCCTGACGCCTAGTGTTGCATTTGATGGAGCTAAATCCTTGGGAGTAATGTTCCAACGGGTTGTGAAGCTCACATGGCCAAGTGCCAAAATGCCATGGCCGTGTCCATGGCAAGTTCTTAATTCCCATGTTGACAAGAACATCTCCACACATACACGAGGGGGTTCAGTGAAGCTCAATAAAACAAAAACAATAACTCGAGCATATAAAAGATAAAGCATTGAATACAACTCGAGACAATAATATGAAAATAAACTTAGAAGGAAAGTCCTTTCTGAAAATACATGTCCAAAATGGAATGCAAAAAGTAATAAGATGAAAGAAAATAAATCAAGTGTCGGTGCCGCGCTCTGGCTCCTCTGCTGTTGCGGGTGCTAGATCGAAGGGTACTGATGGAGATGGTGATGGTGATGATGGAGGGGCCTGATGAGTCCTCGTCTGCAAGACAAATGATGAGGTGACGTCATGCTCTAAAATCTGCTATAACGTGTCGAAACGTGCCATGAACTTTGTATACTATGTGGCCTACGCAGCCCGAATCTCAGCAATCTCTGCTCAGACATCAGCGACCTCCGTCCGTATCACCCCCACAACACTTTCGAGCCTTTCAAAATGATCATGGGCTTGAGATGGTGAAAACATGCGTACTAGGGGTGAGTCCTCTGCCACCAGAGGTTCCTCGGTCTCCATTGGTGCTAGCTGAGGCTCAGGAGTAGGCTAAGAAGCATCGGCATCATCACCCTCTTCCTCAGCTATCTTTGGAGCTGATAGTACCAAAGCATAAACTTCCGTCTGAACCCTGCGGACCATACCCATCAATCTCATCGTCTCTAGGCTAAGGGGCGCAGGTGTACTCATCTTCTTGGCACTGCAAATCACGTCGAAGGGACCCATGCCCGAAACTAGTCTTGTAATGTAGGACCCCAAGAAGATCATTCCCAATCTGGCATACTTTCGCTGATGTCGAATGTACTCTACGATGATGTTCCCTAGATGAATCGGTATGTGTTGCACCATCGAATACAAGTACAAAAGCTCGTGCTAGATCAGAACTCGAGTGCTATCACCACAGCTATTCACTGACCTGCTCAGAATGGTGTGTAAATATCAGTATGCATGTCAGGAAAGGCACATGGCCTTGGACACCCCTGGCTCATACTGGCCCTAACCACACAACACTCGGTAAGCCCTTTGTGGGGTCAACCGTCCAGGGTAATCTGTCGGTAACTGGGAATACTCCTTGGTGTCTGTAAATGGCTCCTCATACAAGCCAAGCCGAACTGAAAATTGAGTGATGCTCATGCTATGGTAATGTCCAAATGCTCTGAACTGAATGATGTCGATGCTGTCGAATCTCGCATAAGATCTATCGAACTCGAATGACAATAAGACCTCAAGTGTAAGCTCACGAATGGTTGCCTTCCTAATCGATAATAACTACCTCCACCCACCCACCGAAATGAGATCCTCGACCTCATCTACAAACTATCCCCCAGCTGTAAATCTCTTAATATGCTCGTGTCCAGGAATCGAGTCTGTCAGAACTGAAGTCTCGACAGACGCTCCAAATGAGCCTGATGCTTGGAGGATGATTCACGCGGACGTTTCTTTGCTTGCTTCTTTGACCGAGGTGCCATAATCTACAAAATTTGAAAGAAAATCGATCAAACTAGTAAATTAAGTAATGCTGTAGAAAACCACACGGTCGTGTGGAATTTCCGCACACCCGTGTGGATCCACGGGGCGTGAAAAAGGCATGGCTGCACCTCAAAAATCCAAAAATACACCGTTAAATACTTTCTAACTTTGTTCTAACATGCATAATCATTCTAATTGTAGAATTGAAAAATTATTAACTAGTTTCATCGATTAAAATTAAGAATTAGTGAACAAAACAAAAGATAGGGCTTGCCGACGAGTTGAGATTGAAAACCTTGAATCAGTTGGAAATCCAAGTAAAATTCCTTCCAAATCGGCAATGCGAGTTTGGGAAATGATGTGAGAGTGCTCTCAGATGAATGGAGAATGTTAGAATAAAGAGGAACAGTGATCCTTTAAAACAAACTCACGCCTATTGTCGTTCTAAACATCCGCACGGGCGTACAAAAATTACCCACGCCCGTGTACCTCCACAGGGGAGAGCAATAGGGCAGACGCGCGCCCCTGTGAGATCTCGGGATATGACTCAATCTCTCTGAATGCAACCACACAGGCGTGCGGAAAATACCCACGCCCCTGTGGGTTCTCTGTCCAAGCAAGAAAAATCGCACGCCCGCACAGAAATTCTGCACGGGTGAGGACATTCACAAGCCAAATTCACAGGGGCAAGCGCATGCTCCTGTGCCCTCTTGTGATGGAGAAAGCTCTTCTGCTGAGTTTCGCACGGGCGTGCGTAAATTAGCCATGCCCGTGCGTTTTTCACATGTTCACCCACAGGGACAAGTCCACGCCCCTGTGTGCTCTCAGTATAAGTTGCGAAGTCTCTGCAGGAAAATGCATGCCCCTGCGTAAATTACCCACAGGCATGGGAAAGTTAGGAGGTCGCTCACAGGGCCGCGTCCACGCCCTTGTGTCTTCTCTGGATGAGCTCACAGTACAAATCCATGGGAACATGTTTACACACCCAGTACAAATCCCGTGCGTTTTGTCTGGATGCCTTAAAAACCTTCCAGGCTTTGCAGAAAATTCGTGAACATGTTTACATACTCAGAGCCTGCCCTATTATACAAACTATACAGGTGAAAAACATGAGAAACTAGCTCAAGAGACCAAAACTTCACCAAATCCACATGAAAACACATGATAACATTAAAAACCCGCAATAAAACACAGCAAAAGCATTTAAAAATCAAGACACCAACACTCAACACTTTATTCGTGCAAACACTAAACTACTAACTAAGAAAACAGTAAACACTTGGGTTGCCTCCCAAGAAGCGCTTGTTTTATGTCACTAAGCTTGACGTAACTTGTCTTACCTCACGGGGGTTCATAGATTAAGGTTGCCCTCTTACCCATATCTTGAAAGCATGATGAACAAAGTCTCTTGAAGGTAGAGGGTGAATTATCGGGCTTGGGACCACCTAGCAAAGGTTCATCCAATTTGTTTGGTCCATGCACGTCTCCAACAACCTTCGAGCATTTCCGGTGGTGTCTCCTCGGCCACTTTATCTTTCGAAGCATCTTCTTCAGGATCCTCGGAGTAGATGGTACTTCTTCTGTTGAACCAAGCACCATAACTTATTCATTTTCCATCTCTTGGTCGAACGAACCCTCGTACGGGTCCGGATTAAATATTTCCTGGATGTATTCAACATTAATTTTATTAGTAGTATCTAGAAAATACAAAGTATCATCAAAATCAAGGGAATGCCCCATGGCTTCAGCAAGGCGGTATGTGAGCTTGTCATCTCCAACTCTCAATGTTAGCTTCCTGCTGTCTATGTCAATCAATGCCTTGGAAGTTTGCAAGAACGGTCTACCAAATATCATAGGTACATCCGCATCCTCATTGACGTCTAGCACCACAAAATCTATTGGAAAAATGTATTTGTCCACCTTACAAGCACATCTTCGATGATACCCCTCGTATATCTCACCTTTCGATCTGCCAATTGCAAAGTCATCCGAGTGGGTCTAGGCTCGCCTAAGCCTAGCTTCTGAAAGAAGGTGTATGGCATGACGCTGATACTAGCTCCTGAGTCAGCCAATGTCATTTCCTCACCCAAATTGCTAATATTAGAAGAAATGATGAAGCTATCTGGGTCTTTCTTCTTGTTCGGCATGTTCTTTTGCAACACCGTTGAGCAAGACGCATCTAAGATCACAGAAGCACTCTCCTCCAACTTCCTCTTGTTAGTCAACAAATCCTTCAAGAATTTTTCATACTTAGGCATTTTGGTCAATGCCTCAACAAAAGGAGTATTAATGTGGAGTAGCTTGAACAAACTCAGGAACTTCTTGTACTGTTCATCCTCTTGGTCATTCTACAATTTAGAGGGTTAAGGGATTTTTAGCTTGAAAAATGGGGGTACCACCTCCTTCTCTTTGCTTTCTCTCTCCTCAACCTCTATAAACTCGGGTGCGTGTTCATTGGGCCTCTTACTCGAAAGCCTACCTTCAACCTCACGACCACTTCTCAAAGTGATCCCTTCACATGCTCTCTAGGATTGGTCTTGGTATTACTCGGCAAGCTTCCTTGTGGCCTTTCTGATAGAGACTTCGCAATCTGCCCCACTTGATTTTCAAAATTCTGCAAAGAGGCAGTGTGGTTGCGAAGTGTAGCTTTTACTAATTGAAACCTTGTATCTAACGATTGCATAAACCTAGTCAAGGCCTTCTCCAAATCAGTCATTCGGGTCTCTAAACTTGAAACTCATTTTTCCATGTTTGGGGCTTGTTATTGATGGAAACTAGGTGGCTACATGGCCTTTTGTGGACTTTGGTTACTCCACGAAAAATTGGGATTATTCTTCCAACACGGATTGTAGTTGTTATTATATGGATTCCCTTGGTTCCTCATTGCATTACCCACAAAATCTACATTCTAAACCGAAGATGCATCACCAATAGAGATTGGGCAATCGAAGGAAGCATGTCCTCCACCACACCTAGTGCAAGTAGTCACGGCCGACACTCTATTCGAAAGTTAGAAGATCTAACTTCTTACTCAATGATTCCACTTGAGCTGCAAATGAAGTTACTATATCTATCTCATGGAGCCCGGCCACCTTTTTCTTCTCCCTAGCATTCCATTGCTAGCTATTTAACCCTATTTCTTTAATTACTTGATGGGCCTCACCGGGGGCCTTGCTAACTAAGGTACCTCCTGCTGCCACATCCAAGAGTTACCTTGTACTCAGATTCAATCCGTTGTAAAAGGTCTGAACAATCATCCATTCCGGGAATCCGTGTTACGTGCACTTTCTCAGGAGCTCCTTGAACCTTCCCCATGTCTCAAATAGAGTCTCCAATTCCGACTGTATAAAGGATGAGATCTCAATCTAACCTTTACAAATTTTGAGGAAGGGAAATAACGGGCCAGAAAAGCTTCTACCAACTCCTCTCATGTGGTAATCGATGCTCTATGTAATGAGTGTAGCCACTTGATAAGTGCTTGTGTGTTAAGAATGCGAAGTGTTCTTTCTTTACAATGAGCATGACTTTTATCAGGTTTAAGCCCTAATACATGTGTATTTGTGTTCTTTTGCACAGGTAGGGTTGTGAAGTTATGTTTTAAGAAAAAGAAGCTAAAGTAGATCACGAATGCACTATTTGATGAAATCTTGTAAGGAACAAATGGGAAGACACAAGTTTGGGCTCAAAGATATGTGAATGTGTGCCAACCTCCATGTATTCAAGCAATTACAATGATTTGGAGGGGCACAAGGGCAGTCACATTTGCGTATCTCGACTTGTGCATTGATAACAAGATCTTCACCAATGAACCCATTTATTGAAAAAGCGACGTGATCTATGACATAAATGTGTGCCCGTTTATGTTGCCTCGATGAAAAGTGGATTCAGGAGTATTTTTTGGCAGAGTACTGTAGCAAGTTACCATAGTAAAATCATTGTAGCAGTGTTGTAGCATTTTACTATTCACAGCCGAGCCGAAAATCAGAATTCCAGAGAATTCACAGAGGCGTGTGGAAATTCCACACGCCCATTTGGAAATTCCACAGGGGAGTTTGGAAATTCCACACGCCCGTGTGGATGCTCGATTCCAGCCCTTTAAAAGCCGCGATTCAGGCCTGATTTCTCTATCTTTTCCCTTATCTTTTCTTCCACCTTTCCCTATCTTTGGAGGCCTCGACGGCTAGGGTTTGGAGAGGTTTTGGCAAGGCTTTGGAGATGTTTGGAGGCCCCGATTTCTCTATCTTTTCCCTTATCTTTTCTTCCACCTTTCCCCATCATTGGGGGAGCTTTCGTCGGCACCGATCCAGCGAGGTGTGCCTTAGGTTTGACGAGGGGACCTTTGAAGAAGATGCGACCGATCCACAAGACCTTTAACACGAACACAAGGGGGTTTTCATTCATGGATTGCATCTCTATACTTTTGATTTCATTATCTATTGTATTTTGCTCCATGGAGAGCTAAACCTCTAGTGGGTACTTGGGTATTTGTGAACCCTTGGATATATTCATTTCTTTGAATCTCTTTATTATGCTTTCAATTAATTGATGTTTATTGTGAATTCTAACTTTGAATGCTTGATTGTGTGAATACTCCCCTGGAGTGACACAAGGGTTGAGAGTTCTTGTTGGTAACCTTGTGAGTGAGTGACACACCACGAGAGTTAGACAAAGCTAGGTTGGAGAGGGTTGAGAGGGTGAGTCGAGAGGTACAAGAGCGTCCCCTTTTCCCTCCGAAGTGTTAGATTCTACCACTATTCCTCGAGTTCTTTGCAGCCACAATAGAGTGAATGGTCTGAGGGATAACCTTTCACTGGGGCATAGTTGCAGGTGCAACCGAGTGAAGCGCAGAAGTGATTTTAGAATCTGGGGCTTAATTGTGGTTAGGGACCTTCCACCTGGACCAGAGGGTTAGGTCTACAATTCGGAAGAGATTTATCACTTGGAATCCCTAGAACGTATTGCAATTCTATGCGAATGCGAGGTTGAGAGGTTATTCAATCTCTCCTCCGGGACATGCATAGAGTTAGGCATAGTTGACCTTATATTTGGGACTATGTAATTAAGGATTTCCATGACTCTCTTGTATTGATTAGGAAGCATAATAGAGAGTTCTTGCACTTGAAATGATTGTCCTAGGCGGACCAATATCCGGGTACTCCATTTATCGTCGATTGCCTTTCCTATCTTTTACTTGCGCTTCCTTTATCTTTTCGTATTTTTATTTGCATTGAGTTTGTTTCCACATCACTTTCAACATATTTTCATTCTAGTTAAATAGCAATCTTGGTTGTTCTAAGAACTATTCCTTGAGGATTCGACTACCCTCTCACCGGGGTATTATTACTTCGACACCAGTGCACTTGCAGTTTACACACATATTCGGACGTATCAAGTTTTTGGCGCCGTTGCCGGGGAATAGGCATTTAGAAACACTTTGTACTTTGCTATTTTGACTATTTATTATTCATTCTATTTCACACATTCTTATTCTTCCATCATGCTCATTTATTTTCTTTTGTCATGTCTTTCTTTTTCTTGCAAGGAGTTTAAACGATGATTGATCCGCTTATTGTTCTGTATTCTTGAGTTGAAGCTCTGAGTGAAAAAGTTGATAGAATATTTGCTTCACAACAATAAAGCATTCCTTGTTGCAACACATATCATCCAATTGAAAAGGGCTACCCAAACTTCTTGTGGAATAGTGATGGACAATATTGGGAAGCCACTCAAGAGGAATGTCAAAATGGTGAGATACTCGGAGAGGATGCACTTTAGTTGCAAATAGTATTAGCTAACTTCATTGAAGCATCCGATGTCTGCATCCAAAATATGGAGACCACACTAAGATGTCATGAAGCCTCCTATAAAAACCTTTAGCATCAATTAGGAGGGATACTTGACACACTCTCTAAGGAACAACAGGCATTTGAGCAAGCAATTCAAGTTCCTTGTATAGATGATGTGGTAGTGAACGACAATTAAGAAATTGGGAAAATTGAGTACATTGGTGCAGAAAATGAAAAGGGAGAAGTTGAATACCATTTTGAGATTTTGGACAGTGTGAATGAAGATTGTGCTTATGAGCGATAAAATTTTCAAGGGGATTTGCTATTGTCATGTTCCTTTCAAGCTGAAAATACACAAGAAGAAGTAAATCCTAAGGTAATGGAACAAGCATCACTCTTTGGGATTGATCAATTCATAAATTGCAAGAAAGAGATTTTGGGTTTAGGAGAAGATGTGGGTAGGAGATTGAAACCATCCAATGACCCACCTGTGCTAAGCTTGGACAATTCCTGACCTAAATTGTTTCCATGGAGGCCAAAGGTAAGATGGTTGGACTCTCCAACAAATATTCCACGCCGGCAAGTAGATTAATGGTTTAAAGGAAGTAGCTATGCAATGTCTAGTCGGGAGGAATACACTCTTTTCAAGCCTCCATAAGGTAAGGAAGAGGTACGTCAAGCTATGTGACGTAAAACAAGTGCTTCTTGGGAAGCAACCCAAGTTTTTAATGTTTTTCTAATTTTTAGTTAGTATTTACATGAATAAGGCTTGAGTGTTGGGATCATGATTCTTAGATGTTTTCGCTGTAATTTTCTTGTGGACATTGTGGTGTTATCATGTGCCTAATCGTGTGTGGCAAAGAATCTTGGTCGTTTGAGTGTATTTTTTGTGTTTTCTCTGGTTAAAATTACATTATTAGGCAGGCTTTGAGTGTATATTTGTGTTCAGGAATTTTCTGCAGAGCCTACAAAGTTTTCTAAGTATCCAGAGAAAACACACGTCCGTGTGGAATTTTCGCACGGGCGTGCATTTTCCTTCAGAGCTCATCTAGAGACGGCATATGGGCGTGGACTCTCCCCTGTGAGCGACCTTGTGATGGCCCAAGCCCGTGTGGAACTTCTGCACGGGCATGTGTTTCTCTACGGAGAATTTTCCCTCCATCCCGAGAAGACACAGGAGTGTGCGTCTGTCCCTGTGAATTGCCCAGTAAGGATCCACGCCCGTGTGGAATTGTCGCACGGGCATGTGAAACACTTAGAGAATTTTTTCGGTTGGACAGAGAAGCCACAGGGGCGTGTGTCCGCCCCTGTGGGTCTCTCCTGGGGAGTCACATGAGCATGGGTAATTTCCACACGCCCGTGTGGATGCACAAAAACTCAAGAGCCGTGAGTTTTCTTTAAAATCTTTTCGGTTTTCTTCAACTTTACACTCCTAATCACTCAGAGAACACCCTTGCACACTCCTGACCTCTCACCATCATTTTATACGGGTTGTTACTTGAGTTTTTCGGCCATTTTCTAGTCTCTCATTCTCATTTCATCGGCAAGCTTCTTTTTCTCTTTTCTTCGCCCAATCTTTATTTATTTTGCAACACTAGCGTCATCTTCACCAGCAGCGACAATAGATACACCAGCAATTGAGACCTACACTTGAAGCGTCTTTACCTTCTCTGTTCTTATTTTTCACATTTTATTTTTGCATTTTATTTTGGTCTTGTGTGCCCAGAAAGGATCTTCTTTCTGAGTTTATCTTTTAGATTTGTCTCGAGTTGTATTTCATTGCTCTATTTTTTTTATATACTCGAGTTGTTTTTGTTTATTGAGCTTCACTGAACCCCTTGCGTATGCGTGCAGATGGTCTTGTCAGTATGGAAATTGAGGATTAGTCATAGACACGGTTAAGCCGTGTGTGCTTCACAACCCATTGGAGTTTAACTCCCAAGGATTTAGCTCCATCAAACGCACCACTAGGAGTCAGGGGAGTATTGTTTCAATTGCCCACTACCACATGTGTTCTAAATTGTATTATTTTTATGCTGCTTGCATGTGTACCTTGAGGGCAATGTACATCTTAAGTGTGGGTGGGAGTTCACATTGCACATGGATTTTACACAAGTTTTGATTAACATACATGCTCACGTAGCCAATGGCGGTTCACCTTAGTTGCAATGATTATATTCTTGAGTATAGGAGAATTTTTAACATTGAATGTTCTCATGCTCTAGTTCTTGCTTTATTTTTTTAGGAAGTTTTGCCCGATTGACACTTGTGCACTACTCACTCTTTAAACTCGTTTTAGTTTTGTTTCTTATGTTATTTTGCTGAAAAAAAAATTGAAAATGAAAAGAAAGAACAAAATAGTTTTTTTGTTTATTTTGCATTTTGGGTGGAAAGAGCTACTACCTATGAAGTATGAAGCTACTCTCATAAGTCCGATACTAGTTATGCCCTAACGAGAGAAAGAGCTATCTCATAGGATGAGTGAAAGCTACCACTCTGGTAGAAAAAGCTACCACCTCGAAAGTGTGAAAGCCACCTTAGCGGCCGCTTGGGAAAGGGCTACCTTAGAGAATGTGTGAAGCTACTACCGTCTTCGAAATTGGTGTTGCTTTCTTGTTATAGATAAATAAGTCCCTTATACTTAGAGCTTTGAGGAGTATACTTTGGATTGACTTGAGTGAGTCCACACACTTTCACGATTTCATGTTTGTTGTCTTTTTTTATTCAAGTTTTTAGCTGGACCTTCGATTTTTCATGTTTAGTGTTGAAATTTCCCTTAGTTGTAGAATGCTCACTTTGTATACTTTGGTGAACCTAAGGACAAGCTCTTCCAATATTTCCTTTATCTATGCACAAAATGTTTAATTTTTGCTTGAGGACAAGAAAAAGCTTATGTGTGGGCGAGTTTGATAAGTGTTTGTGTGTTAAGAATGCGAAGTGTTATTTCTTTACAATG
Organism: Dioscorea cayenensis subsp. rotundata; assembly: GCF_009730915.1. Classification (NCBI taxonomy): domain Eukaryota; kingdom Viridiplantae; phylum Streptophyta; class Magnoliopsida; order Dioscoreales; family Dioscoreaceae; genus Dioscorea; species Dioscorea cayenensis. Next base: position 12,607,410 of record NC_052490.1, read on the forward strand.
AGCATTACCTTTATCAGGTTTAAGCCCTAATACATGTGTATTTGTGTTCTTTTGGGCAGGTAGGGTTGTGAAGCTATGTTTTAAGAAAAAGAAGCCAAAAGTAGATCGTGAATGCACTATTTGATGAAATCTTGGAAGGAACAAACGCGAACACACAAGTTGAGCTCAAAGATACATGAATGTGTGCCAACCACCATTTATTCAAGCAATTACAATGATTTGGAGGGGCACAAGAGCAGTCACATTTGCGTATCCAGACTTGTGCATTAATAGCAAGATCTTCACCAATGAACCCATTTATTGAAAAAGCGACGCGATCTACGACATAAACGTGTGCCTGTTTATGTTGCCTCGATGAAAAGTGGGTTCGGGAGTATTTCTGGTAGAGTATTGTAGCAAGGTACTATAGTAAAATCACTATAGCAGTGCTGTAGCATTTTACTGTTCATAGCCGGGAGAAAATCAGAATTCCAGAGAATTTACACAGGCGTGTGGAAATTCCACACGCCTGTGTGGATGCCCTATTCCATCCCTTTAAAAGCCGCGATTCAGCCTCGATTTCTCTATCTTTTCCCCTATCTTTTCTTCCACCTTTCCCCATCTTTGGAGGCGCCGGCGGCTAGGGTCTGGAGAGGTTTTGGGAAGGCTTTGGAGAGGTTTGATGGCCTTCGACACCGTGTTTCCTTCGAAAGAAAGCTATTGGAGGAGATTTCGTCGGCACCGATCCGGCGAGGTGTACCCTAGGTTTGATGAGGGGACCTTTGAAGAAGACGTGACCGATCCACAAGACCTTCGACACGAACACAAGGGGGGTTTAAATCATGAATTGCATCTCTATACTTTTGATTTCATTATCTATTGTATTTTGCTCCATGGAGTGCTAAACCTTTAGTGGGTACTTGGGTATTTGTGAACCTTAGGATATATTCATTTCTTTGAATCTCTTTATTATGCTTTCAATTAATTGATGTCTATTGTGAGTTCCAACTTTGAATGCTTGATTGTGTGAATACTCCCCTAGAGTGACACTAGGGTTGAGAGTTCTTGTTGGTAACCTTGTGAGTGAGTGACACACCACGGGTGTTAGATAAAGATAGGTTGGAGAGGGTTGAGAGGGTGAGTCGAGAGGTACAGGAGCATCCCCTTTCCCCTTCGATGTGTTAGATTCTACCTCCATTCCTCGAGTTCTTTGCAGCCACAATAGAGTGAATGGTCTAATGGATGACCTTCCGCTGGGGCTTAGTTGCGGGTGCAACGGAGTGAAGCGCAGAAGTGATCTTAGTATGTAGGGCTTAATTGTGGTTAGGGACCTTCCAACTGGACCAGAGGATTAGATCTACGATTAGGAAGAGATTTATCACTTTGAATCCCTAGAACTTATTGCAATTCTATGCTAGTGCGAGGTTGAGAGGTTATTAAATCTCTCTTCTGGGACATGTATGGAGTAAGGCATAGTTGACCTGAGATTTGGGACTATGTAATTAAGGATTTCCATGAATGACTTGCATTGATTAGGAAGCATAATAGAGGGTTCTTGCACTAGAAATGATTGTCTTAGGCCGAGCAATATCCGGGTACCCCATTTATCATCGATTGCCTTTCCTATCTTTTACTTGAGCCTCCTTTATCTTTTCGTATTTTTATTTGCATTGAGTTTGTTTTCACATCACTTTCAACATATTTTCATTCTAGTTAAATAGCAATCTTGGTGGTTCTAAGCACTATTCCCTGAGGATTCGACTACCCTCTCACCGGGGTATTATTTCTTCGACACCCATGCACCTGCGGTTTACACGCATATTATTCCTTCAATCAATATTTGAGGGGTTCCCTCGGGTCATAACCTGGAGCTGCACCGAAAAGAAATAAAAAAAATCAGAACTATGATAGAATAAGAAGAAATGAACTAGAATGAATGAATGAATAGCTAAGAAAACAAAGTTCAAAGTATCTCTAACCACCTACACCCTGGTAACGGCGCCAAAAACATGACATTGTCCTTGAGTATGTCTCGCAAGTGCACAGGTTTGTCGAAGTAATAAAATCCCAGATGAGTGGGGTATCATATCCACAAGGAGTAGTGAATAAAAATACTTAAATTGTTTCTTAACTAAGTGAAAGATGAATAGTGATATGTGTGACAAGATGTGAAATGACAAAAGTAAAAGAACAAGAAAGAGAGCACAAGTAAAGGAGAAGGTAAGGCAATCGATATAAATGGGGTACCCGGATATTGTTCTGCTTAGGACAATCGTTTCAAGTGCAAGAAACCTCTATTATACTTTCTAACTGATGTAATAATGAGTCATGGAGATCCTAAAACACATGGTCCCAAATCTAAGGTCGACCATGCCTAACTGTATACATGTCATGGAGGAGAAATTGAATAACCTCTCAACCTCGCACTCGTATAGAATTGCAATAAGTTATAGGGATTCCAAGTGATAAATCCTTTTCCTAGATGTAGACCTAACCCTTTGGTCCAGGAGGAAGGTCCCTAGCAACGATTAAGCCCTAGGTGTTAAAATTACTTAAACGCTTCAATCCGTTAAACCCGCAACTAAGCCTTAGTTGAATGTCATCCTTTAGCCTTTTCACTCTACTATGACCGCAAAGAACTTGTAGAAATGGTGGTAGAATAAATCACACTAGAGGGGAAGGGGTACGCTCCGCTACATCTCGACTCACCCTCTCAACTTTCTCCAATCTAGCTTTGTCTAACTCTCGTGGTGTGTCACTCACTCACAAGTTTTACCAACAAGAACTCTCAACCCTTGCATCACTCTATGGGAGTATTCATACAATCAAGCATTCAAGACTTGAACTCAAATAAAACATTAATTAATTGAAAGCATTATAAAGAGGTTCAATTTAACGAATACATTCTAGGGTTCACAAATATCTAAGTACCCACTAGGGGGTTTAGCTCTCCATGGAGCTAATTACAATCAATGAAATCAAATGTAAAAGCAAAGAATCCATAGAAAACTCCCTCGATAGTCATGGCGATGGTCTTGTGGAGAGTCCTCTAGTCGTCCAAGGGTCCCTTTGTCCGGCCTAGGATACACAATCGCCGAATTTGTGCCGACGAAAGCTCTCCCACTATCCATCTTCCAAATAGAGCGAGATGTCAGAGCCATAGAACCTCTCCAAATCCCTAGCCAATACCTCTCAAAACCTAGTCGAAGCCCTCTCTCAAGTTGAGGAAAAGATAGAGAAAAGAATGCTGAAATCGGCTTTTAAATGGCTGGAATCGGGAATCCACACGCCCCTGTGGGTGCCCGTGTGGATTTTTCACACAGCGTGTGGAATTAATGCACGACCATGTGGATTCTTTGTTTTCATTTTTCTTCTGCTGGCTGTGAACAATAATGGCTACAGTGTTTGTTACAGTGTTCGCTACAGTACCGAGCCTAAGACACTCCAGAATCCATGCTTTCATTGAGGTAATGTAAATGGGCACACGATTACATCGTAGATCGCTTTGCTTCTTCAATAACAGACATGTTGGTGGAGATCATACTATAAGTGTACAAGCTGGACTGCTTGAATGTGATTGCCCTTGTGCCCCTCCAAATCGTAGTGCTAACTTAAATACGAGGAGGTTGGCACACATTCCCGCATTTCGAACCCGACTTATGTCTTCGTGTTTGAACCTTTTCAAGATTTCCTCCAATTGGTGCATTTACGATCCACATTGGCTTCTTTCTCCAATATTCAACCTCACAACCCTATATGTATAAAAGTAACATAAATACACACATATTAGCATCAAAACCCGATAAAAGTAATGCTCATCATAAGGAAAGAACACTTCGCGTTCTTATCGCACAAGCACTTATCAGTGCCCCTCCAAATCATTGTAATTGCTTGAACGCATGGAGGTTGGCACACATTTACATATCCTTGAGCATAACTTGTATCTTCACATTTGTTCATTCCAAGATTTTATCAAACAGTGCATTAATGATCTACTTTGCCTTCTTTCTTTCATATTTGGCTTCACAATCCAAAATGCACAAAAGTAACACAAATACACATGTATTAGCGCTAAAATCTGATAAAAGTAATGCTCATCGTAAGAAAAGAATACTTCTTCGCATTCTTAACACACAAGAACTTATAAAACACCTCCATACTTAAGTTTTTGTTTGTCCCCAAGCAAAAATAAAACAGTAAAGTATAGAAGAAGGAAACATTGAAAGTGCTGGCCCTTAGGTTCACCAAAGCATGCATGGGAAACATTCTACAAGTATGGGAAATTTCAACACTAAATACGAGAAATCATTGCTCTGGCTAAAAACTCGAATAAGAAAGGACAACAAACCCAAAATCATGTAAGTGTGTGTAAACTCACTCAAGTCGACCCAACTTATACTCCTCAAAGTTCTAGGTGTAAGGGGACTTATTTATCTACAACACAAAGTAAGGAGATGGTAGTAGCTTCACACATCCTCTAAGGTAGCCATTTCTGAAAAGGCCGCTAAGATGCCTTTCACACTTTCGAGGTGGTAGCTCTTTCTAGCGGGGTAGTAGCTTTGACTCATCCCATGAGATAGCTCTTTATCTCATTAGGGCATAACTAGTATCCAACTTATGAGAATACCTTCATACTTCATAGGCGGTAGCTCTTTCCACCCCAAATATCAAACTAAACAACATACATTTTTTCAGCAAAATAACACAAGAAACAAAACTAATTAGTCCCTCAAACATCGAACATAAGTTTCTAAAAGAGTTTAATGAGCGAGTAGTGCAACAAGTGTTAATTGGGCAAAAATTCCTAGAAATTCAACTAAAACTAGAGCTTGAGAAAATTCAATGTTAAAAATTCTTCTAAACTTAAGAATACAACCATTGCAACTAAGGTGAAACGCCATTGGCTATGTGAGCATGCACAATCAAATCATAGGTATAAAACATGTGTAATGTGAACTCTCCCCCACACTTAAGATGTACATTGCCCTCGATGTATACATGCAAGCACAATAAAAAGTATATCACTCAAAAATATATATGGGAGTGGGCAATTGCAACAATACTCCCCTGAACTCCTAGTAGTGTGTTTGATGAAGCTAAATCCTTGGGAGTTGAGTTCCAATGGGTTGTGAAGCACACACGGCCAAGTGTAAAGCACATTGACCCTGTCTATGACTAATCCTCAATTTCCATATTGATAAGACCATTTGCACGCATACACAAGGGGGTTCAGTGAAGCTCAACAAACAAAAATAACTCGAGTATATAAAAGTAAAGCAATGAAATACAACTCGAGATAAAAGTAAAAGTTAAACTCAAAATGAAGATTTTTTTTTGAGTATACAAGTCCAAATAATAATACTGAAATAAAATATGAAAACATAAAGGAAATAAAAGAAAAATGCAACAAACGTCGGTATCATCCATTGTCTACTCGGCTACTGCTGTCGGTGAAGATGTTGTAATAGGTGGATCGACTAGATCTGGCACTGGTGATGGTGATGCTAAAGATGCCTAAGGGGTCCTTGGTCTTATGATGAATGGTGAGGCATCATCTCGCTCTAGTAACTACTGAAGGGTGTCGAGACGTGCCATCACCTCGGCATGGTGCGGGGCATGTGTAGCCCAAACTTCTGTCAGATATGCCTGTAGCACCACTACAGCACTCTCAAGCCTCTCAAATCGATCATGGGCTCGAGGTGGATAAAATATCCGAACTAGTGTGGGCTGCTGCACTGTAGGGGGAGCCTCTGCCTGTGCCTACTCTATCTGTGGCTCCAACACTGGTTGTGACACCTCTGTTGTGTCTCCCTTAACCTCGGCTGTCTCAGAAGGGGATATGATCATTATATACACTCCTGGTTCACATCTCCGGACCATCCCCATTAATCTAATAGTGTCTATGCCAAGTGGAGTCGGTGCGATAGCCTTCTCGGCCTCCTTGATAGCGTTTAATAATCCTATCTCCACGATAAGTCTGGTGATGTAAGGGCTTGAGAACAGAACACTGACTCTGGCATACTGGCCTTGATGACAAGCTACTTGGACATAATATGCCTCATATGAATCGGCTAGCTTTGGACCATCGAAAATAAATAAAGTAGCTCTTGCCGACTCAAAACACTTATACTATCGCCTCAGCCGCTCATTGATCTACTGAGCACTGCATGTATGTATCTGAAGCTCGGTCGGGATAGGCACATAGCCTTAGACACTCCTAGCTCTTACTGACCCTGTCCACATAAAATTCTATACGCTCTCTTCAGAATCAAGCTGCCAGGATAATCTGTCGGTAACCGCTCGTACTCCTCTATGTCAGTAAAAGTCTCATCATACAATCCCATCCTGATCGAAAACTGTGTAACACTCATACTGTATTGATGTCCAAATGCTCAGAACTACACGGTGTCAACACTATCGAATCTGGGATATAACTGGTCAAACTTAAAAGACGCTAGAACCTCCCGTGTGGATAACCCCCATAGGGGCATCATGCTAAAAGCTCAAAAATACATCACAACTTCATTCCAAACTCACTCTAAAGCATACACAAACCATTTTAGCATAAAAACAAAGCGCATTCACCAATGTAAATCAAACAAAATCAAGTATTGGCAAAGAAAAGAAAGAAAGAATGTTTACCGACAAGATGAAGATGAAAACCTTGAAAATCGGCCGGAAAACTTGAGTAAACCTCTCTAAATCGACAGTGCACAGTTGGGAGAATAAGTGAGTGTGTTCTCTGAGCAATTTAGAGTGTGAAGATGAAGAAATGTGAAAAGATTTTAAAGAAAACCCTTGCCTTTTGGTATTCTGTACATCCACACGGGCGTGTGACTACACAGTAGAGCTTCACAGGGACAGAGGCATGCCCTTATGGTTTCTCGAGATGACACCCATTTGCTCTGAACACAACCACACGGACGTGTGGAAATTCCCCCGCCCGTGTGCCCGACCCACAGGGGCACCCATACGCCCCTGTGGCTCCTCTGTCCATCTGAAAAATTTCTCTAAGTGTTCCACATTCCCCTATGGAAATTCCACACGGGCGTGTGGATCTTCACAGGGGTACTCACAAGGGCACTCGCACGCCCCTGTGTTTTCTTTGGATGGAGGACCACTTCTCTGTAGAGATCCACACGGGCGTGTGGAAATTACCCACGCCCGTGTGTTTGTTACAAGATCATCCACAGGGTCATCCGCAAGCCCCTGTGTTTTGTCGGGAAAAATCCATAAGTCTCTATAGAGGAATGCACAACCATGTGGAAATTCCCGATGGGCATGTGACCGTCAACAGATCATCCACTAGGGCAGACGCACACCACTGTGCATTCTCTGGATGAGCCCTTTGTACAGATACACGCCCGTGTGGAAATTCCACACGATTGTGTTTATTTGATAAATGTCTAAATGTATATATTTTAGTTTATATATTTGATATATTTAGCATGTATTTCTATAAGGATTGATGCCCGTTTTGTGCTTAATCATGTGTTATTTGCTTTGTAGGACACGGAAACGCCGTGGAGGACACAAAAATACAATTTGGGCGAAAAAGAGAAGAAAACCAGGGTGTGGCACTGTAGCATATTCACTGTATCAAAATGATATAGCTAGAGTACTGTAGCAGTGGTACTTCAGCATCGGCACTATAGCAAGATCATTGTAGCTGCACTGTAGCACCTGTAGAGTTTTCAAGTCTAGAACTATAAAATAGAGAGATCCTTAGTTCTTTATTGAGTTGTATGTGTAGATGTGACCTACTCGCATGTACTAGATCTTTAATGAGCTAGAAGGGGTATTCTTATATCGATATGCCGAGAGATTGGGTGTCGTTAACCCCTCCAAATCTTAAGGATACACTTAGAGCAAGTATGTCCTTATGGCGGGATTTCCCTACTCTTAATGCAATCATAGGAATGTAATTAAGAAGAGACCCTTATTGACATTTGTATGGGATTAGGGTTTAATCACTGAGAAATTGTGGTTGAACTATTAGTGAAATCCTTCGGTTTAAATCACCCTTGCTTCACTGTTATCATGCATCCATATACCATGATGACCCCTCATGGGGATCCTCATCACTAGGCCTAATTTTATCATCGTTGCTTTTGTTATCTCCTTGCTTTCCTTGGAATTGCCATACTTGAGATCTATTTACATTCTTGTATGTATTAGAGTAGTATATCATGCTTAAGTTGTAAGGTTAGAAAGTAAGTGATGGAGGAGTAATAGGAGCTCCTTAGCCCCGTGGAATATGATCCTTGGGCTTTTGCACAAGGTATTACTTGGTGACCCCGTACACTTGCAAGTGAGCAAGCAATCAGTATTCTCTGGATAACTTAGAAAAGTCTGCAGGTTGTGCAAAAAATTCCTGAATATGTATACAAACTCAGAGCATGTGCTATAATCCAAAATATTCCAGAGAATCATGAAAAACATACTCAAACGACCAAAGAACTTCGCTACACACATTTAAGCACATGATAACACCAAATAATCCATGAGGAAATAATAGCAATGGCATCTAAAAATCAGGACACCAAAACTCATGCTTTTATTCATGCAAACACTAACTAAAACTAGAAAAAATAGTAAAAACTTGGGTTGTCTCCCAAGAAGCGCTTGTTTAACGTCACTTAGCTTGATGTACCTTCCTTACCTAACGGGGGTCCATGAATGAAGGTTTACCTCTTACCCATAACTTGAAAACATGATGAACATAATCTTTTTAAGTCAGAGGAGGAGTTATCGAGCATGTTACCAAATGAGGGTGCATCACTCACACTCCGTTCTTGCGTCTTCTTGTGGCATCTTCTTGCTTGCTTCATCTTCTGAAGCACCTTCTTCACAATCTCCGGGGTAGATGGTACTTTTTGGGAGGTAACCCAAGTCCTTATTATTTTTCTAGTTTTTAGTTTTGAACATGCATGAATAAGGCTTTAAGTGTTGGTGTCTTAATTTTACCTGCAAATTGCTGTGTTTTTCTTGTGGATCATTGATGTTATCGTGTGCTTCATTGTATGCAGCAAAGTTTCTTGGTCATTTGAGCCTGTTTTTCATGATTCTCTGGTTAATATTGCATTGCATAGGCAGGCTCTAAGTATGTACAGATGTTTTGAAATTTTTGGTGGAGCCTGTTAATTTTTCGAGGTCATCCAGAGAAGACACACGACCATGTGAAAATTCCACACAGGCGTGTGTTTCCGTTTAGAGCTCAACTTCTCCATCACGAGAGGACACAGGGGCGTCTGTCTGCCCCTGTGAACGACCTTGTGATGGTCACACGCCTGTGTAGAATTCCCACACGGGCATGTGTTTCTCTACAGATGTTTAGAGCTCTATCATGAGAAGACACAGGGGCATTTGTTTGCCGCTATGTCTGACCCTATGCATTACACATGGGCATCGGTAATTTCTACACTCCCCGTGTGAAATCATGTAGAGAAGACCGCTCTATCCCGAGAAGACACAAGGATGTGAGGATGCCCCTGTGAGTACCCCTGTGAAGATCCACACGCCTGTGTGGAATTTCCTCAAGGGCGTGTGGAACACTTAGAATTTTTCTTGATTGGACAGAGAAGCCACAGGGCCGTGTGGATGCCCCTGTGGGTGCGTTCATGAACAAAGTGTGCTATCCCAAGAGCACACAGGGGCGTGTGTCTGCCCCTGTGAAGCTCCATTATGGAGTCAGACGGGCGTGGGTAATTTTCACACGCCCGTGTGGATAAACAAAACTTATAAGGCCATCAGTTTTCTTTATAAATCCTTTGCGTCTTCTCATCTTTTCACTCGCAAACACTTAGTGAAAGAATCCTTGCGATTTTAAGATTTTCAACTTCATATTGTAGGTAAACCCTTATTCTCTCTTTTCTTCACCATTATTTGATTTTAGCCAATTTAATCTGTTAAATGTGCTTCATTTCTATGATAAAATGGCTATTGCATGTTTAAAATGAGTTTAGACACAATTGTTAGGTTGTATTTTGTGGGTTTTTAGCATGTGGCTGTGGGGTTTTCACGCGTTGTAAATCCACAGGGGCGTGTGGAATTTCCACATGACCATATGGATTCCTACAGTATTATTTTGTGAGTTTATTTAATTGATTTTCTTTTCAATACTTGCAGATATGGCAACCAGGATTAAGAAAGTGGTCGGGAAGTGGCCACGTGAGACATCACCCCAGCAGGAGAGTATGGAGTTCATCATTCCCGAGCAACAGGCTCAGTTTGAGTGGTTATCGAAGCTCATGTTCGGGCATACGTGAGTCCCAGACATGAGTTTACTAAGGGAGTTGCTGTTAGCCGATGATATGGCCGATGAGATGGAGAAGCTGCTTTCTGTGGGTAGCTAGATGAGTTTATTATTGATCTAAGAGCCAGTTATTCGACTGCTGACTTCGGAGGTGCTGGCTTCATTTGAGTTTAATGATGGTATTCCTGATTTGACAGCACTAACGATATACATTTCAGAGCGTCTAGACGTTATTATAGTATGAGTGTCACTCAGTTTTCTGTCAGACTCGGACTCTATGTAAAAGCATTCACTGACACAGAGGATTACGAGCAACTGCCTATAGACTACCTCGGCAGCTTGACGCCGTAGCGAGCATACAGAGCGATGTGTGGATAGGGACAATATGAGCGTAGGGTGCCCAAGGCCACGTGTCTTTCTCGACCTATGTACTACTACATTCATGCTATCCTGAGCAGGTCGATGAATGGCCAAGGTGATAGTACCAGCATCTTGAGTCAGAAGTAGCTGTTATACCTCTATTCGATGGTTCAGAACACGCTACTCCATCTTGGGCACATTGTATCAGAGTACCTGAGGCGTCAGGGTCAGTACACTAGGATTAAAGTTATTTTCTCAGGCCCGTACATTACCAAACTCATCATCAGGATGTGTCTACTAGACGCCATCAGAGGGGCTGAGAAGATAACTGTTCCAGCACCCATCATCTTATAGACCATGCACATGATGGCCATGATCAGGAGATATACAGATGGGGTGTATGTGCTGAACATGCCCCCATCGGAGTCAGTCGAGGCCGAGGAAGATACAGCAGAGGGGTCCCAGCCAGAATTTGAGCCACAAATTGAGCATGCAGAGGTAGAGGCACCCCCTACAGCTCAGGAGCCCCCACCAGTTCCGATATTCTCTTTGACTTGAGCCCATGATCAATTTGAGAGGCTCAATAGTGCTGTAAGGGTGCTCCAAAGTGATTTGGCTGAGTTTCGTGTGCTACAGCACGCGAACCATACGGAGGTGATGGCACGTCTGGATATTCTAAAGCAGCTACTTGAGAAAGACATGGCCTCAACATTCATCATACGACTGAGGACCCTCCTGCATCCACACCACCACCATCACTATTTCAGGTGCCAAATGATCCACTAGTATCAGCATCGTCACCACCAGCAGTAGCTGAGACGACCGAGCATGACATCGACATTTAATGCGTATTTATTTTTCTTTTAGTTTCTTATTTTTTGTATTTCATATCCATATTATATTTTGGACTTGTTTACTCAGAAATGATCTTCCTTTTGAGTTTATCTTTTATTTTTATTGTCTTGAGTTGTATTTCATTGCTTTATTTTTTATACTCGAGTTGTTTTTGTTTTTATTGAGCTTCACTGAACCCCCTCTTGTATACGTGCAGATGGTCTTGTAAGTATGGAATTTGAGGAACTAGTCATGGACACAGTCTTATGGCCGTGTGTGCTCCACAACCTATTGGGACTTAACTCTCAATGAATATAGCTCCATCAAATGTACCATTCAGAGTTCAGGGGGGTATTGTTTCAATTGCCTGCTTCTACATATACTTTTGATTGATTTATATCCTATTGTGCTTACTTGCGTATATTGAGGTCAATGTACATCTTAAGTGTGGGGGAGTTCACATTACGCATGTTCACTACATAAGTTTTGGCAGAAATACATGCTCACATAGGCAATGGCAATTCACCTTAGTTGCAATGATTGTATTCTTAAGTTTAAGGGAATTTTTTATCATTGAATGTTCTCATGCTCTAGTTTTCCTTGAATTTCTAGTAATTTTTACCTGATTGATAATTTTTGCACTGCCACCTCCAAAGTGTGAAAGCCACCTTAGCGGCCGCTTCGGAAAGGGCTACCTTAGAGGATGTGTGAAGCAACTACCATCTATTTATTTTGTGTTATTTTGTAGATAAATAAGTTTCCTTATACCTAGAACTTTAAGGAGTATATGTCGGGTCTACTTGAGTGAGTTTACACACACTTACACAATTTCGGGTTTGTTATCTTTTTGATTCGAGTTTTTAGCTAGAGCAATGATTTTTCGTATTAAGTGTTGAAATTTCCCTTACTTGTAGAATGCTACTCTTGTATACTTTGGTGAACCTAAGGCCAAGCACTTTCAATATTTCTTTCTTCTATGCTTTAATGTTTTTACTTTTGCTTGAGGACAAGCATAAGATTAAGTGTGTGGGAGTTTGATAAGTGATTGTGTACTAAGAATACGAAGTATTCTTTTCTTATAATGAGCATTACTTTTATCAGGTTTTATCTCTAATACGTGTGTTTTTGTGTTTTTTTGCGCATATAGGGTTGTGGAGCCAAATAGAAAAGAAAGGAGCCAAAGTAGATTGCAAATTCATTATGTTGATGGAATCTTGAAGTGGACACACAAGAAGATGCAAGTCGTGGTCGAAGAAATATGAGTGTGTGCCAACCTCCATTATGCTTGATGGAATATGTAAATTGGAGGGGCACAAAGACACTCACACTCATGTGTTCATACTTGTGCAAGGCTAGCAAGATTCCCGTTAAATGTGCTTTTAATTGAAGATGCAATGCGATCTATAGCATAGACGTGCGCCTGTTTGTGTTTCCTCAATGAAAAGTGTGGATTCGGGAGTATTTTTGTAGAGTACTGTAGTAGGTGACTATAGCAAATCATTGTAGCAATTTATTGTAGCAGTTAATGTTCACAGGCCGCTAAATAACCAAGTTCTGCAGATCCACACGGGCATGTGGAAATTCCACACGCCTATGTGGATTCCCGATTCCAACCCTATATACAGCCGTGATTCATTCATATTTTAGAATTATTCTTTCCATCTTTTCTCCATCTTTTGAGAGGCTTGCGGCTAGAGTTTAGAGGGGCTTTGACACGGCTTCTGGAGTGGTTCTATGGCTTTGACACCGCATTTCTCTTGGAAGATAGTTATTGGAGGAGCTTTCGTCGCCACCGATCCAGTGGGGTGTGTCCTAGGCTTGACAAGGGCACCTTTGGAAGGAACGAGGCTACTCCACAAGACCATCGACATCAATACCGAGGAGGCTTTTCTTATGGATTACATGCTTTTACTTCCGATTTCATTATTGATTGTATCTTGCTCTATGGAGAGCTAAACCCCCTAGTGGGTACTTGGACTTGTAAACCCTAGGATACTATTATTTAATTGACCTTTTATTATGTTTTCCTTAATTGATGTCTTTAATTGAGTTCAATTATTTAATGCTTGTTGAATTATTTCTTCCTTAGAGTGATACTAGGGTTGAGAGTCTACATTGGTAATCCTTGTGAGTGAGTGACACACCATGAGAGTTAGATAAATGCAAATTGGAGAGGGTTGAGAGGGTAAGTCAAGAGGTAGCAGAACGCCCACTTTCCCCTCCAATGTGATTTATCCTACCTCTATTTTCTAGAGTTCTTTATAGTCACAACAGAGTGAAGTGCTAAGGGAGAAACTCTGCTGGGGCTTAGTTGCGCGAGCAACAAACTGAAGCGTTGAAGTAATCCTTAGTATCTGGGGCTTAATCGTGACTAGGGGTCTTTCACCTGGAACAAAGGGTTAGATCCACATATAGGAATAGGGTTTATCACTTGGAATCCCTAGAACTTTTGGTAACTTTGCACAGTGTGAGGTGTTAAGACTGAGTGATTTCTTCGTCAGGATATAGTGTAGAGTTAATCATGGCCAAACTTAGGTTTGGAACTGTGTATTATAGGATTCCCACTACTCATTAAGCATCAGTTAGGACACATAATAGTTGGTCTTTCACTTGAAGCAATAACCGCAATGGGAGCAATGTCCTTGTGGTGCGTTTGATGAAGCAAAATCCTTGGGAGTTGAATTCCAATTGGTTGTGGTGCACGCATGACCAAGTGTAAAACACATTGATCGTGTCTATGACTAATCCTTAATTTCCATACACAATAGGATTAAGTGAAGCTTAACAAAACCAAAAACAACTTTAGTATATAAAAGACAAAGCAATGAAATACAACTTGAGCCAGAAATAAAAGATAAGCTCAGAAGGAGGATCCTTTCGGTGTTGCGCTCTGGCTACTCTGCTACTGCTGTTGTTGGTACCAAATTGAATGGTGCTGGTGGATCTGGTGCTGGTGAATCTGGTGATGGTGATGCTAGAGGAGCCCGAGGTGTCTCAGGTAGCATGATGAATGGTGAGGCAGTGTATCACTCTGGTAACTATTGTAGGGTGTCGAGACATGTCATCACCTCAGAGTAGTGTACAGCCTGTATCATGCGAACCTCGGTGGTCTCACTCCGTAGCACCCCCACAAAGCCCTCGAGCATCTCAAAAGGATCATAGGCTTGAGAATGAGAAAACATGCGTAGTGGAGATGGATCATGCGCTGTAGGGGATGCATCGGTCTCTATATGCTCGGGCTGAGGATCAAGAGCCTCTGTGACCCCTCAGCTATGTCACCTCTGTCCTTGGCTATCTCTGGGGCAGACGTAGTAAGAATATATGCTCCTAGCCCATATCTATGTACTAACTCCATCATTCTCATCCTATCTAGGCCGAGAGTGCAGGGAACGATTGTCTTCTCAGCCCCACAGATCGCGTCTAATAGACCCATCCACAGGATGGGTCTAGTGATGTAAGGGCAGCAAATAATACTCCCACTTAATAATAGTGGCCCTGGTGCCTCAGGTAATCTGCTAAAATGTGCCCCCGGTGAATCGGCTCACTCTAGACCATGGAATATGAATAGAGTAACTCCTGGTGGCTCAAAACACCTATGCTATAGCCTCGGCCCCTCACGGATCTACTGAAGATCTCATGTATGTATCTGTAACTGGGCTACAGGGTCTGTATGGTTGCTACGGGGTCAGTGTCCTAGGATAGTCGGTCGACAATTGATCATACTCTTCTGTATCTGTATACATCTTGTCATATAAGCCCATACGGACGAAAAACTCTGTGACACTCATGTTACAATGATGTCTGAATGCCCTGAACTATATAACGTCAACACTGTCGAATCTAGAGTATGATCGGTCAAACTCGAAGGACGCTAGCACCTCCAGCATCAATGTGCGGATAGGTGGCTCTCGAAACGATAATAATCTCCTCCAGCTTCCCAATGGCAACAGCTCATCAATCTCATCGGCCATCTCATCACCTCGCTGAACCTCTCTCAGCGTACTCAAATCCATGAAATGGGACTGTCAAAACCAGAGTCTCGATAAATGCTCAAATAGAGCATGATGCTTGGGAATTGAAAAATCTATGTGCTCAAGCTAAGGTGAAGTCTCCCTGAGACGTTTGTCAGCTTGCTTCTTTGATCTTGGTCCATATCTGCAAGATTTGAAAGAAAATCTATTGAAAACACGCACAGATTAAAACAACAGAAATCCACACGATCGTGTGAAAATTCCACATGCCCGTGTGGATCCACGGGCCATGAAAACCGCACAGCCACCATGCTAAAAGCTCAAAAATACATCAAAACTTCATTTCTAAACACATTCTAAGCATGAATAGACCATGTAATCATAGAAACAGAATAGCACTCACCATTTAATAAAAAAAATCAAGTGTGGCGAAGACAAGAGGAAAAGAAAAGTTACCGACGAGATGAAGATGGAAACTTAGATAATCCATTGGAAAACTCGAGTAAACCTCTTTAAATCGATAAGACAAAGTCAGGCCAGTATAGGGACGCGTTCTCAAAATGGTTGGGAGTGTGAAGATGAAGAAAGGCGTAGAGATTTTAAAGAAAACCCATGGCTCTTGGAATTTCGCACATCCACACCCGCGTATGGAAATTACCCACGCCCGTGTAACTCGATAAGAGAGCTTCACAAGGGCAGACACACGCCCCTATGTGCTCTCAGGATAGCATACTTTATCTCTGAACGTATCCACATGGGTGGGTGGAAATTCCGCACGCCTGTGTGCCTGACCCACAGGTGTATCCACATGCCCCTATGGCTTCTTTATCCAACCGAGAAAAAGTTCTAAGCTTTTCCCCCACCGGTGCTTAAATTCCACACAGGAGTGTATATCTTTATAGGGTTACTTACAGGGGCACTCACACGCCGCTGTGTCTTCTTGGGATGGAGGAGAGCACTTTGCAGAGATCCTCACGGGCGTGTGGAAATTACCCACGCCTGTGTGTTTGTCATAGGGTTAGAAACAAGGGTAGAAGCAAGCCCTTCTGTCTTCTGGTGATAAATCTCTAAGTCTTTGCAGAGATATACACACCCGTGTGGAATTAACACACGGGCGTGTAACCCTAACAAGATTATCTAGAGGGGTAGACGTGCGCCCCTGTGTCCTCTCGGGATGAGCTCTTAGTAGAGACACACGCCCATATGGAAATTCCACACCGCCGTGTCTTCTTTGGATGACTTAGAAAAATCTGCAGGCTCTGCAAAAAGTCCTGAACATGTATCCACACTCAGAGCCTACTTTGATAATGAAAAATAAACAAGAGAATCATGAAACACGTGCTCAAACGATAAAGATACTCTACCACACATATTTTTGCACATGAAAACAACAAATAATCCATGAGAAAATCACAACAATGGCATGTAAACATCAAGACACCAACACTCAAGCCTTATTCATGCAAACACTAAACTAAGAACTAGAAAATAGTAAAGACCTTGGATTACCTCCCAAGAAGAGCTTGTTTAATGTCACTTAGCTTGACATACCTCTTCTTACTTACGGGGGCTTATAGATGAAGGTTTCCCTCTTACCCATAACTTGAAAGCATGATGAACATAGTCTTTTGAAGGTCGAGGGCTTATAGATGAAGGTTTCCCTCTTACCCTTACTATGTCCTTGCATATTCCTGTTAGAATTGGAACATTTATTGTGATGTCTCCTTGCACGCTTCATCTTTCGAAGCACTTTCTTCATAATCCCCGGGGTAGATGGTAACTTTTCTTCTAGACCAAGAATTATCACTTCTTAATTCTCCACTTCTTGGTCTAACAACCCCTCGTATGGTTCCGGATTCAACATTTCCTACACATATTCATCATTTAGTTCATCGGTAGTGTCAAGAAAATAAAGAGTATCATCAAACTCGAGAGAATGTCACATGGCTTCGGTAAGGCAGTATGTCAACTTGTCGTCGCCAACCCTCAATGTCAACTCCCCACCGTCCATGTCGATAAGTGCCTCAGAAGTGTGAAAGAATGGCCTCCCAAGTATTAAATGAACATCTACATCCTCATCGACATCGAACACTATGAAGTCCACAGGAAATACGTCTTCAATGATGCCCCTCGGATATCTCACCATTCGGTGTGCTAATTGAAGTGTCATCTGAGTTGGCCTACGCTCCCCCAAGACTAGCTTCTAAAAGAAAGAGTATGGCATGATGTTGATACTAGCCCCTGAATCCGCCAATGCCATCTCTTCACCCAAATTACCAATGTTGCACAGAATGATAAAGCTTCTAGGGTCATCTTCTTGTTTGGCATTTTACAAAACCATCGAATAAGAGGCATCTAAGATCACCGATGCACTCTCATCTAACTTCCTCTTGTTAGTCAAAAGATCCTTCAAAAACTTTGAATACCGAGGAATTTTGGACAATGCCTCCACAAAAGCAATGTTGGTATGCAATTGTTTGAATAGACCCAAGAACTTCTTGAATTGCTCATCGTTTTGATCGTTCTTTGACCTTGAAGTATAAGGAATTCTTCGCTTGTAGGGTGCCACCTCCTTCTCTTTGTTTACTCTCTCCTCAACCTCTACGATCTCGAGTGTTTCAACATTGGTCCTCTCACTTGGAAGCCTACCTTCAACCGCATGACTACTTCTCAAACTGACTGTCTTCATATGTTCTCTCGAATTGGTTTCAGTATTACTAGACAAGCTTCCTTGTAACCTCTCCGATAATGACTTCGCAATTTTGTTCACTTGATTTTCTAGATTGTGCAATGACGCGATGTGGTTGCGAAGTGTAGCTTCGACCAATTGGAACCTTGTATCCTATGATTGAACAAATCATGTCAAAGCTTTCTCTAAGTCAGTCATTCGGGTCACCAAGCCTCAAACCTTGTATCCATGTTTGGGTCTCCAAGCCGAAAACTCGATTCTCTAAGTTGGTCATATGGTGCCATGGCCTTTTGTTGCCCTTGGTTATTCCAAGAAAAGTTGGGGTGGCTTCTCCACCCTTGGTTGTAGGTGTTGCTATAAGGATGACCTTGTCCTCTTCCCGAATTGTCCACAAAGTCTATTTGTTCAGTTTGGGCTGAAGTAGCAATCGAAATAGGACAATCAGATGGTATATGTGAACCCCCACAACAAGCATAACTTGTGATTGTGGCTACCCTTGGTGAAGTCAATCCGTCTAATTTCTTTCTTAAGCATCTTCTTGGGTTGCCAAGGATGTAACCGCATCAATTTCATGGAGTCCGGCCACTTTCTTCATTTCTCTTGCATTCCATTGGTAGCTATTCAAACCCATTTCTTCAATCAATTGTCGGGCTTCTTCGGCAGTCTTTTTTCCCATTGTACGTCATACGGCGGCATCTAGAATTTTTTTATTGCTTAAGCTTAACCCGTTATAAAATGTATTAATGATCATCCAATCGGGGAATTCATATCGTGGACACTTCCTGAAAAGGTCTTTGAATCATTGCCAAGTCTCAAACAAAGTTTTAAGTTCCACTTGAACAAATGAAGATATCTCATTGTGAAGCTTTGCTGATTTTCCCGGAGGAAAGTACCTTGTAAGGAAAGCTTCAACCATTTCATTCCATGTTGCGATGAAAGCTCTTGGCAATGAATGAAGCCACTATTTGGCCCTTCCTTTCAAAGAGAATAGGAAAGCCCTCAATCGAATTGGATCATCAGAAACCCTATAGATCTTCAACAAGCCGCAAACTTCAACGAAGTTCTCAATATGATTGTTCGGGTCTTCATTGGCTAACCCATTAAATTGTGCAGACTGTTGAACCATCTGAATAATGGCTATCTTCAACTCAAAATTCTGGGCTGCTACCGGTGGTCTCACAATGCTCGATTGTGTCCCATGAATAGTGGGTCTAACAAAATCTAAAAGAGTTCTTCTTTGGCCTTCTTGTTCAGCCATGTATTTAGATCCTTCATCCTCTCTTTCAGCTGAATGATTCTATTCTTGCACAGGTTCTTTACCCCTTCTACGAAGTGTTCATTCAAGTTTAGGATCTCCTTCAACCAATGTTGAAGGGTTCCCTCAGGTCACAACCGGGAGCTGCTACAAAATAAAGAAAAACAAATCAGAACGATGATAGAATAAGAATAGGTGAAATAGAATAAACGATGAATAGCTAAATAGCAAAGTGCAAAGTGTCTCCAAAATGCCTATTCCCCGGCACCGGCACCAAAAACTTTTCAACACCCCTTGCTTGTGACCCGCAAGTGCACGTGTTTATCGAAGTAATAAATCCCAGGTGAGTGGGTTATCGTATCCACAGGAAATAGTCAATAGAAACACAATGATTGCTACTTAACTAAGTAAAGATGAAACAATAATAGTGTGGATAAAATCAATGCAAATAAGACTAAAGAATATAAGAAAGGGAGGCATGATAAAATGAGAAAAGGCAATCGGTAAAAAGTGGGACACTCAGACATTGCTCCACCTAGAACTATTGCTTGAAGTGTAAGACCAACTATTATGTCTCCTAACTGATGCTTAATGAGTCGTGGAGATCCTAAAATACATGGTCCCAAACCGAAGGTCAACCGTGACTAACTCTACACTATACCCCGGTGGAGAAATCGCTCATTCTCAACACCTCAAACTCTGTACAGTTGCAAGAAGCTCTAGGGATTCCAAGTGATAGACCCTATTCCTATATATAGATCTAACCCTTTGGTCCTTGCGAAAGACCCCTAGTCACAATTAAGACCCATATACTAAGGATTACTTGAATGCTTCACTCTATTGCTAACCCAACTAAGCCCCAGCGGAGTTCCTCTCTTAGAACTTCACTCTGTTGTGACCGCAAAGAACTCTAGGAACATGGAGGTAGGATAAATCACACCGGAGGGGAAAAGGGATGCTCCGCTAACTCTCGACTCACCGTCTCAACCCTCTACAATCTAGCAATATCTAACCCTCATGGTGTGTCACTCATCCACAAAGGCTACCAAGATGGACTCTCAACCCTAGTGTCACTCTAAGAGAGAAATCATTCAATAAGCACTCAAGATTGGAACTCAATTAAAGACATCAATTATGGAAAACATAATAAAAGGTCAATGAAACAATAACATCAAAGGGTTTACATGTCCAAGTACCCACTAGGAGGTTTAGCTCTCTATGGAGCAAGATACAATCAATAATAAAATCGAAAGTGAAAACATATAATCCATAACAAAACCCCCTCAGAATTCGTATCGATGATCTTGTGGAGTAGCCTCGTCCACTCCAAAGGTACTCTTGTCAAGCCTAGGGCACACCTCGCCTGGTCGGTGTGGACGAAAGCTTCCCCAATTAATATCTTCTATGAAAAACACAGTGTCGAAGCTATAGAACAACTACAAAACCCTTGCCAAAGCCCCTCTGGACCATAGCCACAAGGCTCCCAAAAGTTGGAGAAAAGATGGAGAGAAGGATGAAAGATGGATCCCCAAATCGGTATTAGTCACTACTTTAGAAAGGGCTAGAAATGGGTATCCAAACAGGCATATGGAATTTCCACACGACCATGTTAATTTTTGGAAATCTGATTTTCTGCGGGATGTGAACAATATCCTGCTACAGTACTCCGCCAAAATACTCCCGAATCCATACTATTCATCAAGGCAATATAAACAGGCACACGTCTATACCATAGATCGCATCGCTACTTTAATAAAATCCCATATTGGTGAAGATCTCGCTAATATTGCACAAGTCAGAATACACAAATATAACCGCCTTTGTGCCCCTGCAAACCATGTAGTTGCTTTAGCGCATGGAGGTTGGCACACATTCACATATCTTCGATCACAACTTGTGTCTTCACATTTGTTCACTCCAAGAATTCATCAACAAAGTACAATCGCAATCTACTTTTGCTTCTTTCTTTCATATTTGGCTCCACAACCCTATATGCGCAAAAGAACACAAAAACACATGCATTAGCGATAAAATCTGATAAAAGTAATGTTCATCATAAGAAAAGAATACTTCGCATTCTTAGTACACAAACACTTATTAGATACTATCTAGTTTAGAGCATTTGGACAGCACTTCAGCATGAGCGCCTCCTAGTTTTCAGTCCGACTTGGACTGTACGATGAGGCATTCACCGATATAGATGAGTACACTCAGTTACCGAAAAACTATCCTGGCATTTTGACCCTGTAGAGATCATACAAAGCCTTATACGGACAGGGGTAGTATGAGCCAGAAGTCTCTAAGGCCACGTACCTGTCCTAGTAGAGCTACAGATATATACACACTGTTCTTAGTAGATTGGTGAGTGGCGGATGTGACAGCATAGGTGTTTTTAGTTGATAGGAGCTTCTGTACTTATATTCGATGGTGCAGAGTGAGGCAATTCATCTAGGTCATATCCTGGTTGAGTACTTGTGTCACTAGGGCTAGTATGCCAGAGTCGGTGCTCTGTTCTTAGGACCCTACATCACCAGACTCATTATGGAGATGGGTTTGTTAGACGCTATCAGGAGGGTCAAGAAGGCTATTATACCATCTCTTCTCGGCATAGAGACTATGAGGTTGATGGGGATGGTCTGGAGACACAGACAAGGAGTCTATGTGATGATCATGCCCCCATCTGAGACAACCAAGGATGACACAGCAAAGGGACCACAGCCAGCACTGAAGCCACAGCTTGAGTATCTTCAGATAGAGGCATCTTCAGAGTCGGTGCTGTGGGAGTATTATGGATAAAGATTACTGAGGTTTGCGCCACACAGGATGCTGAAGTCTGGCTACTTTTTTTCTGTCCCTTATGTTGCACTGATAACTGCTCATGGCCATTTCTTCAATGAGATGTCAGGCTTCTTCAAGGGTCTTATTTCCTAAGGTACCTCCTACTGCAGCATCAAGTAACTGTCTTCCGCTTGGAATCAACTCATTATAGAAAGTTTGGATGATCATCCACTCGGGGAACCCATGTTAAGGACATTTCCGTTGGAGCTCCTTGAACCTATCCCATGTCTCAAAAAGAGACTCCTATTCGATTTGCACAAAAGATGATATTTCATTCTTAAGCTTCACGGATTTTTCGGGAGGTAAATATCGGGCAAGGAAAGCTTTTACCATCTCCTCCCAAGTAGTGATCGATGCTCTAGGTAATGAATGTAGCCATTGCTTTGCTCTTCCTTTCAAGGAAAATGGGAAGGCTGTCAACTTGATAGCATCATCCGTAACACCATTAATCTTGAGCATGTCGCACACTTCCAAGAAGTTCTCAATGTGATTGTTTGGATACTCATGGGCCAAGCCATTCAACTGTGCTGACTGCTATAACATCTGGATGAAGCCTGGCTTGATGTCAAAATTCTGAGCCATGATCGGTGTCCGCACAATACTCCCTATGGATACGATACCCACTCACCTGGGATTTTATTACTTCGATAAACCCATGCACTTGCGGGACATAAGCAAGGGGCGTTATCAGAGGGATCGATAGTTGTGTGAATAATATTAATATGAAAAGAAATAAAAAAAAACAAGAATGGGAGACACTATTAAAAATGAGAGGAAAGGCATCGATAGAAAGTGGGATGCCTAGACATTGCTCCCCTTAGGACTATTGCTTCAAGTGTAAAACCAACTATTATGTCTACTAATTCATACTAAATGAGTCATGGAAATCCTGAAATACACTGTCTCAAACCTAAGGTCAACCGTTACTAACCCTACACTATACCCCGGAGTAGAAATCGCTCAGTCTCAACACCTCACACTGTGCAAAGTTGCTTAAAGCTCTAGGGACTCCAAGTGATTAACTCTATTCCCTAACATATATCTAACACTTTGGTCCAGATGAAAGACCGCTAGTCATAATTAAGCCCTAGATACTATGGATTACTTCAACGGTTCACTCTATTGCTTGTGTAACTAAGCCTTAGCAGATTTCGTCTCTTATCACTTCACTCTATTATGACAGCAAAGAACTCTTGAAACGTGGAGGTGGGATAAATCACATTGGAGGGGAAATGGGACATTTAGCTATATCTCAACTTATCCTCTCGATCCTCTCCAATCTTGCTTTATCTAATCCTCATGGTGTGTCACTCACTCATAAGGATTATCAATGTAGGTTATCAACCCTAGTGTCAGTCTTAGAGAAAACTGATTCAACAAGCATTCAAGATTAGATCTCAATTGAAGACATCAATTAAATAAACAAAATAGAAAGGTAAAAAAAATAATATCATCTTTGGGTTTACAAGTCCAAATACCCACTAGGGGTTTAGCTCTCCGTGGAGCATGATATAACCAATAATGAAATTGGAAGTAAAAACATGCAATCCATAAGTAAAACCCCCTTGGTATTCATGTCAATGGTTTTGTGGAGTGGCCATGTCTTCTCCAAAGGTTCCCTCGTCAAGGCTAGGACACAACTCACCGAATCGATGACGAGCAAATCTCTCCCAATAACTCTCTTCCAAGGGAACGCAGTATTGAAAGACATAGAACCACTCCAAAAGCCTTGCCAAAGGCTCTCTAAACCCTAGCTACGAGCGTCTCCAAAGATAGAGAAAAAATGAGAAAAAGATAGGGAAAAAGATCCTGAAAAAGTGCTAAAATCGTGACTTAAATAGGGCTTGAATCGGGTATTCACACAGGTGTGTGGAAATTCCATACGCTCTTGTGAATCTGCAGGAATTGATTTTCTGAGACTTGTGAATAGTAACTACTACAGTACCTTTGCTACAATAATTTTCTACAGTACCTGCTATAGTACTTGCTAAATGTATGTATTTTATACGTATAAATCTTGTATTATGTGTGTGTATCTTAATGAATTGATTCCCGTTTAAGTATAAATTGGTTATTTCGGTGTTGCAGATCTTAAATGGGTCGAACGAAGCTCAAAAATACAAATTGGACGAATTCGACACCAAAAACGGCATTTTTGGGGTATTGGCACTGTAGCTGGCATTCGGCTGTGAGCTTCACGGGGTTCATGCACCCGCATGGATGCAAGTAAGGGTTGCTGGAATTTCACAATTCTCGGTACTGTACCAGAAACACTGTAGTCAAAGCAATGTAGATGAGTACTGTAGCACCGATACCTTTTCTGGGCAAAATGGCAGTGAGCTTCATGGGCTCCATGCGCCTGCATGGAGCCCATATGGACCTAACGGGGTATATATTGGACAGAATTTCTAGGGCAAAGAAGGACGTTTTTTGGATAAAGCTTTTTGGGGAGTTTTTGGAGCTGACTTCCACCAGTTCAGATGAGGCAAGATCACACGTTTTGGAGAAGTAGAATCAAAGGGAGAAGCTTCGTTTGCCTAGATCTTCATCGATCTCTTCTTTGGGAGCTTGTAGACGACGAGGGAAGCCGCCCCGATCGCGGCGTCCGTGGAAGTTTTGCACCTAACTTGGCTTGTCATCTCACTTTTATTGTTTGAGGGAGTTTCCTTATGCTATTTGTAGTTGTTTTCATTGACCTATTATTTGTATTTGTTTGCATGGACGAGTAGACCCCAAGGTTACAGGATAGCGGTGAACCTTAAGGTGAACTCATATATTTGGATGATCTAATTTTGTCTATTATAATTGTTGGGTGTTTGTGATTCATTCTTGGTGTATTTGATGTGTTGCTTACATGTGAACTCTGTAAACCAACTCCTAGGTTGTACTTGTGATCGACACGGAGTGTGAGCACCCGCAAGTGCACGGGGTCGTCAAGTAATAAACCACTCATGCACGCACGAGTGGGTCATATTCCCAAGGGGCTTGAGGAGCTACTTTAGTCACTTCTTACCTGTTGTTTAGGTCACCGATTCCAATTCAAGAGAAAAGAAGAAAAGAAAGCAAAGTGAAAAGTAAGAGAAATTCTTAACAAATATGATATGATCAAAACACAGGAGAAGCTCAAGGTTGGAAAACGGCCACGGATGCAGATCCCCAAGTGGGTTACTTAAGTGAGTAGGAAATTGAGTAGTTAAGCACGTGGCTAGTTGGACCGAGAAAACCAAAACTTAGGTCAACCCGATGGTCACGGCAATTGACCCCTAACCTAGTGCAAGTGTTGAGTACAGAATTTCTTCCGCCCAACTTCTCACACAGTTGCAAGGAGAAAGATGGTTTTCACAAGTTGGAATAGAAACGCAAGTAGTTTTTAAACCTAGGAACGGAGGGGTACAATTACCCGATGGTCACAGAGTACTTATACAATAATCCTTTCATAGTTTGGTGAAGTCTAGCACTAAGGCAATGGTCATGCTACAAAATGCTACCAAGAAATTGATACATCACTCAATCAAATGTACCAAAACAATCAAGAACACCAAACAAGAATCACAATAACTCAAACATGCCTAAACTACTCAAATAAACCAAAACATCACAAGTTCACCTCCAAGGTTCACCTACATCCGGTGACGTTGGGGTTTAGTTGTTCATGTTCAACAAAGAAACTAAATAATCCATACAAACAACTAAAATAAACATGAGGAACACTCCCTCAAATGGTGAAGGCCGAATGACGCTTGAATCCCCGGAGAAAACCTTCCGAAGATGCCACTTGCATGGGTAGCTTCCCGTTGTCTTCAACCTCCAAGAAATGTAGCCCTAGAAGTAGATCCTACGAATTCTTGCTCTCCCCGCCGCGCGAGAAATGCTCGAATTGCTTCCCTTTTTGGCCTCCTTAAGCTCGGGTTCAAGGTGGGGTGGAAGTGCTTCCCTAACCCTAGCCGTTTCTTGCCCAAAGAAGATGATGATCCCCAAAGGAAGCTCCCCAAAAAGAAGCCCTCAAAGCCTTTTAAGCGCTCAGGTCCCGATAGGTAAATGGGTCAATATACCGGCCGTATGCGTACCCCTCAGGATTTCTAGTTTTCTGCCGAGCAGCCCATGATGAGCTATAGTAACTGCTACATTGAAACTACTACAGTTTGTGCTACAGTATTCCTCCGGAAACGCTGTTTCGGTACCGAATTCATCCCCAATCGCGTCGCCTTAGTTCCCTAGGCTTCTATTAGGCCTGAAATGCAAAAATAACACAATTTAGACCAAAAGGGCATTTGTTCAACAAATAAATGTAATGAATAATACCAAACAAATACATGCAAAATATGTACTTTTAGACGTTTATCAAACATCCCCACACCTAAGCGTTTGCTTGTCCCCAAGCAAACAAACATGAAAACCAGGGGCAAGATAAACTGCTAAATGTATGACCTCAAGCTCAATAGTAAAGAACTCCACAAGCACAAATGGACAAAAATCAAGATGTGAGATGTTTAATAAATAGTGAAGTAATAATAGTTCTATCTCATCTAGAATGCTCCTGTAAGTGTATGCTAACCCCCACCTTGACCTTCACACCCTGGATTACCCCAGGATGCCCATTCACCCCACACAAAATGAAAATGGCATTAAAACAGTAAAGTCATCCTCAGTACTCAATTAAGAGTCCTCTGGTTCCTAGATAAAATTCTAACTTTCATGTAACTATGCAGCAACCCTTAAGGGAACAAAAGAGATACTATATTTCTTTCACACATATATACAAGCATACACACTTTTTTTTTCCTGAGTCAGACTAACATAGACTACACAAAAAAATTTTACAATCTTTCTGAAGGATGCACATGCTGATTAGGCACAAGGGCCACCCAACATACTAGAATACAGTCTACATAGACGCATTCATGCTATACTAGCAGAGGAATACTGTCATAGACTCTTTTTTTTCACATGTACAAACTATATCTCATGTCCCTTGTATAGACTTGCTACAATAGTACACTCTAAGCTAGAGAAAATAATAAAGGAACACAAAAGCTCTTAAAAGTGCATTGAAAATAGAATTTAACAAATTAATGCCAAAATCATAATGATGGGTTGGTTGGAGTGTAAAAGGTAGAAGTAATCGTGAACATGTATATAGGTGCACTAGAGATGATACAGAACTATATTCAAGCACAAATAAAGTACAACTCACAACTATCATTCTACCAAGCTAGGAAGTCCTTAACAATAAAATCATAGCTATCATAGGTAATCAAGGATAAAAATGAAAACATTTTCAAAGTTCACGGACTCCACCCTCCACTTAAAGATGCACATTGCCCCCAATGTGCCTAATCAATAGAATGCAACAAGATAGACAATAAAAACATAGTAAGAGGGTTTCATAAACTTCCACGAGTCTCAAAGCATGAGTCATGAAGTCCATGAGATTGAGGTGACCACCAAAGATAATGCTAGATGATGGAGGAAGAAAGTGCGTTTGATGTCCTAATTCCACCCTCCAAGGCAGAAAAAACATCACCTCGAGGAGTCTATTCACACACCCATCAACACAAACACAATAAAAAACTACAACACAAAAAACAATCAAAACATAGAAATAAAAGAAAAAAGAAAATAGAGCAATGTTTATGTGATCTGAGCCAGGTGTCCTTGTCCTTGATTCGGTAGCAATGGAGGCCCAAAACTTGTCATTTATCATCGGGTAAGGAAGGGAGGAAGAGAACCATCCCTGCTAGCTCTCTTGAAAGCTAATTTCCTGATGGGCATCCAGCAAAAACATAGTTGAGGTCATCCAACCAAGTTACAAGCAAAGTGGGCATCGAACGAATGAAGAAAATCAAGAAAATGCCAGTGCTACAGTAATTTCGGAAAATTTTTTTAAGAACTTTGCTTGTAAGAGTAGCCAAAAATTTTACAAATCAAGAAAAATACTTTGGTAATCATTAAGAATTCACAAACAAACAAAAATTCCAGAAATTCCACCCTCAAAAACAAGAAGAACTCAAAGGTTTTTGAGTGAGAGGACAAAACCCTTGCCCTAGAGTAAGATGAGTGAATTTAATGGTTGGATCCTGCCAAAAAGTTTAGCTTGCTCAAACTCCAAATTTTTTTGTCACTAAAAATGGAAAAGAGGAGGAGGAGAGCAAACTAGAGCAAAAATGATGAAAAAAACGGTGGAGAAATGAAGGGAGAAAAAGGTTAGAAGAATGGGGAAGAAGGATTAATAGTAAAGTGCCCAAATCCTCACTTTAATAGCCCTCACTCGGGTGGTCTTGAGGGGCATCCTTGTGGCCGCAAGGATGGTCCTCAAGACTCTTTGGATGAGTCCCGAGGAGCATCCTTCAGACCGCAAGGATGGTCCTCTGGATTTTCCTGACACACAACTTTTGTTCTCTACACATTGCACACTTCGTTTATGATTAAAACCTTGAAAAATAAAGCCAGAAACATCGATAAAACACTCAAAACATCAACAATCATGCATCAAGAATAAGAATTGCTCAAAGACCACATGACAAACAGGAAAATACAAAGGCTAAAGAACTAAGAAAAATGATGAAAATGCAATTACAACCAAACCACAGAAAGAGTACAAGTTAAGCAAAACAACACAAATGAGAAAAAGAATACGAGAAATGAAAAGAACTTGGGTTGCCTCCCAAGAAGCGCTTGTTTAACGTCATTAGCTCGACGTACCTCTTTCTTACCTAGGAAGGCTTGAAAATGGTGTGTTCATCCCGACTAAGAGTTGCATAAGAACTACCAAGAAATTGGAAACTTACCCTCCAGGATGATGCAAATTTGGAGTTCAAGCATGAGTCACCTTTTGGCCTCCATGGAAAAAGCTTGAGCCGGGAGTTGTTTAAGCTCGGCATTGGCGAGTCCTTGGAAGGTTTCAATCTCCTACCCGTATTTGCTTCCTCAACCCATGTCAAAATGCCTTGAACTACCCATAAGTGTTGTTTGGGTCTCCAAGGGAACAAATTTCGTTGAGAGCTTGTTAAGCCTTGCATAGGTGGATCAATTGGTGGCTTCAGCATCCTATCCACAATATTTTTCTCAACCATGGTGTGATGAACTTCAATTGCCCATAACATTTGCTTGGGCCGCCAAGGAAAAATCTTTGGTTGGGAATTGTCCAAGCCCGGCATAGGTGGGTTCAAGGATGACCTTGGCTTATTACCCACATCTACAAATACAATTCCCGGAATTTCTTCTTTGCATTTGAAAATTATTGATTGGTTGATGGAATGGTCAAAGTTGAGGCAGGTAGTGTCTTCAAATGTGGTCGATGGAATTTCTTCAACTTCCTCAAATGTCTCGACATCTATGATCTCATCCTTCGCCTTATCTTCTTTAGTTTCAACTTGAGGTGGAACATCAATTATTTGACCAAAAGGTATTGGTGGAACATCAATTGCTTATTCGACCTCCAACACCTCAATACCAACTTCCACCACAATTTCACCCTTATTCTCTTCCTTTCTAATGTCATTCTCATATATGTCTTCAATAGTTTGTGGTAGCTTGGTCGATATAATGCAAGACTCTCCCATCTTGTTTTCCATACTTTGAAGAGATTGTTGGGTATTAAAAATTGCGGTATTCATGGCATCAATCTCCGTATCCGTATTCATCATTAATCTTGCAAACACATCTTGTGCACTGAGACTGATATTCATGGCTTCAGTTTCCTCACCCGCATTCATCATGAATTTTGCAAACACATCTTGTGCACTGAGACCCCGTTGATTGAGTTGCTTACTATGGTCTACAAGAAGTGGGTGGCACCATGGTATATGAAAAGAGGGTATTTGGAGCAATCCATCAAGAGGGTACTCCCATTGTTGGGTATGATGAGGTGCCGAAGAGTGTGGGTGCCCTCCCCAATATGGATTGTAAACATCAGGATATGGATTGTTAAGGAGTTCTATCTTGGCATCAAGTTCTTGCATTTCTTTCTCAAGTGCATACATTTTAGCGGCCAATAATCTTTCTTGAAAATCCAGGGCCGGATCATATTGGCGTGCTCTCATAGCATCTAATTCTTCCATCTATTTCTCAAGTGCATACATTTTAGCTCCAAGCAATTTTTCTTCAAAGTCCATGGCCCTGTATAAATAAACAAAACTAGCAAGAATAAGAAATCAAAGAAAACACGAAAGAAACAAAATATGTAAATATGCACAAAATGGTAAAAGACACATACAAAGACAAATATTTACGACGACAAAGATAAATAACTAGAGCAGTGAGCTAAAGGTTTTCCTAGCATTCTTGGAGGTCCCCGGCAACGGCGCCAAAAACTTGATCGACAAAGAGTGTGAGCACCCGCATTCCCACGGGGTCATCAAGTAATAAACCACTCACGGACGCACGAGTGGGTCGTATTTCCAAGGGGCGTGAGTAGCTAGTTTACTCACTTCTTACCTATTGTTTAGCTCACCAATTCCAATTCAAGAGAAAAGAAAAAAAGAAAGCAAAGTGAAAAGTAAGAGAAATTCTTAAGAAATATGATACGATCAAAACACGGGAGAAGCTCAAGGTTGGAAAAAGGTCACGGATACGGATCCCCAAGGGGGTTACTTAAGTGAGTAGGAAATTGAGTAGTTAAGCACGTGGCTAGTTGGACCGAGAAAACTAAAACTTAGGTCAACCCGATGGTCACGGCAATTGACCCCTAACCCGGTACAAGTGTTGAGTACAGAATTTCTTCCGCCCAACTTCCCACACAGTGGCAAGGAGAAAGATGGTTTTCACAAGTTAGGGTAGAAACACAAGTAGTTTTCAACCCTAGGACTAGAGGGGTACAAATACCCGATGGTCACGACGTACTTATACAATACTCCCTTCCTAGTTTGGTGAAGTCTAGCACGAAGGCAATGGTCAGGCTACAAAATGCTACCAAGAAATTGATACATCACTCATTCAAATGTACCAAAACAATCAAGAAAACCAAACAAGAATCACAACAAGCCAAACATGCATAAACTACTCAAATAAACCAAAACATCACAAGTTCACCACCAAGGTTCACCTACATCCGGTGACCTAGCGGTTTAGTTTTTCATGTTCAGCAAAGAAACCAAACAATCCATACAAACAACTAAAATAAACATGAGGAACACTCCCTTAAATAGTGAAGGCCAAATGATGTTTGAATCCCCTGAGAAAACCTTCCGAAGACGCCACTTGCATGGGTGGCTTCCCATTGTCTTCAACCTCCAAGAAATGTAGCCCTAGAAGTAGATCCTCCTAATTCTTGCTCTCCCAGCCAAGAAATGCTCAAATTTCTTTCCTTTTTGCCCTCCTCAAGCTCGGGTTCAAGGTGGGGTGGTAGTGCTTCCCTAACCCTAGTCGTCTTTTGCCCAAAGAAGATGATGATCCCCAAGAGGAAGCTCCCCAAAAAGAAGCCCTCAAAGCCTTTTAAACCCTCAGGTCCCGATAGGTAAATGGGTCAATATACCGACCGTAAGCCGACCTCTCGGGATTTCCAATATTTTGCCGAGAAGCCCGTGATGAGCTACAGTAATTACTATAGTGAAACTGCTGCAGTGACGCTGTTACAGTACTCTGCTACAGTAATTCTGTTTGGAAACGCCGGTTTGATACCGAGTTCCCTAGGTTTCTATTAGGCCTGAAATGCAAAAATAACTCAATTTAGACCAAAAGGGCATCGGTTCAACAAATAAATGTAATGAATAATACCAAACAAATATATGCAAAATATGCACTTTTAGACATTTATCAACTTGGTAGCATGATCATCGCCCTTGTACTAGACACACCAAGTTTGGAAGGGATTCATATACGAATACGCCGTGACCATCGGGTATTTTGTACCCCTCCAACATTAGGGCTAGACCAAGTTGTGTTCCGGCTCTAATTAGAGATTTCTCCCTTGTTAATGCAATCGTATGAGGATTTGACAGGAAGAAATTCTATATCAATACTTATACCCAATTAGGGGTCAATTACCGTAACCATCGGGTTGATCTAATTTAGGAAATCTCTAGGTCCAAACCTTCAATTGCATGACATTCTTAGCATCCTTTACAGTTCAGTAGCCCCTAGGGAATCCACATCCATGACCATTTCATTCCCCTGATTTTATACCCTTGCCTTGTTTTAGACTCCACTTGTTGTTCTTTCATTTTAATTAATAGCTTAGAGAACCCCTTCGAATCTTTCGGCTAGACAATAATCGAAGAAGAAGTAAGGGTAGATCCTTGGGCTCGGGGAATACGACCCTCTCGTGCTCGCATGAGAGGTATTACTTGATGACTCCGTGCGCCTGCGGATCGTGCACCAGTACTCCACCAAAATACTCCCTAATCCACACTTTTCATCGAGGCCACATGAATGGGGACACGTTCATGCTGTATATTGCGTTGCTTCTTCAACAAAATCATATTTGACGACAATCTTGCTAGCTTTGCATAAGTCCAAACACATGAGTGTGACTGCCTTTGTGCCCCTAGACCTTGCATGTTCAATTAAGCACAACGAAGGTTGGCACACACTCACGTGTCTTTGAGCACAACTTGTGTCTTCATGTTTGTTCCCTCCAAGATTTCAGCAACAACAAGCATTCATGATCTACTTTGGCTTCTTTCTTCCATACTTGTCTCCACAATCCTACAAGCACAAAATTAACACATATACACATGTATGACCGATAAAATCTGAGAAAAGTAATGCTCATTATAAGAAAAAAAATACTTCGTATTACTAATACACAAGCACTTATCAAACTCCCCCAAACCTAATATTTTTCTTGTCCTCAAACAAAAATAAAACATAGAAGCATAGAAGAAGGAAATATTGAAAGTGCTTGGCCTTAGGTTCACCAAAAGTATGCAAAAGAAGCATTCTACAAGTAAGGGAAATTTCAACACCAAATACAAAAAATCAATGCTCTAGCTAAAATCTCAAATAAAAAAGGACAACTAATCCGAAATCATTTAAGTGTGTGGAAACTCACTCAAGTCAACCCAATGTATACTCCTCAAAGTTCTAAGTAAAAGGGACTTATTTATTTACGTAACAAAAACAAAACAAAGAGATGGTAGTAGCTTTACACATCCTCTAAGGTAGCCCTTTCCAAGCGGCCGCTAAAGTGGCTTTTCACACTTTCAAGGTGGTAGCTCTTTCTACCCAGGTAGTAGCTTTCACTTATCCCATGAGATAGCTCTTTCTCTCATCAGGGCATAACTAGCATCCGACTTATGAGAGCAGCTTCATACTTCATAGGCGGTAGCTCTTTTCACCCCAAATGCGCAACCAAAACAAATAGAATTTTTTTTAGCAAAAATTAACACAAGAAACAAAACTAACTAGTCCCTTAAACAATGAACTCGAGTTTCCAAAAAGGTTTACAGAGCGAGCAGTGCGACAAGTGTCAATCGGGCAAAAATTCCTAAAATTTCAGGAAAAGCTAGAGCATGAGAACATTAAATGTTAAAAAGTCTCCTAAGCTTAAGAATACAACCATTGCAACTAAGGTGAACTGCCATTTTAGCTAAGTGAGCATTTTTAATCGAAACTTATGTAAAGAACATGTGTAGTGTGAACTACCCCTCACACTTAAGATGAACATTGCCCTCAATGTACGCATTCAAGCACAATAAAAAGTATAACGATGAAAAACATACATGGAAGTGGGCAATTGAAATAACACTCCCCTGAACTCCTAATGGTACATTTGATGGAGCTATATTCATTGAGCATTGAGTTTCAATGGGTTGTGGAGCACACACGTCCATGTGAAAATCATATTGACCGTGTCTATGACTAGTCCTCAATTTCCATATTCACAATACCATCTGCATATCTACACAAGTGGGTTTAGTGATGCTCAAGAAAAGCAAAATAAACTCAAGTATATAAAGATAAAATAATGAAATACAACTCCAAACAACAAAAATAAAAGATAAACTCAGAAGGAGGATCCTTTCTGAGAAGTACAATTCCAAACTAACATGTGAAAATGAAACATGAAAAATAAGAGCAAATAAAGT
Organism: Dioscorea cayenensis subsp. rotundata; assembly: GCF_009730915.1. Taxonomy (NCBI): domain Eukaryota; kingdom Viridiplantae; phylum Streptophyta; class Magnoliopsida; order Dioscoreales; family Dioscoreaceae; genus Dioscorea; species Dioscorea cayenensis. Next base: position 12,641,617 of record NC_052490.1, read on the forward strand.
AAAGATACATCAAGCCTCAGTGTTAGGCTCGGTCGCCTCTATTGCTGCTATTGGTACTGGATCAACTAGTGCTGGTAAGGGTGATGGTGGTGTTGGTGATGCCTGAGGGGTTAGTGAAGCTCTGGGTCCTATGATAAATGGTGAAATCACATCTCGCTCTAATAACTACTGTAAAATGTAGAGACGGGACATCACCTCAGTATGGTCTGCGGCCTATGTTGTGCGAACCTCAGCAATCTTAGTTATTAGCATCCACACTACAGTCTCGAGCCTCTCAAAATGATCATAGGCTCGAGAGCGAGATAGAATGTGCACTGGAGATGGCTCTTCTGGAGTGGGTGGTGCCTCGGTCTCCATCTGCGCCGGTTGCAACTCCTGCGCAAGCTGATCACCCTCGGTAGCATTGCATTCTCCCTCAGCTATCTCTGGTGGGGGCATGTTCAGCACATACACCTTGTCTCTATATCTACGCACCATCCCCATCAATCTTATCCTCTCTATGCCTAGGGGAGCAGTTACGATTGTCTTCTCGACCCCATGAATAGCGTCCAATAAACCCATCCCGGTGATGAGTCTAGTAATGTGTGGGGCACAGAAGAGGACACTAATCCTGGCATATTGTCCCTGGTGCTGTAAATACTCTGTCAAGATGTGTCCCAAGTGGAGTGTCACGCTCTGAACTATAGCCATTCACCGACCTGCTTAGAATGGCATGAATATAACAATATGTAGATCAGGAAAGACATATGGACTTGGACACCCCCGGCTAATACTGTCCTTGTCCGCACAATGTTCTGTATGCTCACTGCGGCGTCAAACTACTGGCATATTCTATAGGAAGCTGCTCATAATCCTCTTTGTCGGTGAATGCTTCATCATAGAGCCCAAGTCAAATAAAGAAATGAGTCACTGATAAATGCTTGTGTGATAAGAATGCTTAGTGTTCTTTCGTTATGATGAGCTTTACTTTTATCAGGTTTTAGCGCTAATACTTGTACATTTGTGTTACTTTCATACATATAGGGTTGTGAAGCCGAATATTAAAGAAAGAAGCCAATGTCGATCGTGAATGCACTATTTGGAGGACATCTTGAGAAGGATCAAGCACGAAGACATAAGTCGGGTTTAAGATGCGAGAATGTGTGCCAACCTCCATGTATTCAAGCTAGCACAATAGTTTGGAGGGGCACAAAGACAGTCACATTAGAGTATCCCGGCTTATGTATTGTTAGCAAGATTTTCACCAATGAGGCCGGTTATTGAAAAAGCAAAGTGATCTTTGAAGTAAATGTGGGCCCGTTAATGTTACCTCAATGAAAACACTGATTCGGGAGTGTTTCCGACTGGTAATGTAGAAGGTATTGTAGCAAATTACTGTAGCAGGTACTGTTCACAACCGGCCAAAAAAGAGAATTCCAAAGAATCCACACGAGCAGGTGGAAATTATTCACGCCCGTGTGGAAATTCAACAGGCCCATGTGGCAAATCCACATGGGTGTGTGGAAATTATCAACGCCCGTGCGGAAATTCAACAAGCCCGTGTGGCAAATCCACAGGGGCGTGTGGATACTCGATTCCAGCCCTGATTTCCGGATTCTTTTCTCTATTCTTTTCCAACTTTGAGAGAGGGTTGCGGCTAGGATTGTGAGAGATATTGGCAGGGTTTTTGGAGAACTTTTTTTGGCTTCGACATCGCGCTCCACTTGGAAGAAGGTTATTGGGAGAGCTTTCATTGGTATTGATCCGGCCAGATGTGTCCTAGGCCAGACAAGGGAACCTTTGGAGGAGACGAGGCTTCTCTACAAGACCATCGTCAGGACTATCGAGGGTGTTTTCTATAGATTACTTTTTTAAAATTTGATTTCATTGTTTATTGTAACTAGCTCAATGGAGAGCTAAACCCCCTAGTGTGTACTCGGATTTGTGAACCCTAGGACGTATTTGTTTCATTAAACATTCTATTATGGTTTCATTAATTGATGTTTTATTTGAGTTCCAATTTTGAATGCTTGATTGATTGAATCCTCCCTTAGAGTGATACTTGGGTTGAGAGTTCATATTGGAAACCTTTGTGAGTCAGTGACACACCATGAGGGTTAAACAAAGCTAGATTGGAGAGGGTCGAGAGGTAATGGAGCGTCCTTTTTCCCCTCTGATGTGATTTATCCTACCTCTATTTCCTTGAGTTCTTTGCAGTCATAATAGAGTGAATGGGCTAAGGGATGACTTTCTGCTGGGGCTTAGTTGCAGAGGCAACAGAGGGAAGAGTTGAAGTGATTTTAGCACCTACGGCTTAATTGTGACTAGGGACCTCTCACCTGGACCAAAGGGTTAGGTCTATATCTAGGAAAAGTGTTAATCACTTGGAATCCCTAGAACTCAATGCAATTCTATCCGAGTGCGAGGTGTTGATATTGTTGAATTTCTCCTCCGGGATATGGTATAGAGTTGGTCACAGTTGAGCTTAGATTTGGCATCGTGTATTGATGGATTGCCATGACTCATTAATGAATTAGTTAGGAGGCATAATAGTTGGTTTTGCACTTGAAATGATTGTCCTAGGCGGAACAATATCCGAGTACCCCATCTATATCAATTGCCTTATCTCTCACTTACTTGTGCTTTTCTTCTTGCTTCTTTTATGCTTGTTTACATTACATCTTATCAACACAACCATTATTCATCTTCACTTGGTTAAGAAATAATTTTAAGTATTTTTACTCCCTACTTCCTATGGATACGATACCCACTCACTTGGGATTTTATTACTCGACATACCCGTGCACTTGCGGGACTATAGTAGTTACTGTTCACAGCCTGCAGAAAATCAAGATTACCGAGAATCCACACGCTCATGTGGAATTTCCACAGGGGCGTGTGGAACAACCATAGGGCCGTGTGGATGCCCGATTCTAGCCTATTCATAGCCACGATTCAGCCCGATTTGAGGATCCTTTTTTCCCATCTTTTCTCCATCTTTTGAGAGGCTTGCCGCTAGGGTTTAGAGAGGTATTGGCAAGGCTTTTGGAGTGGTTCTATGGCTTCGACATCATGTTTCTCTTGGAAGATAGCTATTGGGGGAGCTTTTGTCGGCACCGATCCAACCAGGTGTACCCTAGGCTTGACAAGGGGACCTTTGGAGCGGACGAGGCTACTCCACAAGACTATCGACATGACTACCGAGGGGGTTTTTCTATGGATTACTTGTTTTTACTTTTGATTTTACTATTAGTTGTATCTTGCGCCATGTAGAGCTAAACCCCTAGTGGGTACTTGGATTTGTGAACCCTAGGGTGTATTTATTTCCTTAACCTTTTATTATGCTTTCCTTAATTGATGTTTTAATTGAGTTCCAATCTTGAATGCTTGTTGAATGATTTCTCCATTAGAGTAACACTAGAGTTGGGAGTCCATCTTGGTAGCCTTTGTGGATGAGTGACACACCATGAGGGCTAGAAAAAGCTAGACTGGAGAGGGTCGAGAGGGTGAGTCGAGAGGTAGCTGAGCGCCCCCTTTCTCTTTCGATGTGATTTATCCTACCAACATTTCCTAGAGTTCTTTGCGGTTACAATAGAGTGAAGTGCTAAAGGATGAACTCTGCTGGGGCTTAGTTGCACGAGCGATAAAGTGAAGTGTTAAAGTAAACTTTAGTATCTGTGGTTTAATTGTGATAGGGGCCTTTCACCTGGACCAAAGGGTTAGGTTTGTATATAGGAACAGGCTTTATCACTTGAAATCCCTAGAGTGTCTTGTAACTTGCACAGTGTGAGATGTTAAGATTGATTTTGCACTTGAAGGGATAATCTTAGGCGGAGCAATATCCGAGTACCCCACTTCTTATCGATTGCTTTTCCTCTCACTTATTTGTGCCTCTCTTTCTTATTTCTTTTATTTTCTCTGCATTACATCTTATTAACACAATCATTATTTCATCTTCGCTTGGTTAAGTAGCAATCTTGGTCTTTTATTCCCTACCCGTTGTGGATATGATACCCACTCACCTGGGATTTATTACTTCGATAAACCCATGCATTTGCGGGTCACATGCAAGGGGTGTGTTAACTTCCAAGGCTATTATTGACCTGGACGGTGGGGAGTTGGCATTAAGAGTTGGTGATGACAAGTTAACATACCGCCTCACCGAAGCCATGCGACATTCTCTTGACTTTGATGACACTTTGTATTTTCTTGACATATTGATGAGTTAATTGCTGAATACGTGCAGGAAACGATGTGTCTGGACCCATTTGAAGGATTGCTAGATCAATTAGTGGAAAATGAAGAAGTCTTATCACTCGATTTAGATGACAAGTTGCAACCTATCACAGGGATCATGAAGAGGATGGTTGAAAAGATAAAAAGAGAAAGAAGATGTCACATGAAGCGCCCCAATGCTAATGGGGATGCATACTCATGGAGTAAGGGTGATGAACCCTTGTGTGGTAACAAACTCGTTAACTCCCCCTCTACCTTGAAACAATTATGTTCATCATGCTTTCAAGTTGTATGTAAGAGGGAAGCATTCATTCATGAACCACCTTGAGGTATGAATAGGTACATTAAACTTAATGACATTAAAAGAGAGCTTCTTGGGAGGCAACCCATGTATTTACTGCTGATAAGGTCCCCTTGCGTATATCCCGCAAGTGCACGGGTTTGTCGAAGTAATAATCCCGGGTGAGCGGGTATCGAATCCACAGGGAGTAGGGAATAAAATACTTAATTCGATTCTTAGCTATGTAAAAGAACAATGATAATGAGTGTGACAATGATTCAATTCTCAACGAGTAAAAAGCAACAAGTAAGAGAGCAAAAAGTAAAGAAGGGGGTAAGGCAATCGATAAAGATGGGGTACCCGGATAATGCTCCGCCTAGGATAATTGTTTCAAGTGCAAGAACCCTCTCTTATGCTTCCTAATCAATGCAATGATGAGTCGTGGAAAATCCTTAATTACATAGTCCCAAATCTAAGGTCAACTATGCCTAACTCTATACATGTCCCGGAGGAGAAATCGAAACAATCTCAACACCTCGCACTCGCATAGAGTTGCAATGAGCTCTAGGGATTCCAAGTGATAAATCTCTTTCTTATTATAGACCCTAACCCTTTGGTCCCAGTGAAAGGTCCCCTAACCACAATTGAGCCCTAGATACTAAGATCACCTCAACGCTTCACTCCGTTGCACGCGCAACTAAGCCCCAGCGGAAGTTCATCCCTTAGACCATTCACTCTATTATGACCGCAAAGAACTCGAGGAACGGAGGTAGAATCTATCATGCCGGAGAGGAAAGGGGACGCTCCTGTACCTCTCGACTCACCCTCTCAACCCTCTCCAACCTAGCTTTGTCTAACGCTCGTGTTGTGTCACTCACTCACAAGGTTACCAACAAGAACTCTCAACCCTAGTGTCACTCTAAGGGAAATGTTCATACAATCAAGCATTCAAGGTTGGAACTCACAATAAACATCAATTTATTGAAAGCATAATAAAGAGGTTCAAAGAAACAAATACATCTTAAGGTTCACAATACACGATTACCCACTAGGGGTTTAGCTCTTCATGGAGCTAAGTACAATCAAAGAAATAGAATATAAAAGCAATGAATCCATAAAGAAACACCCTCGATAGTCGTGTCGATGGTCTTGTGGAAAGTCCTCTACTCGTCATCCAAGGATTCCCTTGTCCGGTATAGGATACGCCTCCACGGAAGCTCCCCTACCAACCTTCTTCCTAAGGAATGACGATGTCAGAGCCATAGAACCTCTCCAAAACATTGGCCAATATCCCTCGAAACACTAGCCGAAGCCCTTTCTCAAGTTGGGGAAAAGATGGAGAAAAGAATACTAAAATCAGGGTTGATTCGGCTTTTAAATAGGGCTGGAATCGGGCAACTACACGGGCGTGGATGATTCACGCGCCCGTGGGGAATTTCCACACGGGCGTGGATAATTTCCACACGCCCGTGTGGATCCTCTAAACTCTTGTTTTCTCGGCCGACTGTGAACAGTGCTGGTACATTACTTTCTACCGTATTGCTACAGTGCTCTACTACAGTATCCGACCTAAATAGCTTCCTGAATCCATACTTTCACCGGAGTAAAGCAAACGGGCACACGTTCCCGTCGTAGATCACTTGCATTTTCAATGATAGGCACTTTGGTGAAGCTCTTGTTCTATGTGCATAAGTCAGAATGCTCGAGTGTGGCTGCCTTTGTGCCCCTCCAAATGGATGTGCCAAATTGAATCTGAGGAGGTTAGCACACACTCTAGCATCTCACATCGACCTATGTCTTCACTTTTGAACCTTAGCAAGATTTCCTCCAAAATCAGTGCATTGTAATCCACATTGGCTTCTTTCCTTCATACTTGGCCTCACAACCCTACCTGCATAAAAGTAACATAAAAACACACATATTAGTGTAAAAACCTGAGAAAAGTAATGCTCAACATAAGGAATGAACGCTTCATATTCATATCGCACAAGCACTTATCAATTGCTTTTCTAGTTTTTAGTTTAGTTTTTGCGTGAATAAGAGCTTTAGTGTTGGTGTCTTGATTTGTACATGTTATTGCTGTGTTTTTCTCATGGATTATTGGTGCTTTAGTATGCTTAAATTTGATTGGTGAAGTTTTGAGGTCATTTGAGCTTGTTTTAATGAGTCTCATGTTAGTTTTCCCCTGTATATGTAGCCTTTGTATGTGTATAAGTGTTGAAGAAATTTGTCTGTAGAGTGTTGGCAACGCCCCTTGCATGTGACCCGCAAGTGCACGGTTTTGTAGAAGTAATAAATCCCAAGTGAGTGGCGTATCGTATCCACAGGGAGTAGGGAATAAAAATACTAAAATTGCTACTTAACCAAGTGAAGATGAACAATGATTGTGTTGACAAAGTGTAAAGTTAACTAATATGTTGACAATGATTGTGTTGACTAATATTTCAAGTGCAAATGTATCATATCCACAATGATTGTGTTGACTAATGTGTTGACAATGATTGCGTGTGACCCGCAAGTGCACCGGTTTGTCAAAGTAATAAATTCCCAGGTGAGTGGGTTATTGATAAGTGCTTGTGTGTTAAGAATGTGAATTATTCTTTACTAATGATGTGCATGACTTTTATTAGGTTTAAGTGCTAATACATGTGTTTTTGTGTTCTTTTGTGCATATAGGGTTGTGAAGCTAAGTATTAAGAAAAAAAGCCAAAGGTAGATCGTGAACGCACTATTTGGTGGAATCTTAGAAGCAACAAACAAGAATACACAAGTGGGGATCTAAGCTACGTGAATGTGTGCCAATCTCCATGTATTCAAGCCATTATAATGAGTTCGAGGTGCATGAAGGCAGTCACATTTGCTTATCCCAACTTGTGTAATGATAGCAATATCTTCACCAATAAACCTATTTATTCAAGAAGCGACGCAATCTACGGCATAAACGTGTGTCCATTTATGTTGCCTCAATGAAAAGTGGATTCGGGAGTGTTTTTGGCGTGGTACTGCAGCAAATCACTGTAGCTATTTAATATAGTTGTTATTGTTCACAGCCGGCCGAAAATCAAAATTCAAGAGAATCCACACCAGTGTGTGAAATTTCCACAAGCCCGTGTGGAAATTCCATAGGGGCATGTAGAACATCCACAGGCCTGTGTGGATGCCCGATTCCAGCCTATTTAAAGCCATTTTTTAGCCTGATTTCAGCATTCTTTTCTCCATTCGTTCCCCAAGTTGAGAGTGGGCTGAGGCAAGGGTTTAGAGGGATTTTGACAAGGCTTTTGGATTGGTTCCCTGGCTTCAACACCTTGCTCCACTTGGAAGAAGGTTATTAGGGGAGCTTTCGTCGGCACCTATTCGGCGAGGTGTGGCCTAGGCTAGATAAGGGGACCTTTGGAGAGGACGAGGCCACTGCACAAGACCATCGACATGAACACCGAGGAGGTTTTTCTATGGATTACTTGTTTTTACATTCAATTTCATTGTTGATTGTAACTAGCTCCATGAAGAGAGCTAAACCCTCTGGTGGGTACTTGGATTTGTGAACCCTAGGATGCTATTGTTTCTTTAAACCTTTTATTATGCTTTTTTTAATTGATGTTTTAATTGAGTTCCAATCTTGAATGCTTGTTGAAAGATTTCTCCCTTAGAGTGACACTAGGGTTCAGAGTCTGTATTGATAACCTTTGTGGATTTGTGAAATGCCATGAGGGTTAGATAAGGCTAGATTAGAGAGGATTAAGAGGGTGAGTTGAGAAGTAGCCCAGCATCCACTTTCCCCTTCGATTTGATTTACTCTATCTCCACATTCAAAGAGTTCTTTGTGATCATAGTAGAGTGAACAGGCTAATGGATGACCTTCCGCTAGGGCTTAGTTGCAAAGTCAACGGAGTTAAGCGTTGAAGTGATTTTAGCATCTAGGGCTTAATTGTGACTAGGGACCTTCCGCCTGGACCAAAGGGTTAGGTCTACACATAGGAATAGGGTTTAGCACTTGGAATCCCTAGATTATCTTGCAACTATACATAGTGGGAGGTGTTGAGACTAATCGTTATTACCACTGGGACTTGGTGTAGACTTAGTCATGGTTGACCTTAGATTTTGGACCATGTATCTTAGGATCTCCACGACTCATTAATCCATTAGTTAGGAAGCATAATAGTTGGTTTTGCACCTGAAGCAATAATCCTAGGCAGAACAATATCCGAGTACCCCATTTACATCAATTGCCTTTTTCCTCTCAATTATTGTACCTCTCTCTCTTATTTCTTTTATCTCTTTTTATATCAATATTATTCAACATACCATCGATTTATTCTCATCATAGTTAGATAGCAATCATTGTGTTTCTATTCACTATTCCCTATGGCTACGATACGCACTCACCTTGGATTTATTCGGTCATGTGAAATTTTGGGCGCCGTTGCCGGGCAATAGGCGTTTTTGGAAACACTTTGCACTTTACTATTTTAGCTATTTTAGCTATTTATTATTCATTCTATTTCACACTTTCTTATTCTTCCATCATTCTCATTTGTTTTCTTTTGTTATGTCCTATTTTTTCTTGCAAGAAGTTTAAATGATGATTGACCTAGTCGTTGCTCTATATTTTCAGGTCGAAGCTCTCTAGGAAAAAAGTTGAAAGAATTGTTACTTCACAACAGCAGAGCAATCCATGTTACAACACATATCATCCAATTGAAGTGGGCTACCCAAACTTATTATGGAATAATGATGGACAACATTGGGAAGCACCTCAAGAAGAATGTCAAAAGGATGAGATAATTAGAGAGGATGCACTTCAATTGCAAAAAGTACTAGCTAATTTTATTGAAGCAACTGATGTTCGTGTTCAAAATATTGAGACGACACTAAGATGTCATGAAGCCTTCTTTAAAAACCTTGAGCATCAAATAGGTGGGATACTTGGTACACTCTCCAAGGAACAACAAGTATTTGAGCAAGCAATTCAAGTTTATTATAGAAATGATGTGGTAGTGAACGACAATGAAGAAATTGGAAAAATTGAGTACATTGGTGCAGATAATGAAAAGAAATAAGTTAAATACCATTTTGAGTTTTTGGATTATGTGAATGAAGATTCTGCTTGTGAGCGAGAAAATTTTCAAGGGGATTTACTAGTGTCATGTTCTTTTCAAGCCGAAAATACACAAAAAGAAGTGAATCCTAAGGTAATGGAACAAGCACCTCTCTCTGGGATTGATAAACTCATAAATCATAAGAAAGAGATTTTGGGTTTGGAAGTAGATGTGGGTAGGAGATTAAAGCCATCTAATGACAAACCTATGCTAAGCTTGGACAATTCCCAACCCAAATTGTTTCCTTGGAGGCCAAAGGTAAGATGGTTTTACTTTCCAACAAATATTCCGCCCCGGCAAGTAGATTTTTGGTTTAGAGGAAGTAGCTATACAATGTCTAGTCGGGAGGAACACTCTTTTCAAGCCTCCATAAGGAAAGGAAAAGTTATGTCAAGCTAAGTGATGTAAAACAAGCGCTTCTTTGGATGCAACCCAAGTTTTTAATGTTTTTCTAGTTTTTAGCTAGTATTTGCATGAATAAGGCTTTAAGTGTTGGTGTCTTGATACTTAGATGCTTTTGCTGAGATTTACTTGTGGACATTGTGGTGTTATCATGTGCCTAATCATGTGTGGCGAAGAACCTTGGTCATTTGAGCTTGTTTTTGTGTTTTCTCTGGTTAAAATTGCATTGTTAGGCACGCTTCGAGTGTATATCTCTGAGCGACCTTGTGATGGTCCACGCCCGTGCAGAATTTTCGCACGGGCATGTGTTTCCCTGCAGAGACTTAGAGATTTTTCCCGAGAAGAAACAGGGGCGTGGACTTGCCCCTGTGGATGATTCTATCAACAAACGCGTGGGCATGGGTAATTTTTGTATGCCCATGTGGTTCTCTGTAGAGAATTTCACCTCCATCCCAAGAAGACAAAGGGGCATACGTCTATCCTTATGAATTGCCCAGTAAGGATCCACGCTCGTGAAGAATTTTCGCATGGGCGTGTGAATCACTTAGAGAATTTTCTTGGTTGGACAGAGAAATCATAGAGGTGTGCGTCTGTCCCTGTGGGTCAAGCATACGGGCTTGGAAATTTTCCGCTCGCCCATGCGGATGCATTCCGAAACATAGGGTGTAATCCCCGTGAAACCACAAGCGCGTGCGTCTGCCCCGTGGGTCTTTCCTGTGGAGTCACATGGGTGTGGGTAATTTCCACATGCGTGTGTGGATGCACAGAACTCAAAAGGCTGCATTTTCTCTTTACAAATTTATTTTTCTTTTCATCTTTTCACTCCCAAACATTATGGGAACACATCCTAGCACTCTCTCGACCTCTCAACGCCGTTTTAGAGGGTTGTTAGTTGAGTTTTCTGGCCGGTTTCTATTCTTTCATTCTCATTTCATTAGTAAGCTTCTCTTTCTCTTTTGGTCACCCAATCTTCATTTATTTTGCAGCACCAGCATCATCTTCACTAGCACCGATAACAAATGCACCAGCAATTGACACCGACACTTGAGGTGTCTTTACCTTCTTTGTTTTTATTTTTTTCATTTTATTTTTGCATTTTATTTTGGACTTGCATACTCAGAAAAGATCTTGCTTCTTGGTTTATCTTTTATTTTTGTGTCGAGTTGTATTCCATTGCTCTATCTTTTATATAATTGAGTCATTTTTGTTTGTTGAGTTTTACTGAACCCCATTGTGTATCCATACAGATGGTCTTGTCAGTATGGGAATTGAGAACTAGTTATGGACACGGTCAAGTTGTTTCACACTTGGCCGTGTGTGTTAACGACCCAGTTGGAACATCACTCCCAAGGACTTAGCTCCATCAACCGCACAACTAGGAGTTAGGGGAGTAATGTTTTAATTGCCCACCCCCACATTTGTATTAAATTGTTTTACTTTTATTGTGCTTACATGCGTACATTAAGGGCAATGTAAATCTTAAGTGTGGGGGAGTTTACATTGCACATGTCCTTTATATAAATTTTGATTGACATACATGCTCACGTAGCCAATGATGGTTCACCTTAGTTGCAATGTTTGTATTCTTGAGTTAAGGAGAATTTTAACATTGAATGTTTTCATGCTCTAGTTTGTTCTTGAATTTTTAGGAATTTTTGCCCGATTGACACTTGTTGCACTACTCATTCATTAAACTCTTTTGGAAACTCAAGTTCGATGTTAATAATTAGTTTTCTTTATTTTCTTTATTTTGTTAAAAAAAAAGAAAGAAAAAATATAGTGTTTAGTTGTGCATTTGTGCGTGGAAAGAGCTACCACCTATGAAGTATGAGCTACTCTCATAAGTCAAATATTAGTTATGCCCCAATGAGAGAAAGGGCTATCTCATAGGATGAGTGAAAGCTACCACCCCGATAAAAAGAGCGACCACATTGAGAGTGTGAATGCCACCTTAGTGGCCGCTTTGGAAAATCCTACCTTAGAGGATGTGTGAAGGTAGTACCATATTTTTAATTGTTGTCGCTTTGTGTAAATAAATAAGTCCTTTATACTTAGAAGTTTGAGGAGTATAATTTGGTTTGACTTGAGTGAGTTTACACACACTTACACGATTTCGGGTTTGTTGTCCTTTTTGATTCATGTTTTTAGCTAGAACATTGATTTTTCGTATTTATTGTTGAAATCTCCCTTACTTGTATAATGCTCTCCTTGCATGCTTTGGTGAACCTAAGGCCGAGCACTTTTATTATATCCTTCTTCAATGCTTCAATGTTTTATTTTTGCTAGAGGACAAGCAAAAGCTTAAGTGTGGGCGAGTTTGATAAGTGCTTGTGTGTTAAGAATGCGAAGCATTATTTCCTTACGATGAGCATGCCTTTTATTAGGTTTAAGTGCTAATACATGTGTTTTGTGTTCTTTTTCACATATAGGGTTGTGAAGCTAAGTATTAAGAAAAGAAGCCAAAAGTAGATCTTGAACACACTATTTGGTGGAATCTTTGAAGCAACAAACGCGAAGACACAAGTGGGGCTTTAAGCCACATGAATGTGTGCCAACCTCCATGTATTCAAGCCATTACAATGAGTAGGAGGTGCACGAAGTCAGTCACATTTGCGTATCCCAACTTGTACAATGATAGCAAGATCTTCACCAATGCACCCGTTTATTGAAGAAGTCACACAATCTACAGTATAAACGTGTGCCCTTTTATATGGCCTCAATGAAAAGTGGATTCAGGAGTGTTTTGGGAGGAGGGTACTGCAGCAGGTTATTGTAACAAATCACTGTAGTAATTTACTATAGCAGTTACTGTTCACAGCCGACCAAAAATTAGAATTCCAGAGAATCCACACAGGAGTGTGGAATCTCCACAGGCCCATGTGGAAATTCCACAGGGGCGTGTTGAACATCCACAGGCCCGTGTGGATGCCCGATTCTAGCCTATTTAAAGCTGTTTTTCAGCCCAATTTCAGCATTATTTTTTCCATTCTTTCCTTACTTGAGAGTGGGTTGTGGCTAAAGTTTGGAGGAGTTTTGGCAAGGCTTTTGGAGTGGTTTTCCGACTTAGACACCGCGCTCCACTTGAAAGAAGGTTATTGGGAGAGCTTTCGTAGGCACCGATTCGGCGAGGTGTGCCCTAAGCTTGACAAGGGGACCTTTAGAGATGACGAGACCACTCCACAAGACCATTGACACAAACACCGAGGGTGTTTTTCTATGGATTACTTGTTTTTACATTTGATTTCAATGTTAATTGTAACTAGCTCCATGGAGAGCTAAACCCCCTAGTGGGTACTTGGATTTGTGAACCCTAGGATGCTATTGTTTCTTTAAACCTTTTATTATGCTTTCCTTAATTGATGTTTAATTGAGTTTCAATTTTGATTGCTTGTTGAATAATTTCTCCTTTAGAGGGACATTAGGGTTGAGAGTCTATATTGGTAACCTTTGTGGATGGGTGACACACCATGAGGGTTAGACAAAGCTAGATTGGAGAGGGTTGAGAGGTTGAGTCAAGAGGTAGCGGAGCATCCCCTTTCCCCTTCGATTTGATTTACTCTACCTCCACGTTCCAAGAGTTCTTTGCGGTCATAAAAGAGTGAATGCGCTAAGGGATGACCTTCCACTGTGGTTTAGTTGCAAAGGTAACGGAGAGAAGCGTTGAAGTGATTTTAGCACCTAGGAATTAATTATGACTTGGGATCTTATGCCTGGAACAAAGGGTTAGGTCTACACAGAGGAATAGGGTTTATCACTTGGAATCCCTAGAGTGTCTTGCAACTGTACACAATGAGAGGTGTTGAGACTGATTGGTTTCTCAACCGGGACTTGGTGCAGAGTTAGTCATGGTTCACCTTAGATTTGGGACCATGTATCTTAGGATCTCCATGACTCATTAATGCATTAGTTAGGTAGCATAATAGTTGGTTTTGCACTTGAAGCAATAATCCTAAGCGAAACAATATCTGAGTACCCCATTTATATTGATTGCGTTTTTCCTCTCAATTATTATGCCTCTCTCTCTGATTTTTTTTTATCTCTTTTTATATCAATCTCATTCATCATACCATCAATTTATTCTCATCATAGTTAGATAGTAATCATTGTGTTTCTATTCACTATTTCCTTTGGATACGATACCCACTCACCTGGGATTTATTGCTTCGACACCCGTGCACTTGCGGTTTACATGCATATTCAGTCGTTTTAGTTATCGTATCCACAGGGAATAGTGATCAGAAACCCTAAGATTTCTTTTTAACTATGATGAAGATGAATCAATGATAGTATGAACAAAACTAAAAGAAATAAGAAAGAAAGGTACTATAAAATGTGAAGAAAGGCAATCGATAGAAGGTGGGGCACTCCGACATTGCTCCCCTAGGAATATTGCTTCAAGTGCAAGACCAACTATTATATCTCCTAACTGATTCTTAATGAGTCGTGGAAATCCTAAAATACATGGCCCAAAACCTAAGGTCAACCATGACTAACTCTACACTATGCCCAGGCGGAGAAATCGCTCAGTCTCAACACCTTACATTGTGTACAGTTGAAAGAAGCTCTAGGGATTCCAAGTGATAAACCCTATTACTATAAATAGGTCAAACCATATGGTTCAGGAGAAAGAACCCCAGTCACAATTAAGCCCCAGATACTAAGGATTACTTCAACGCTTCACTCTGTTACTTGTGCAACTAAACCCGAGCAGAGTTTCTCTCTTAGCACAGCACTCTATTGTGACCACATAGAACTCTAGGAACATGGATGTAGGATAAATCACACCGGAGAAGAAAGGGGACGCTCCGCTACCTCTCAACTTACAATCTCAACCCACTCCAATCTAGCATTATCTAACCATCATGGCGTGCCACTCATCCACAAAGGCTACCAAGATGGACTCTCAACACTAATGTCACTCTAAGGGAGAAATCATTCAACAAGCATTCAAGATTCGAAGTCAATTAAAGAAATCAATTAAGGAAAGCATAATAAAAGGTCAATGAAGCAATAACATCTTAGGGTTTACAAGTCTAATTACCCACTAGGGGGTTTAGCTCTCCATGGAGCAAGATGCAATCAATAATTAAATCGAAAGTAGAAACATATTATCCATAAGAAAACCCCCTTGGTATTTGTGTCAATGGTCTTGTGGAGTAGCCTCGTCCTTTCCAAAGGTCCCCTTGTGAAGCCTAGGGCACACCTCGCTTGATCGGTGCCGATAAAAACTTACCCAATAACTAAATTCTAAAAGAAACATGGGGTTAAAGCCGTAGAACTACTCCAAAAGCCTTGCTAAATCCCCTCTAAACCCTAGCCCCAAGCCTCTCAAAAGATGGAGAAAAGATGGAAGGAAGGATGAAAGATGGATCCCCAAATCGTTACAAGTCACGGTTTTATTAAAGCCTATTATTGGACATCCACACTGCAAGGGTAATTTCCACACGCCCGTGTGGATTTCTAGAAATCTAATTTTTTGCTAGCTATGAACAGTAACTACTACATTAAATTGGTACGTTGATTTGCTACAATACCTGCTATGGTACCCCCCAAAAACACTCCTGAATCCACACTTTTCATTGAGACAATATAAATGGGCACACGTCTATGCCGAAGATTGCATCCCTTCTTCAATCAAATGCCATATTGGTGAAGATCTTGCTAAGATTGCACAAGTTATAATACGCAAATGTGACTGCCTCTGTGCCCTTCCAAATCATTGTAATTGTTAAACGCATAGAGGTTGGCACACATTCATGTATCTTCGATCACAACTTGTGCCTTCACATTTGTTCACTCCAATACTTCATCAACAAAGTACAATCGCAATCTACTTTGGCTTCTTTCTTTCATTATTTCGCTCCACAACCTTCATGCATGAATGTTGACAAATACACATTTATTAGCACTAAAATCTGATAAAGGTAATGCTCATCATAAGAAAAGAATACTTTGTATTACTAATACACAAGAACTTATCATTCTTGTTCATGTAGGAAATGGTTTTTCATCTTAGTTGTAATAGATTATATTCTTAAGTTTAGGAGAATTTTTAACATTTAATACTATTATGCTCTAGTTTTTACTTGAATTTTTAGAGGAATTTTTACCTGATTAAAACTTGTTGTACTTCTCATTCATTAAACCTTGTGGAAACTAAAGTTTGACATCTAAGGGACTATTTATTGTTTGTTTCTTGTTTTAATTTCCATGAAAAAAAAGAAATAGAAAAAAATATATGTTGGTTTGTTTGTGCATTGGGGGTGGAAAGTGATGAGTCATCACACGACACTGTAAAAAGAGAGCATACGACTCCCCGGCCGCTAGTTCACGGGTCATCAAGAAATAACCATTTGTGCAAACACAAGAGGGTCATATTCCTAAGGGCCCAAGATCTGCTATTACTTCCTCTTAGGTATCACTATCTAGTTGACCAAATAAAGAGATTGTTGTTTCAAATCTTAAAAACAAAATAAATAAAAGAAAGAACTATAAAGAAAATGGACTAAGGAACACTATACAAGTAATCTGAAGAACAAGTAGCAATGAGAACTAAAGGCCTTGGGTAAGGACCCCCTCAGGATAAGAACAAGTTAGGATGAATCTGGTAGTTTAAGCACAAGATTGGCTAGAGTTGGTCCGGTAGACTCGAATGTCGACTACCCCGAAACCTCCATGAAGTAACCCTAATGCAATACAGGTTCCTCCATCTGGAAATTAGACCTACGATGTCTTTGGGAATAGGGAGTCTTGCATAGGGTAATTCTAATGCTCGCTCTCAGCTAGAACCACCCTAATGCACGCAGGAGCTACCGTGAACCGGGAACCTTCGATGCATCGGTACATTGAATCCCCCTGCAATCATTGCACGACCCTAATACACGAAAAGCATCCCGCAATACATGTACAATTCATGAATCAAAAACCTAGGGAATCCATCAATTCTAGGTTGAACATCAAAAACAATAGATTGAAACCAACAAACATGCCAACAATCAATTAAAAACTAACAAATATCATCCATCCATACAAACAAGTTCTTCTCCCAAGGCTCACTGAGAGCACAATGGCCTTGGGAGGCTAGTTCCACATCATAAAGAGAGAAAACAAAATATAATCGATGACAAAGCCCATCAAAATCTCCCTTAGATGCAGGCTAGAAGGTGATGATGAAGGCTCATTGGATCCGCGTTGGTGAGCTCCTTGATGACCTCTTTGAGTGCTACCTTCTTCTTCCCTTGGGTTCTTACTCTTCAAATCATCTTCCAATCTGGTGATGGTGGTGGAGAATGATGGAGATGATGGTGGAGAATGATGGAGAAAATGGTGGAGAATGGTGGAAGAGATGGTGGCAAAAGACAGCTCCCAAAAAACCCTAGGTTGCCTTATATAACCTCAAGATAATGGTTTTGCCCGTGTGTGTGTGGGAGGTATGCGGGCCACGCATAAAGCTGCACGACTCGATGTACGGGATGTACTGGCATCGCATGTGGGAATGCACAATGACCACACAAAAGTGTGTGGTCACTGAGTGCCAACATAGGGTTCTGTGAAATGCTTTTTGGGCATTATTTTGCGTCCGGAGCTCATGTAAACTTCATTTCTTCATCAATCTTCTCCGAAATGACTCAAATGTAGTTCATCCTTTCAATTATGGTTCTTCAGTGTCTTGAAAAAATTATAACAAATAAAACACATAAAAGGCATTGAAGTCATAGAAGTATGCATGAAAGTGCATAAAATATATGCTATAAAAGTGATGTATTTAGACACTTATCAGAAAGAGCTACCACCTATAAAGTATGAAGCTATACTCATAAGTCTAATACTAGTTATGCTCTAACGAGAGAAAAAGCTATCTCATGGAATGAGTGAAAGCTACTACCCATGTAGAAAGAGCTACCACCTTGAAAGTGTGAAAGCCACCTTGTCGGCCGCCTAGGAAAGGGCTACCTTAGAGGATCTATGAAGCTACTACCTTCTATTTTCTTTTTGTACATAAATAAGTACCTCTCAATTAGAACTTTAGGGAGTACATGCCTGATAAGTGCTTGTGCATTAGTAAAATGAAGCATTCTTTTCTTATAATGAGCATTACTTTTATCAGATTTTAGTGCTAATACATGAGTATTTGTGAACTTTCGCGCATAAGGGTTATGAAGCCAAATTTGAAAGAAAGAAGCCAAAGTAGATTTTGATTGTACTTAGTTAATGATGTCTTGGAGTGAACAAATGTGAAGACACAAGTTGTGATCGAAGATATGTGAATGTGTGCCAACCTCCATGCGCTCAAGCAATTACATAGTTTGGAGGGGCACAAAGGCAGTCACATTTGTATATTCTGACTTGTGCAATGTTAGCAAGATCTTCACCAATATGGCATTTTATTGAAGAAGCAATGCGATCTACGGCATAGACGTGTGTCTGTTTATGTTGCCTCGATAAAAGGTGTGGATACAGGAGTATTTTTGGCAGAGTACTGTAGCAGAAAATCAGATTTCTAGAAATCCATACGGGCGTGTGGAAATTCCACACGCTCGTGTGGATGTCCGATTCCAACCCATTATAAAGCTGTGACTTGTACTAATTTGGGGATCCATCTTTCATCCTTCTTTCCATATTTTCTTCACCTTTGGGAGGCTTTGCGGCTAGGGTTTAGAGGTGCTATGGCAAGACTTTTTGAGTAGTTCTATGGCTTTGACACTATGTTTCTCTTGGAAGATAGTTATTGGGGGAGCTTTCATCGGCACTGATCTGGCGAGATGTGCCCTAGACTTGACAAAGGTACCTTTGGAAAGGACGAGGCTACCACACAAGACCATCGACATAAATATCGAGTGGGTTTTCTTATGGAGTACATGTTTTTACTTTTGATTTCATTATTGATTATATCCTGCTCCATAAAGAGCTAAACCCCTTAATGGGTACTTGGACTTGCGACAATGCCTCTTACGTATGTCCCGTAAGTGCAAGGTTTTGTCAAAGTAATAAATCCCAGATGAGTGGGTAACGTATCCACAGGGAGTAGGGAACAAAAATACTTGAATTGTTTCTTAACTAAGAGAAAAGTGAATAATAGTTGTGTAACAAGATGTAATGTAAACAAAAGTAAAGGAGACAAGAGAGAAAGTACAAGTAAAGTGGAGGTAAGGCAATCAATATAAATGGGGTACGCAGATATTGTTCCACCTAGGACAATCATTTCAAGTGTAAAAACCCTCTAATATGCTTCCTAACTAATGCATTAATGAGGCATTTAGATCCTTGAATACATGATCCCAAATCTAAGGTCAAACATGCCGAACTCTATACATGTCCCGGAGGAGAAATTGAATAATTTCTCAACGTTTCACTCGTATAGAATCGTAATGAGTTCTAGGGATTCCAAGTGATAAATCCTCTTCCTAGATGTAGGCCTAACCCTTTGGTCCAGGTGAAAGGTCCTTAGTCACAACTAAGCCCTAGGTGCTAAAATCACTTCAATACTTCACTCCGTCGCCTCTTCAACTAAGCCCCAGTGAAAGGTCATCCCTTAGACCATTTACCTTACTATGACTGCAAAGAACTTGAGGAAATAGAGGTAGGATGAATCATAATGGAGGGGAAAGGGCACGCTCCGCTACCTCTCGACTCACCCTCTCAACCTTCTCCAATCTTGCTTTGTGTAACTCTCGTGGTGTGTCACTCACTCACAAGGGTTACCAAAAAGAACTCTCAACGCTAGTGCCAATCTAAGGGAGTATTCAAACAATCAAGTATACAATATTGGAACTCAATTAACACATCAATTAATGAAAGCAATATAACAAGGTTTAATGAAACAAATACATCCTACGGTTCGCAAATCCAAGTAACCACTAGGGGGTTTAGATCTCCATGGAGCTAATTACAATAAATAATAGCCAATGTAAAAACAAGTAATCTATAGAAAACCCCCTCGATAGTTGTGACGTTGGTCTTCTGGAAAGGCCTCTACTCATCTTATGGTCCCTTTGTCTAGCCTAGGATACACCTCGCTGGATCGGTGCCGATGAAAGCTCTTCCGTTAACTTTATTCCAAATGGAGAGTGATGTCAAAGCCATAGAACCTCTCCCAATCCCTAGCGAATACCTCGCTAAACCCTAGCTGCCACCCTCTCTCAAGTTGGGGAAAAGATGGAGAAAAAAATGTTGAAATCACTGCTGAAATCAGCTTTAAATGGGGCCGGAATCGGGCATCCACATGCCTCTGTGGATTCTATTCACAGGCCTGTGGAATTCCACATGGGCTTGGATAATTTCCACACGCACGTGTGGATTCTCTGGAATTCTCTTTTTTCGCCGTACTGTGAGCGATGCACTGCTACACTAAATTACTACATTATTTGCTGTATTATCCTCGTCATGTAAATTTCGGCTAGATATAATCCCAAATCGATGTTTTTCATCGAGGTAACATAAACCGGCATACATTTACATTGTAGATCGCTTTGCTTCTTCAACAACGGCTTTTATCGGTGAAGATCTTGCTATTAATGCACAAGCCGGGATACTCGAACGTGACTGCCTTTGTGCTCCTCCAAATCATTGTGCTAACTTGAATATATTGAGGTTGGCACACATTCTCGCATCTTGAACCCGACTTATGTCTTCGCGTTTGATCCTTCTTAACATTTCCTCCAAATGGTTCATTCACGATCTACATTGGCTTCTTCTATAACATTCAGCTTCACAACCCTATATGCATGAAAGTAACATAAATGCATACATTTTAACACTAAAACCTAATAAAAGTAATTCTCATCATAAGCAAAGAACACTTCGCATTCTTATCACACAAGTACTTATCAACTTGTAAACCCTAGGATGTTATTGTTTCATTGACCTTTTATTATGCTTTCTTTAATTGATGTCTTTAATTGAGTTCCAATCTTGAATGCTTGTTGAATGATTTCTCCCTTAGAGTGTCGCTAAGGTTAAGAGTCCATCTTGGTACCCTTTGTGGATGAGTGGCACACCATGAGGGTTAGACAATGCTAGATTAGAAAGGGTTGAGAGGGTGAGTCGAGAGATAGCAGAGCGCCCCCTTGCTTCTCCAGTGTGATTTATCTTACCTCCATATTCTTAGAGTTCTTTGCGGTCATAATAGAGTGAAATACTAAGAGAGGAACTCCGCTGGGTCTTAGTTGCGCTATCAATAGAGTGAAGTGTTGTAGTAATCCTTAGTATCTGGGGCTTAATTGTGACTAGGGGTCTTTCGCCTGGACCAAAGGGTTAGATCTACATATAGGAATAGGGTTTATCACTTGGAATCCCTAGAGTTTCTTGCAACTATACACAGTGTGAGGTGTGGGGACTAGGCGATTTCTCGACTAGGACATAGTGTAGAGTTAGTCACGGTTGACCTTAGGCTTGGGACCATGTATTTTAGGATCTCTACAACTCATTAAGCATCAGTTAAAGACATAATAGTTGGTCTTGCACTTAAACCAATAACCCTAGGGGGAGCAATGTCCGAGTGCCCTAATTTCTATTGATTGCCTTTCCTCTCATTTTATTATGCCTCTCTTTCTTATTTTCTTTAGTCTTGTTCACATTGATTTTATCGACACTATTATTCTTTCATCTTCACTTAGTTAAGTAGAAATTGTTGTGTTTCGATTTACTATTCTCTGTGGATACGATAACCCACTCATCTGGGATTTATTATTTCGACAAACCCTTGCACTTGCAGGTCACACACAAGGGGCATTGAGAAGTTTTTGGCACCATTGCCAGGGAATAGGAATTTTAGAAACACTAAGCACTTTGGTATTTTAGCTATTCATTGTTTATTATATTTCATCTTTTCTTGTTCTATCATCGTTCTGATTTGTTTTTGTTTCTTTTGTAGCAACTTAAGGTTATGACCTGAGGGAACCCTTTGATATTAGTTGAAGGAGATCCTAAACTTGAACGAACACTTCATATAATGGGTATAGAACCTATTCAAGAACAGAATCATTCAGCTGAAATAGAGGGTGAAGGATCTGAATGCATGGCTGAACAAGAGTGCTAATAAAGTACTCTTTCAGATTTTGTTAGACCCACTATTCATGGGACACAATCAAGCATTGTGAGGCCACCGGCAACAACCCAGAATTTTGAGTTGAAGCTGGCCTTTACTGAGATGGTTCAACAGTCTGCATAATTTAATGGGTTAGCTAATGAATACCTAAACAATCATATTGAGAACTTCAATAAAGTTTATGACATGTTGAAGATCAATGGGGTTTTTGTTGATGTAATTTAATTGAGGGCTTTCCCATTCTGTTTAAAAGGTAAGGCCAAACAGTGGCTTTATTCATTGTCAAGAGCTTTCATCACAACGTTGAACAAAATGGTAGAAGCTTTCCTTGCAAGGCACATCCATATGGGAAAAACGACAAAGCTTCATAATGAGATATCTTCATTTGTTAAGATGGAACTTAAAACTTTGTTTTGGACTTGGGAACGATTCAAAGGCCTTTTGCAGAAGTGTCCACAACAGGGTTCCTCGAGTGGATGATCATTAATACATTTTATAACATGCTGAGCTCAAGCAACAAACAAGTTATAAATGCTGCCACAGGAGGTACAATGGGAAACAAGACTTCCAAAGAAGCCCAGTAATTAATCAAAGAAATGAGTTTGAATAGCTACCAATGGAATGTAAGAGAAAGGAAGAAAGTGGCTAGAATCTATGAAATCGATGCAGTTAAATCATTGGTAGCCCAAGTAGAGGCGTTAACCAAGAAATTAGATACATTAACATCACCAAGGGTAGCTGCAATCACAAGTTGCGCTGGTTGTGGGGGTTCAAATATGCCATATGGTTGTCTTATTTTGATTGCCACTTTAGCCCCAACTGAACAAGTAGACTTTCTGGGCAATTCGGGAAGAGGATAAGGTAATCCTTATAGCAACACCTACAACCAAGGGTGGAGAAGCCACCCTAACTTTCCTTGGAATAACTAAGGGCAACAAAAAGCCATGGCACCACCGGGTTTCCAACAACAACGAGCCCCAAACATGGAGAACCGAATTTCAGGTTTGGAGACCTGAATGACTGACTTAGAGAATGCTTTGACATGATTCATCCAATTATCGGATACAAGGTTCCAATCAGTCAAAGCTATACTTCGCAATCACATGGTGTCATAGCTCAACCTAGAAAATCAAGTGGGGCAAATTGTGAAGTTACTGTCGGAGAAGCCACAAGGAAGCTTGCCTAGTAACACCGACACCAATCTGAGAGAACATGTAAAGGCAATCGGTTTGAGAAGTGGTCGTGAGGTTGAAGGTGAGGCTTCAAGTGAGAAGACCAATGTTAAAAGCACCGGAGCTCGTAGAGGTTGAGGAGAGAGTAAACAAAAGAGAAGGAGGTGGCACCCCCACCATACAAGCCAAGAATCCCTTATCCCTTCAAGGTTAAAAGAACGATTAAAAAGCGATGAGCAATACAAGAAGTTCTTGGGTCTATTTAAGCAATTGCACATCAACATTTCTTTTATGGAGGTGTTGTCCCAAATGCCTCGGTATGCAAAGTTTTTAAAGGATCTTTTGACCAACAAGAGGAAGTTGGAGGAGAGTGCATTAGTGATCTTAGATGCCTCTTTTTCGGCGGTTTTCCAAAAGAATATGCGGAACAAGAAGAAAAACACCAGAATCTTCATCATCCCCTGCAACATTGCTAATTTGGGTGAAGAGATGGCATTGGCGGATTCAAGGGCTAGTATCAACGTCATGCCATAATATTTCGTTCAGAAGCTAGGCTTAGGAGAGCTTAGGCCTACTCCGATGATACTTCAATTGGTGGATCGAACAGTGAGGCATCCGAGGGGCATCATTGAAGACTTGCTATTCAAGATTGACAAGCACATATTTTCTGTAGACTTCGTAGTGTTGGATGTCTATGATGATGTAGATGTTCCTTTGATACTTGGGAGGCCATTCTTGCGCACTTCCAAGGCACATATCGACATGGACGGCGGGGTGTTGACACTAAGGGTTGGAGACAACTAGCTTACATACAACCTCACCGAAGCTATGCGACATTCTCTTAACTTTGATCATACTCTTTATTTTCTTGATATTACCGATGAACTAATCGATGAATATGTGTAGGAAATGATGAATCTGGACCCGTACGAGGAGTTTCTAGACCAATGAATTGAAGATAAGAAGTCTTAATGCTTGGTCAAGAGGAGAAGGTACAACCTATCCTGGGGATCATGAAGAAGATGCTCCGGATGATGAGCGTGCAAGGAGATGTCACAAGAACCGCCCCCAAGGCTAATGATGATGAGCAAGAATAGAGTAAGGGAGATGAACCCTTGTGCGATAACAAATCCAATAACTCCCCCTCTATCTTCAAAAGACTATGTTCATCGTGCTTTCAGGTCATGGGTAAGAGGAAAACTTTCATCTATTAGCCCCCTGTGAGGTAAGGCAAAGGTACATCAAGGTAAGTGATGTTAAACAAGCACTTCTTGGGAGGCAACCCAAGTCTTTACTTTTTCTAGGTTTTTAGTTACGAGTTGCATGAATAAGAGGTTAAGTGTTGGTGTCTTGATCTTTTTACATGCTATTGATGTGATTTTTCTCGTGGATCTTTGGTGTTTTCATGTGCTTAATTGCGTTTAGGTGGAGCTTTTTGGTCATTTGAGCATGTTTTTTATGTTTCTCTGATTACATTTTCATAATATAGATAGGATTTGAATACTTTTAAATGTTCTAAAATTTTCTGTTATTTTCTCTAAGTAATCTAGAGAAACACACGCGTCGTGTGGAAAATTCCACATGGGCGTGTGTTTGCATTCGGAGCTCATCTCGAGAAGACACGGGGTGTGCGTTTGCCCTCGTGAATGACCTTATGATGGTCACACGCCCGTGTGTTTCTCTGCAGAGGTTCAGATGGCTATCCCGAGAAGACACA
Source organism: Dioscorea cayenensis subsp. rotundata (assembly GCF_009730915.1). Classification (NCBI taxonomy): domain Eukaryota; kingdom Viridiplantae; phylum Streptophyta; class Magnoliopsida; order Dioscoreales; family Dioscoreaceae; genus Dioscorea; species Dioscorea cayenensis. The sequence continues at coordinate 12,666,545 of NC_052490.1, forward strand.
GGGCGTGTGTCTGCGCATGTGTTTGACCCTGTGAACTACACACGGGCGTGGGTAATTACCACACGCCCGTGTGAATTCCTGTAAAGAGTTATCCATCATCCCGAGAAGAGACAGGTTCGTGTGAATGTCCTACGAGTACCCCTATGAAGATCCACACACCCGTGTGGAATTTTCATAGGAGTGTGTGGAACACTTAGAAATTTTCTCGATTGGACAGAGAAGCTACAGGGGTGTGTGGGTACCTCTATGGGTCAGGCACACTCGCGTGGGAAATTTCGACATGCCCATGTGGATGCATTCAGAGATATAGTGTGCTATCCTGAGAGCACACAGGGGTGTATGTCTGCCCCTGTGATGCTTTCCTATAGAGTCACATAGGCGTGGGTAATTTCCACACATCTGTGTGGATGTATAGAACACCAAGAGATGCCGGTTTTCTTTAAAAGTTTTTCATGTTTCTTCATCTTCTCACTTCCATACACTAAGAGAATGCTTTCATTCACTCTCATGACTTCGCACCATTGTTTTCAAGGGTTTTTATTAGAGTTTTCTGGCCAATTTCAAGCTTTCATTCTCTATTTCGTCGGTAAACCCTTTCTCTCTTTTCTTCACCATTACTTGATTTGTATTGATTAAACTGGTGAATGCGGTTTGTTATTATGCTAAATGGTTTAAGTATGCTTTAGAATGAGTTTGGAATGAAGTTGTGATGTATTTTTAAGTTTTTAGTATGGTGGCCATGCGGTTTTCATGCCCTATGGATCCACACAGGCGTGTGGAATTTCCACACTACCGTATGGATTTCTATAGTGTTAATTATGTGAGTGTTTTTATCAATTTTTCTTTTCAAAGCTTGCAGACATGTCACCTAGGACTAAGAAAGTGGCTGGCAAACATCCTCGTGAGTCCTCACCTGAGCCGGAGTACCTAGAATTCTCGATTCTCGAGCACCGGACTCAGATTCGAAAGCATTTATGGAAGCTCAAGTTTGGTCGAGCGTGACTCACCGAGTTTGAGCTTGCTCAGGGAGGTGTAGTTGCCAAATGATATTGCGAATAAGGTTGAGCAGTTGCTCACGATTGAGCGAGTTGGGCGATTATTATACATTCGTGAGCCCGCCATTTGTCTTTTGACCTTAGAGGTATTTTTATCTTTCGAGTTTGATCGATCATATATAAGATTTGATAGCATCGATGTCATACAGTTCAGAGCATTTGGACACCATTATAGTATGAGCGTCACGCAGTTCTCAGTCAGATTTGGAATATACAAGGAGAGCTTCACTATAACGCGGGAATACAAGCATCTACCAACAGATTAGCCTGGTACTTTGACACCGTAGCACGCATACAGAGCATTGTGTGGATAGGGATAATATGAGCTCGGAGTGTCCAAGGCCATGAGCCTTTCTTGACCCGCCACCGCTACTTGCACAACATTCAGAGTAGGTCGGTGAACGGCCGTGGTGATAGTACTCGAGTCCTGAGCCGGCAAGAGCTGCTGTATATCTCTATTCGATGGTTCATAGCACGTTGATCCATCTAGGACACATCGTAGCAGAGTACTTATGACATTAGGGGGAGTATACTAGGATCGAGGTGATCTTCTCGGGCCCATACATCACAAGACTCGTCCTCGAAATGAGTCTACTAGATGAGATTAGAGGGGCTGAGAAGACGATTATTCTAGCACCCCTCGGCTTAGAGACCATACGTATGATTGGCATGATCAGATGCTATAGAGAAAGGGTGTATGTGCTAAATATACCCCAACCAGAGCCATCAGAGATTGAGGTTGATGCAGCTAAGGGGTCTCTACTTGCTCTTGAGCTGCAGCTAGAGCTGGTGGAGACCGATGCACCTCCTGTAGCACAGGAGCTGCTCCCCAGTGCTTATCTTCTCTCCATCTCGAGCCTATGATCATTTTAAGAGGCTCTAGAATGCTGTAAGGGTGCTCCGGACTAAGATCGTCGAGGTTCACTCCGACACGCTTTCTGTAGACACGTAGATGATGATGTGCGTCTTGATATTCTGCAGCAGCTACTTGAGCACGACACCGCCTCACCATTCATTATGAGACCCTTTACCCCACAGGCTCCTCCAGCGTCACCATCACCAGATCCATGACACCATTTGACTTGGCACCGCTACCAATATTATTAGAGCAGCCAGCGCAGACACCAACACTTGGTGCATCCTTCTCTTAGTTCTTTATCATTTTGTATTTCATTTTCCATATTTTATTTTGGGCATTGTATACTCAGAAAGGATCTTATTTCTGAGTTTATCTTATTTTTTGTCTCGAGTTGCATTTCATTGCTTTACTTTTATATACTCAAGTTTTATTTTGGTTTTGTTGAGCTTTACTGAACCCCTTGTGTATGCCTATAGATGGTCTTGTTAGTATGGTAATTGAGGATTAGTCATAGACACGGTCAATGTGTTTTACACTTGGCCGTGTGTGCTTCTCAAACTGTTGGAGCTCAACTCCAAAGGATTTAGCTCCATCAAATGTGCCACTAGGAGTTCAGTGGAGTATTGGTTCAATTGCCCGCTCCCACATACATTTTGAGTGATATACTTTGTATTGTGCTTGCATGCGTACATTTAGGGCAATGTAAATCTTAAGTGTGTGTGTGTGTGGGGGGGGGTGGGTAAGTTCACATTACACATGTTTTATACATTTATACCTATGCTTTGATCATGCATGCTCACTTAGCTATGGCGATTCACCTTAGTTGCAATGACTGTATTCTTGAGTTTAGGAGAATCTTCATCATAGAATGGTTTCATGCTCTAGTTTTTACTTGGATTTTTAGGAATTTTTACCCGATTGACACTTGTTCACTTGTTGGACTACTAGCTCATTAAACTCTTTTGGAAACTCAGGTTTGATGTTTAAGGGACTAATTAGTGCTATTTCTTGTGTTATTTGTGCTAAAAAAAAATGAAAAGAGAAAAATTCTTGTTTTAGTTGTGCATTTGGGGTGAAAAGAGCTACCACCTATGAAGTATGAAGCTACTCTCATAAGTGGGATACTAGTTATACCCTAATGGGAGAAAGAGCTATCTCATGGGATGAGTGAAAGCTACAACCCCAGTAGAAAAGAGCTACCACCTCAAAAGTGTGAAAGCCACCTTGGCGGCCGCCTAGGAAAGGGCTACCATAGAGGATCTGTGAAGCTACTTCTTTCTCTTTTCTTTTTGTACATAAATAAGTCCCTCTCAATTAGAGCTTTGGGAAGTACATGCTTGATCAGTGCTTGTGTATTAGTAATATGAAGTATTCCTTTCTTACAATAAGCATTACTTTTATCAGATTTTAGCGATAATATATGTGTATTTGTGAACTTTCATGCATGAAGGGTCGTGAAGCCAATTATGAAAGAAAGAAGCCAAAGTAGATTGTGATTGTACTTTGTTGATAAAGTCATGGAGTGAACAAATGTGAAGACACAAGTTGTAATGAAAGATACATGAATGTGTGCCAACCTCCATGCGCTCAAGAAATTACATTGTTCGGAGGGGCACAAAAATAGTCACATTTGCCTATTCTGACTTATACAATGTTAGCAAGATATTCACCAATATGGCATTTTATTGAAGAAGCGATGCAATCTACGGCATAGACGTGTGCCCATTTATGTTACCTTGATGAAAAGTGTGGATTCATGAGTATTTTCCCCGAGTACTATTGTCGCAAATTATTGTAGCACTTACTGTTCACAGCCCGCAGAAAATCAGATTTCTAGAGATCCACATGGGCATGTGGAAATTCCACACAAACATGTGGATGCCCGATTCCAGCCATTTATAAAGCCACAACTTGTACCAATTTGGGCATCCATCTTTCATCATTCTCTCCATCTTTTCTCCAACGTTTGGGAGGCATGCGGCTAGAGTTTAGAGGGTCTTTCGCAAGGGTTTTGGAGTACTTCTACGGCTTTAACATGGCATTTCTCTTTGAAGATAGTTATTAGGGAAGCTTTCATCGGCAACGATCCGGTGAGGTGTGCCCTAGGCTTGACAAGAGGACCATTGGAGAGGATGAGGCTATTTCACAAGATCATAGACACAAATACCGAGGCAGTTTTCTTGTGGATTACATGTTTTTACTTTCAATTTCATTATTGATTGTATCTTGCTCCATGGAGAGCTAAACCTCCTAGTGGGTACTTGGACTTGTGTTTCCCTAGGATGTTATTGTTTTATTGACCATATATTATATTTTCCTTAATTGATGTCTATAATTGAGTTCCAATCTTGAATGCTTGTTAAATGATTTCTCCCTTAGAGTGATACTAGGGTTAAGCGTCTATTTTGATAGCCTTTGTGGATGAGTAACACACCATGAGGTATAGACATTGGTAGGTTGGAGAGGGCTGAGAGGGTGAGTCGAGAGGTTGTAGAGCATCCCCTTTCCCTTCCGGTGTGATTTATCCTACCTCCATGCTCCTAGAGTTCTTTGCGGTCACAATAGGGTGAAGTGCTAAGAGAGAAACTCCTGTTGGGCTTAGTTGCGCGAGCAACGGTGAAAGCGTTGAGCGTAATCCCTTACTACTCTGCGGGCGTAATTGGGACTAGTGGTCTTTCGTCGGGACCAAAGGGTTAGATCTACATGTAGGAATAGGGTTTATCATTTGGAATCCATAGAGCTTCTTGCATTTATACGCAATGTGAGCTGTTGAGACTGAGTGATTTCTCCACTGGGGCATTGCGTAGAGTTAGTCATGGTTGATCTGTGTATAAGATGAACTCTAGGTAAATCAGATAATGCCTACAGTGTTTGATAGCCTACACTACAGCATAAAATTTGACGTCATATGTCATTTATTTCAAACATGTTCTCGATAACTTCTCACTAAAAAATACAATGGTTCACCCTTACTAGCTTAACACAGCCCCATTTTGCTATGGCGGGGAGGCGGCTTTCAAGCACTCCTTCATTTTGATGGAATGCACGGTGATAAGTGCTTGCATGCGATATGAATGCGAGCGTTCATTCCCTTATATTGAGCATTACTTTTTCTCGGGTTTTTACACTAAAATGTGTTTTTTTATGTTACTTTTCGTGCGGTGGGGTTGTGAGGCCGAGTATAAAGGAAAAGAAGCCAATGTGGAACACAATGCACCGATTTTGGAGAAAATTTTGCTAAGGTTCAAACGCGAAGACATAGGTCGGCTGTGAGATGCTAGAGTGTGTTCCAACCTCCTCGTATTCTAGTTAGAACATCCATTTGGAAGGGCACAAGGGCAATCACACTCGAGCATTCCGACTTATGAACATAGAACAAGAGCTCTACCAACTTGTCTATCATTGAAGAAGCAAGTGATCCACGATGTGAACGTGTGCCTGTTTGTGTTACCCCCATGAAAGTATGGATTCGGGAAGCTATCCAGGACGTATACTGTAGCAGAGCACTATACCAAAGTACTGTAGCAACACTGTCCACAACCGGCAGAGAAAATAGGAATTCAGAGAATCCACACGGGCGTGTAGAAATTATCCACGCCCGTGTGAAAATTCCACATGGGCGTGTGAAAAATCCACAGGCCCGTGTAGTCGCCCGACTCCAGCCCTATTTAAAGCCGATACAGCCCCGATTTCAGGATTCTCTTCTCCATCTTTTTCCCAACTTGAGAGAGGGCTTCAGCTATGGTTTTGAGGGGTATTAGCTAGGGTTTTGGAGAGGTTCTATGGCTCCGACATCGTCATTCCTTAAGGAGAAGGTTGGTAGGGGAGCTTCCGTCGAGGCATATCCTATACCGGATGAGGGAATCCTTGGACGACGAGTAAAGCACTCTCTACAAGACCATCGACACGACCATCGAGGGGGTTTTTCTATGGATTCATTGCTTTTACATTCTATTTCTTTGATTGTACTTAGCTCTATGGAGAGCTAAACCCCTAGTGGGTACTTGGGTATTTGTGAACCCTAGGATGTATTCGTTTCATTGAATCTCTTTAATATGTTTTCAATTAATTGATGTTTATTGTGAGTTCCAACCTTGAATGCTTGATTGTATGAACATTTCCCCTAGAGTGACACTAGGGTTGAGAGTTCTTGTTGGTAACCTTATAAGTGAGTGACACACCACGAGTGTTAGACAAAGCTAGGTTGGAGAGGGTTGAGAGGGTTAGTCGAGAGCTACAGGAGCGTTGAGGTCTAAGGAATGACCCTCCGCTGGGGCTTAGTTGCGAGTGCAACGGAGTGAAGCGTTGAGGTGATCTTAGTATCTAGGCCTTAATCATGGTTAGGGACCTTCCACTTGGACCAAAGGGTTAGGTCTATAATTAGGAACAGATTTATCACTTGGAATCCCTAGAGCTCATTGCAACTCTATGCAAGTGTGAAGTGTTGAGATTGTTCGATTTCTTCTCCGGGATATGTATGGAGTTAGGCATAGTTGACCTTTGATTTGGGACTATGTAATGAAGGATTTCTATGACTCACTATTGCATTGATTAGGAAGCATAATAGAGGGTTCTTGCACTTGAAGCAATCGTCCTAGGCGGAGCATTATCCGAGTACCCCATCTTTATCGATTGTCTTACCTTCTCCTTTACTCGTGCTCTCTTACTTGTTGCTTTTACCTTTGAGAATTGAATCATTGTCACACTTATCACTATTAATCTTTCACATAGCTAAGAAGCGAATTAAGTGTTCTTATTCCCTACTCCCTGTGGATTCGATACCCGCTCATCCGGGATTATTACTTCGACAAACCCGTGCACTTGTAGGATATACGCAAGGGGACCTTGTCAAGTTTTTGGCGCCATTGCCGGGGAGTAGGCGTTTAGAGATACTTTGCACTTTGTTTTCTTAGCTATTTCACCATACATTCTATTTCATATCTTCTTATTCTATCATCGTTCGATTTCTTTTTCTTTCTTTTTGGAGTGCGAGGTCGAGGTTATGACCGAGGGAATCCCTCAACATTGATTAAAGGAGATCACGAGCTTGAGCGTACACTTAGAAGAAAGGGAAAGAGCATGTGCAAGAACAATCTAATTTAGGCGATTTGGAAGTGGAAGGATGCGAAAAACATGGCGAGAATAGAATGAAAGCGTGACGAACATTGTCGATTATACCAAACCTTTTTGTGTTGGGGGATACAATCGAGTATCGTGTGTCCCCTAATACAGCTTTCGAGAACTTTGAGTTGAAGCGGTATTCATCCACATGTTGCGAGCAATTCACCGAGTTCAGCGGTTTTGGCCTATGAGGATCCAAATAGTCATATAGAGAGTTTTCTCGAGGTGTGTGATATGCTGAAGATAAACGGAGTAACGGATGATGCCATCAAGTTGAGAGCCTTCCCATTTTCCTTAAAAGGAGGAGCGAAGCAGTGGCTACTGACACGCATCCAAATATGCGTGTATGTACCGCAAGTGCACGGGTGTCGAAGTAATAATTACCCCGGTGAGTGGGTAGTTGAATCCATAGGGAACAGGGCTACTAGTACTAACTTCTTCTCTGCTTTCTAACCTAATGATAAATGGAAAGGTGTGGTGATCTAATGTGCGAAGAAGTGAATAACAGAGACGAATATGCAAGGGTTAAATGGATGGAGATCTCAATCGATAAAAGTGAGGTATTGAGGCGATGCTCCCCCTAGGATTCAGGTATTAGGTCCCGAATAAGCAAAGTGTTTCTATGATGAGTAAGTTAAGTCATGGAAATCCAAATATAATCGGATCCGGCCTCCCAATCACCGATACTACTCCCCTACGAGGTCCCGGTGGAGAAATCACTCAATCTCAACACCTCACACCACATATGACTGCAAAGCACTCTAGGGATTCCAAGAGGTGTATCCGATTCCTAAAGATTGATCCAATCCTAATTCCCGGCGAAGGATCCTAACCCCCTACAAGGTCCCGGCGGAGAAATCTCTCAATCTCACACCTCACATCAAATATGGTTGCATAGAGCCTAAGGAACGGAGATAGAATACAATCAATCGGAAGTTAGAGGGGACACTCCACTATATCATGACTCACCCTCTCAACCCTCTTAAATCTTGAAGTTCTAACTCTAATGGAGACCTCTCTCACATCAAAGTAACAAATCATGCAAATCCAATGAACCACAACGATTAATTAAACAAGCAAGCAATGAGAATATAAGATTAAAACTTAATCAAACTCGGATTAAATAGAAACACTAAGCAAATCCACAAAAGATGAGAATCCTAGGGTTCACAAGCCCAAATACCCTCTAGGGTTTTAGCTCTCCACGGAGCAACATACAAAAACACGAGCATCAATGAATGAAAGTACATTAAAACTATAGAAATAAACCCCTTATATATGAGCCCGATGGCCTCGATGGAAGCTTCGACGTCTTGAAGGACCCATCTGCAAAAGCTAGGTTCCTGTGGTGGCTTCCTTGAAGCTATAGCGGAGGAGGAATCGATCAAAAGTTGGTGACGAAAGCGACTCCAAAGCCGCAAAGACCTCCTCTCCAAACCCTAGCCGTCTCACCCCTCAAGAGCCGCACAAAGATCAGGAAAAAAATAGGGTAAAAACGGCTATTTATAGTCCTTAGATCGCGTCATCCACGTTCCCTCATGCTTGCGTGTGGATTTTTCCACTTGTGACGCGTGAGATTGCGAAATTTCGGCGTGAGCAGAAATTTGCTCTGCATCTTGCTACGAGTGAAATTTCTACAATACTTTTTACAAAACATGATCCGAACACTCTTCTCTTAAGGCACATGTCCGAGCATACGTCCATGTGGTAGGCTATAAAACTTTTCTTCATCGACGTATCTTTTAGAGGTCTTGCAATCTTCACAAAGAGAAGGAATATGAAGATGTGGCTGCCTTTGTGCCCTTCCAAATAGTGAATTGACATGAATCTTCTTTTAAGTTGGCACACATCTCCACGTTTATGAACTGCTCTCGTGTCTTGATCCTTGAATTGAACAAGAACTCCCAACATTGTGTCTTTATAGCCTATCTTTGCTTCCTTTTTACTCTTCAAGGCATTCACAATCTATATGCATAAAAGAACACCAAATACACAATATGAGACATAAACCACAGTAAAAATGATGCTCAATGCATGTAAAATATATATAAAAATATGTCTACTCAAGCACTTATCAGCTACACTCATTACCTAGAGCATCGATCACCACATGGGAGGAGATGGTAGAAGTTTTTCTTGCCCGTTATTTCCCTCCCAGAAAATCTACAAAGTTTAGGAATGAGATCTCATCCTTTGTTCAGTTGGAATTGGAGTCTCTATTTGAGACATGGGAAAGGTTCAAGGAGCTCCTGAGAAAGTGCCCGCAACACAGATTCCTGGAGTGGATGATTGTTCAAACCTTTTACAATGGTTTGAACCCGAGTACAACGCAACTCTTGGATGCGGCAGCAGGAGGTACCTTAGGTATCAAGACCCCCGATGAAGCTCGGCAGTTAATTGAAGAAATGGGGTTAAACAACTACCAATGGAATGTTAGGGAGAAGAAAAAAGTGGACGGCCTCCATGAAATAGATGCGGTAACTTCATTAGCGGCTCAAGTGGAGAGTTTGAGTAAGAAGTTAGATCTTCTAACTTCAAATAGAGTGGCGGCCGTGACTAATTACAGCGGGTGTGGTGGAGGACATGCTCCCTCGATTGCACGATTTCTATTGGTGATGGTTCTTGGTGGAGAAACGTTGATTTTTGTAGGTAATGGCATGAGACCTCAAGGAAAACCCATATAACAATACCTACAATTCGGGTTGGAAGAATCATCCCAATTTCTCATGGAGATGTCGGGGGTCCACAAAAAGGCCATGGGGCCCTTTGGGTTTCCAACAACAACAAGCCTCTAAGGTGGAAAAAGCGAGTTTGGGGTTTGGAAACCCGAATGACTGACTTAGAGAAGCACTTGGCTAGATTTGTGCAATCTGCAAATACAAGGTTTGAATCAGTCGAGGCTACACTTCGCAACCACACCGCCTCTTTTCATAACCTTGAAAATCAGGTGGGGCAAATTGCGAAGTCTCTTTCCGAAAGGCCACATGGAAGCTTGCCGAGCAATACAGAGACCAACCCTAGAGAGCATGTGAAGGCGATCACTTTGAGAAGTGGTCATGAGGTTGAAGGTAGGCTTCCAAGTGAGAAGCCAAAAGAACACGCACCCGATGTTATAGAGGTGGAAGAGGCGACGAGCAAAGAGAAAGAGGTGGCACCCCCACCTTTCAAGCCAAGAATCCCTTATCCCTCTAGATTGAAAAATGACCAATAGGATGAACAGTACAATAAGTTCCTGAGTTTGTTCAAGCAACTCCACATCAATATCCCTTTTGTTGATGCATTGGCCCAAATGCCTAAGTATGCGAAGTTCCTGAAAGACTTGTTGACCAACAAAAGGAAGTTGGAGGAGAGTGCTTCAGTGATTTTAGATGCTTCATGTTCGGCGGTATTGCAAAAGAACATGCTGAACAAGAAGAAAAACCCCGAAAGCTTAATCATTCCGTGTAATATTGGCAATTTAGGTGAGGAAATGGCATTGCCGGACTCAGGGGCTAATATCAACGTCATGCCATACACTTTCTTTCAAAAGCTAGGCTTGGGCGAGCCTAGGCCTACTCGGATGACTTTGAAACTAGCGGACCGAACAGTGCGACATCCGAGAGGTATCATTGAATACGTGCTTGTCAAGGTGGACAAGTACATTTTTTCGGTTGACTTTGTAGTGCTAGATGTCGATAAGGATGCGGATGTACCCTTGATACTTGGGAGACCGTTCTATACAGGTACTTGGGAGACCCTTGATACTTGGGAGATCATTTCCATGAGCGTCACTGAGTTTTTGATTCGGATGGGTCTGTATGATGTCGCATATACAGGTACAGTGGAGTATGGACAGTTGCCTGCGGATTTTCCATTATCAGTGACTCCCCATCATGTGTATAGGATTTTGTGTTGCCATGGGGAGTATGAACCGGGGATGTCGAAGGCCACTAGCCTATCACGGTTGAGCTATAGGTATTTGCACGCAGTTATCAGTAGGTCTGTGTCAGGTCAAGTCGATAACACAGCTGCTCTGACCAGGCAGGATTTGCTTTTTTTATACTCCATGGCCCGCAATGTACCCGATTCACAGGGGTGCATATTAGCAGGTATTCGAAGTACCGAGGTCGGGTCTTAGAGTGGGTTTATTATTTCTTTGGACCTTACATTACGAGGCTCATTTTGGGAATGGGTTTGGGGGATGCCTTACGTGGTGCTGAGAGGACATTTGTGCCTACCCCTCTTGCGTTTGAGATGATCAGGATGATGGGGTTGGTACAGAGATGTGGGCCAGGGGTCTATATTATTACTACAGCTACCCCAGAGACCGCCTAGAGCGGAGGAGATACTGCAGAGGGTTCCCGACAAATTCCCGAACCCCTCGCACCACAGGGTCCTCGAGCTTATGACTGTATTGTGAGGCTCGGGAGCGATGTGGGTGAGATTTGGACCAAGATAGCGGAGCTCCGAGCTACCCAGGCAGTGCAGTATCCTGAGATATTAGACCGTTTTGACATGATACGTTAGCTCTCGATGGGCGAGGCCACTGGTTCCCCCACCACCTTCTCCGGCATCTCCCTCACCACTTCTGGCAGCACCCTTCGATTTAGCACCACCAGCAGCAACACCGGAGCCCGAGGGTGATACCGATACTTGACTTTACTTTATTTTCCTTTTATGCATCTCCCTCACCACTTCCGCCAGCATCCTTTGATTTAGCACCGGAGCCCGAGGACGATGCCGCTCCTGAATTCTATAACTCCTTTCTGAACAGTACATAAGACAACAAGTAGATGTTGGTGCTAGTGGAAGGTGGCGTTTCTTCTGGCATTTTGGGCAGCAATACAATCTTCACTCCCTCAAAAGTGAAATTGTAAGAGTTCACGCCGTCGTCATGCACGACCCTCTGATCATACTACCAAAGCTACCCCAAGAATAGGTGATACGCACCCATGGGCACTTCGTCACACCGCACTTCATCCTTGTACTTTACGTCGTTCGAGAAGGTGACCAAGGCATGCTTGGAACTATCAACTCAACTCCCTGCTTAAGCCAGGCCAACTTATACAACTTACCATACCGCTCGTTAGCTATCTTGACCTTCTGCATAGCCTCCTTAGATATGATATTTTCAAAGCTACCTACATTTATCCCAAACTGACACACCTTACAGAGGAGAATACAGATCGGTTGGAAGATGTTGGTTAATAGCCAATCGTCCTCGGCATCTCATGTCAAATAGGACTGATGCGCTATTCGCAAGTGGATGGGTCGCAAACAAGTAGTAAAGTGGGACCCCATGAGAGGTAATGTTGTCAAACCACAGGGACCGGAACTCAAAGTACTTAGATTTCCTCTAATCTCTAGTGAATGAAAGATTGAGTTGGTTTTAAACAAGAACAAAGTAAGAATTGAAAAGAGTGAATGAGAAGAACAGCTAGACTAGGGTTGAGTATTTGATAATATGAGAACATTACCCTCATGAATGAGTATAACAATGAAGAAACAAAAGAAAAATCTTGGGAAAGAAGACATGATTCTTCCCTTTCTACACAAGATGATCTTCCTTATTGCCAATCGCACTTCTCTTCTGCCTCTAACTCGCCCTTGATCTCCATAGATGGTGTGGTCAACCTTGATCTTCAATCTCATCCAAGTCCTTCTGGTGGAGAAAAGAATCCCAGAATAACGATGATCTTGAAATCCTAGAAGTCTAGAGTTATATGGTAATTTTTGGGTTTGACACGGTCTGTAATACGGTCGTGCAATGAGTATGTCCTAGATGAGAACTCTAAGTGACATGAGCTTAGAATATTCTGTGGAATGGGACAAGATCATGTCATGCCCGTGCCTTGCCTGCGCATGGTCGTACGAAGGACTTCCAGCTTGTGCTGCCCTTGTTTAGATGAAACTGTCTTCAGGCTGAGTTTTTCAGTGGGACGTGCACGGTCGTGCGGAGACTGTATTAATATTAAAACATAGCAGAATCCTGATTCTTCTACTCAATTATTCTCTGAATTCACTCCACTTTGCTTCGAGCCCCAAATCTCTGCACATGAAGCAAATATACCCATAATAGCAACTCAAATGGATGGAATTGTGCTAAAAGACAAGTAAATGATTGCAAAGAGAGTAAGTGGTTACAATATGAAATGCACTCATCAAATACCCCCACACTTGAATGTTTGCTAGTCCTCAAGCAATCTCAAACCACTCAATAAAGAGAAGATGAGTGCATTACATTTGAACTCAGGGAAATGGCAAATTCCTAAGCAAAGAGGGAACAACAAGGGTTAGTTCAAACAAGAATGCTCGATAAAGCACCACACTTTTACTTTAAGGACCTTGTGTGTGTGCAAACACTAAAATGAGTGGCCCAAAGTATCCCATTGTCAACCTAACACTAGCTAACCTTTATTTCACTTATAACAATGGGTACTAGCTTCATACACCCTAAGGGTAGCCTTCTCTCCCAGTAGGTCATCAAATGTACACTTGTAATGCCCAAAATTCGACTACTCAAGAGTTGCTTTCACTACTCTAGGGTGATAGCTCTTTTGACAATCTTTCATCACTAAAAATTTCAAATTTGGACTGGTAGGGCATCCCGAAAAGGAATCCGACTTCCAGTTTTTTTTTAACACTATAATTAACGTAGAAAGGTGGTCTTAATTGAAAGGTTTTCGTCCTAAAGAAAGTGGCTCCACAAATACAGGCAACGTGATGAAGTCTTAGGTCCTTAGAAAAAAAGTGAGTCTACAAGTTGCTCCAAATAAGTCCTTAACATGCTCGTGTCCCCCTAAGTTTAAGAATTTACAACAAAATAATTACAGATCATCATTAGAAAGGCACTTATCCACAAAAACAAGCATGCAACCCTCCCCCACACTTGAATGATACATTGTTCTCAATGTATAATTATAAGTCATGCAAAAAAGAAATTTTGAGAACAATAAAGGAAAGAGAGGGGTTTACGTGACTTATTTGCAAATGTGTTTCCAAAAAGAATTATCGTAGAAAAAGAAAGGTGTGTAATTAGTATATAAAACTGAGAAAATAGTCTTGACACGATCGTGCAAGAAACATAAAGAGCGTGTCCCTCTAGAGGGCACGATCATGCACTCCCCCCTTCATCTTCACAAAATGAGCGGACACGATCATGCTAGGGTTCAAAACACAATCCTATCCCGAAGGCAATCTTCTTCCCCTACGAAGGGTTGCACAGGTTTTTACTAAAAAAAAAATCTCATAAGAATCAGATGGCAAACATTAAGATCAAGAGTAGCACAATCTAAAACTCCCAAATAGAACCAAAGGTAAGGATGGTGGCTTGTTGAAGTTGAGGGGCATGACGAGGGAGCAACAAGGCGGGCTCAATCAAAATTCATTGAGAAAACCACAAAAATCTCGTCAATAAATAGATGAGGAAGTAATACAAGACTGGCTGTCATGAAGAAAAATTTGAATTAAAGGTTGCTACCGACGCCGGTAGGGATTTTTAAAGCGTCGGGGTTCGGGGCGAAGGGTTGCGAATAGACACACTCCGAACAAGATAGTGCCAAGATAACTGGGAAGGGCACGAGTCATGCCTAGGGTGTGCCATCTCCTCCCTAAAAATCTCGTGGATAATTTCCTACGAGCTCAAAAGGGAAGACACGATCATGCGAGGAAATTGAGTCATGCGACCATGCTTGGCACAATC
>NC_052490.1:12682260-12706516 GCF_009730915.1 Dioscorea cayenensis subsp. rotundata
TTCTTTTCATTATCTCAAGTTGTATTTCAATGCTTTTATCTTTATATACTCTTGTTCGATTCTGGTTTTTGTTTAGCTTTTACTCGAATCCCCCTTGTGTATACGTGTAGATGGTCTTGTGAGTATGGAATTTGAGGACTAGCCATAGACACGGTCAATGTGACTTTCACATGGCCATGTGTGCTCCACAAACCCATTGGAACTCAGCTCTCAAGGAATATAGGTCCATCAAATGTACTATTAGGAGTTCAGGGAAGTATTGTTTCAGTTGTCCACCTTCACATATAATCTTGAATGTTATACTCTTTTATTGTGCTTGCAAAATTTATTTCTTTATAGGAGAAACTGATTGTTTACTTGGTAGCTTTGTTAGAATTGAAACATGAACTCGCGATCGATCATGGATGTATTATTGTAAGGATGGGGGCATCATTTATCAATGATGAATTTGTTAAGGGAGTTGATGAATTTATTTCCTTTTCATATTCTCAAACTGCTATTGTAAGTGGGAATTCTATAAAGTGCCCTTGTTATTGTTGTGAAAATAGCATGTTTCAAATTGTCGACATTGTCCGTAAACACCTCTACTATAATGGTTTTTATGATTGGCTATACAACTTGAACTTCTCATGTAGAGTATGAAATTGGACAATCCTCTATATATGGAGATGAACATATTCACTTAATGCCTCAAATAGAAGCCCGAAAATCCATATGCTCAAATGATAATGGATTTCATTTACCCAACTTTTTAATGTTCCTCCTTATCAAGATACGGGCTCAAGTTTCATGGAAGAAAAAAACCAAAACCACAAAAGCGTGCACATTCTCGCTCTTTATTGAATGATGTAGACAAACCCTTATATGAAGTTTATGCCAAGTACTCAAAGTTATCAGCTTTTATCACAACTACTAAATTTAAAAATCTGATTTTTTAACACGAGTGAAGCATGTTTTTGATAGTCTTATGGTGATGATTAAGAATATGCAACCACAAGATGAATGCTTGCCTAATAACTTCTATTGAACAAAGAAGAAGATAAAAAGTCTAGGTATGGGCTATGAGAAGATAGATGTTTGTCAAAACAATTGCATGTTGTTTTTTTACAAAGAGGCTGCTAAACTTGACCACTAAGCTATGTGTGGACATCCACAGTATAAGATTAGACAGTTGGGGAAATAAAAAAAGTGGGAAAAAAAAAAGCAAATTCCTTGAAAGATTTTACGCTATTTGCCACTTATACCGAGACTTCAGAGGCTCTACATGTCCTCAAAGATTGCTGAAAACATGATATGGCATGTGACTAATAAAAGCATTGATGGAGTTCTGAGGTATCCAGTTGATGGGGAGGCATGGAAGCACTTTAATGAAATGTACATATCTTTTGCACAAGAATCCCACAATGTAAGACTTGGGTTATGTGCAGATGGTTTTAGTCATTTTGGACCTACAGCAAAACCATATTCTATTTGGCGGGTAATGCTTATTGTTTACAATTTGCCACCTTGGATGTGCATGATTCGATCATATATATTTTTTAATATGGTTATTCCAGGGAAAAATAAGTCCAGGATAAAACATTGATGTGTTCTTGCGGACTTTGATAGATGAATTGAAATAATTATGGAATAATGGTATCCTAACGTATGATGCTTTTAAGAAACAAAATTTCACAATGAGAGCATCATTGTAATGGACAATTAATGATTTCCCGGCTTATGTCATGTTGTCTGGTTGGAGTACTCACTGAAATTTGTCATGTCCCTTTTGGATGGGCCATATTAAGTCCTCAGGTTGGTTCATGGGAGGAAGCCATGCTTTTTTTCTTGACATTGCCAATTTTTACGAAAAGATCATACTTTTAGGAGGCAAAAATATAACTTTTCTAAAAGAGTTGAGCATGACTATCCAATTCGATTATCAGGTGAGGAAATATTGGCACAGTCAAATTATTTTCTGGATATTACATGGGGTACTAAATGCAATGAAGAGAAGCTTATTGGGTTTAGAGAAAGTTATAATTGGGTGAGGAAAAGTATATTTTGCGAGTTACCTTACTAGCACACAAATCTTATACACCATAATTTAGATGTGATACATATTGAAAGAAATGTCTTTAAGAATGTGTTCAATATGATAATGGATATAAAGGGCAAAACAAAAGACAACATAAAAGCTCATAAGGACTTGCCGGTGTTTACATCCAACAAGCCTCGTACACTTTGAGCAAAGAAGATAGGAAATGTGTTTGCACATGGGTGAAACAGTTAGAACTTCCTGATGGTTTTGTATCAAATATATCTCAGTGTGTTAATGAAGATGAATGCATGTTTTATGGGTTGAAAAGACATGACTATCATGTCTTCATGCAATGTTTGCTGCCAATTGTCATGCGTGATATGGTGACCAACTTTGTATATGATGCAATCACTGAATTGTCACATTTAGGACAATTGCAATATCGTTGGATTTTACCGTTTGAAAGTTAGTATTCTGTTGCATTTTCTATTATAATATTTTACATTTTAACCTAAACTTTATAGTTCCTTCATTTTATGATGTTTAAGTTTTTGCCTCATTTAAAGAAAAATAAGAAAAATCAAGCATGTGTGGAAAGATCTATATGCGAGGCATATATCATACGAGAAATTTGATCATTTTGTTTGATATATTTTGAATCTACTGTGGAAACAAGATTAAATAATGCACCTCTCAATGACGATGGTGGACATGCAGAATGTGTAGGACGCCTTTCAATTTTCTCTCATCTTGGTCAACCTTTTAAGCCAATGAATAAGGCTAGATTTTTAGAAGACAAAGAACATTATGCTGTAGAGCTATATGTACTTATGAATTGTAAGGATATATATCCATATGTGGAGTAAGTATTGTTTTGTAACTACTATTTATGGAGCAAAATACAAATTTAAACTTAATCAATATCACTAACTTTATTTTCTTACATATAGGATGTCCTATAAAATGACAAAAAAGAATGTGTGAATATATCTGACAAGAAACTAGAGAAATTACAAGATACAAGATTTCCAAAATGGTTTAGACAATTTGTAAGTTTTGTTAAAAAATATGGTTGTATCACTAGTGAATGAGTATATTTGTGACAAATTATTGATCTATGTCTTACACTTTTAGGTGGCTAAACATAAAGATGAAATTAATCCTCATGTTGTTGAAATGTCGTATGGTCCTGGATGAATTGCTCAATGTTACAAAGGTTGTTTTATAAATGGTTTCAAGTTCCACACCCAAGACTATGGGAATAACCGCAATACAAAAAAAAGTGGAGTTTGCATGAAAGGAAGTTCTTACAATGATCACGACGGAGATTTTTATGGTGTCTTGGAGGATATTATACAATTAGAGTATTTTGGTGTTGTAAACAAAATTATACTTTTAAATGTCATTGGTTTGATATAAAAAAGGGGTTAAGGTTGATCCTCATCATGGTCTTGTTGAAAGTAAACAAAAATAAGCAATTCTTAGCAATAAACCATTTGTTTTATCTGATCAAGCTCACCAAGTTTGTTATATTCCCTATCCCTCTAGTAAGAGAGATCGCCGTGATTGGTGGGTCATTTTCAAAAGAAAGGCAAGGAGTACATTTCTTGTTTCTACAAGGAAGACTCATGAAGAAAGTACAGCTGATTTAGTTGATGACATTTATCAAGAATATGAACTATGCATTTCTACATATGTTACTCCTTTAGAGGAGCTTGAAAACCCAATTGTCCTTGCTAATGGTATATTTGAGGATATAAATTCATTTGTTGAAGAACAACAACAAGTTGAAGATGAGGTTAATGAAGATGATGATGAAGATGAAGATGAAAATGGTGATGAAGATAGGGACGATAAAAACAATGTGGACAATGGAGATGATGGAGATGAATATGAAGATGATGAAGAAAATGATTTTCATTACTCCGATGATAATTAAGAGCTTTTAATATAGTACTTGTCAAGGACATATATTTTTCTATCTAGACTCATCTATGGTCATTTATATAATTTACTTATTTTTCATGAAAAATTGTTAATCTCTCCATTTATTTGATGAAAAAAATTTATCATGCCTATGAAAGGTTTTTTTTTTGGTTCATTTTAAGTTTTTCACTAATGTACTCACTCAATATATGTTTGCAATTTGTATAACGTAGTCACTAGCTTATAGGCTAAATGTATGTATTTTTGTTGTTCATGAATATTGTTTAATTTTGGTGTGTATGTTTTGGTTATTATGATAATCACTAATGTATGCATTTTTGTTGTTCATGAATATTGTTTAGTTTTTGTGTGTATGTTTTGGTTATTATAGTAGACACTAATGTATTATCAATATGAATATTGTTTAATTTTTGTATTAATATGTAGCTAAAGATTTTCAATTTTAATTGGTCTTAACAATTAATGTTTTTTTGCAATAGTGCTACAATGGTTAGACCAAAAGATTACAAGACAAAAAATAAAGGTAAAGGTCAAGTAATTGAAACAAGCAACAATCGTTTATGAGTGCGTTTCATATCATATTCACTGACCCTCTTTCCATTCATTTATTTGTTTCATGTGCATAAACTAGGGGTTCAAAGTGAATTGGAGTGAATTCAGGGAGTAACTGAGTAGAAGAATCAAGTTTCTGCTAAGTTTCATAACTAACACGGGCATCTCACAACCATGCGCTGTCCCCCTTAATACCCTAGCCTGGAGATGAACAAGTAAGTATTCAAGTATGATCATGCCCTCAGGCCAGACACGGGCATGACCATGCGCGTTCTCCCGAAAATCTCAGCCTGAAGATAGTTTCTTCTAAACAAGGGTAGCAAGATCTGGAAGCTCTTTGCATGACCATGCATAGGCAAGACACGGGCATGCCACTATCGTGTCTCCCCCACCTGAATATTCTAGGCCTATTTCACTTAGAATCCTCGTCGAGGACACGGTCATCGCACGACCATGCGTAGACTGTGTGGAGCCCAAAAATTGTAATATAACTCTAGATTTCTAAGGTATTGAGATCATCTTGGTTCGCGGATTCTTTTCTCCACCGGGAGGACAAGGATGAGATCGAAGATCAGGCTTCACCATGCCATCTAGGGAGATCAAAGGCGAGTTGGAGGCATAGGAGAAGTGGGGTTAGCACCAAGGAAGATCACTTTGCTTAGGAAGGGGAGAATCATGTCTTCTTTTTCTAGATTTTCAATTGTTTCTTCCTTGTTGTACTCATCCATGAGGCGCTAATCATCCACAATGCCCCGCGGTGTTAAATTACAATGTTTTGTCTGCTTTGACTAATTTTTTTTATGTCTACAGAGTTCTTTGGATCCTAGTGTTAAATCTTGTCTTATATAGCTTGAAGTGTTTGATTTGCACAAATGCTTTAGTAAAGTTTTGTGTATGGATGACCATAGTTGTGATTGCTTAATGTGATTGCAAAACTCTACGTATTTGAAATGCATAGTTACCCTAGCAAACCTAGGTTTAATTGAGAACCATAGATGCAACCATGCTTTAAAGCACACACTAGAACCTCAGGATGTACCTAGTAGACATTAGAAATAATTCAGCATACTATAACTTGTAGGGATCACCTCGAGGCATTGCTCTCTTATTGTCGAGTACTCAACCGTAGTCTACCTATTCCTTCCCTTTATTCTTTTTAGTTTTTGTTATGTTCTTGTTTAAAACCAACCCAATCTTTGTTTAACTAGAGATCAAAGAAAAAAACGAGTAGTTTGAGTTTTAGTCCCTGTAGTTCAACAACCCTATCCCTCAGAGTACCACTTTTAACGCTTGCTTGCAATCCGTATACTTGTGGAGAGCACATTAAGTTTTTTTGGCGCCATTGTCGGGATTGGCAACTTTTAGGAAATTTTTGGAATCTAGTGATCTTGTTTGTTCATATCACTCTTTTTCTTCTGAACATATGTCTTTTCCCCTTTGTTCTTAATCATTCTTGTTGGTTTTGTTTTTTTAGGTTTAATCATTTTATTCTCTCGAGCTTACTTTGATTTGTCTTTTTCATGTAGCCACCTTTGTCCTCATGGAAGAATTATTAACCACCTTGAGAAACTACCCTTGTTCACTCAATTGTCAAGAGGAGGCTAATGGCACGATGATTAACATACCTTGGCAAGGTCGATATCAAATTTCCATGAGCATATGGTCCAATGGAATTAGTTGGTCTATATAGAAATAAGTTCCTAGCAAGATGATCAAGAATAGGAGGTAGAAGTCAACCACGCAATGCCCATTTCAATTGATCTTAGGAAAAGTCCTCAAGATAAAGAAGAAACTTAGTATTGTAATTTCGGAGATGAGGAACTTAGCCGCTAAGCAAAACATGTGAGAGATAACCTGGATGTAGATATTGGAGATAAATAGAGGAATATTATCAAGGAGATTTCCAAATTAGAGTTGACCCCCATTCTTGAGATTGAGCTTAAGGAGTTACCTGCACACTTGGAGCTTGCCTTCTTGGGGAAAGCTTCTCAGCTACCTGTTATCATTTCTTTCACTCTTAAGGCTCACCAAAAAGACAAATTGGTTGAGATGCTGCAAAAGCACAAGGCAGCCATCACCTGGAGTATCTCTGTCATCAAAGGGATTAATCCATCTTTTTGCACACATTAAATTCTGATGTAGGATAGCATCAAACCTAAGGTTCAACCTCAGAGGAGATTGAACCCGAACATAATCGAGGTAGTAACGAAGGAAGTAAAGAAACTTCTAGATGTTGGGATAATTTATCTAATTTCAAACAGTCCTTGGGTAAGTCAAGTCGAAGTGGTGCCTAAAAAGGGGGGATAACAATGGTTTCAAATGAGCACAATGAATTGATCCCTACATGTATAGTGACTGGGTGGTGAGCCTGCATTGATAACCGGAAGCTGAATGATGCAACTCGCAAAGATCATTTTCCCTTACCGTTTATTGATCAAATGTTGGAATGGTTGGCACGTCACAATTGTAACTGTTTTTTGGATGGAATGTCTGGGTATATGCAAATTCCCATGGCACCTGAAGATCAAGAAAAAACAACTGTAACTTGCCCTTATGGTACCTTCAGTTACAGAAGAATGCTATTTGGCTTGTCAAATGCCCCAACAACTTTTTAGAGATGTATGATGTCAATTTTTGATAAGTTTATTAAAGACTTTACGGAAGTTTTCATGGATGACTTCTCGGTGTTCAGAGATTCTTTTGAAGGATGTTTGAAAAATCTTGAGTGAGTCCTTAAAAGGTGTGAAGAGACAAATCTAGTACTGAATTGGGAGAAATATCATTTCATGGTAAAATAAGGAATTGTGCTTGGACACAAAATTTCATGTGAGGGAATTGATGTAGACATGGTCAAGCTCGACACAATTAAGAAACTTCCCCCACCTAAGTTCGCGAAATATGTTTGTAGCTTCCTTGGTCATTTGGGCTTCTATCAGAGGTTTATTCAAGACTTCTAAAAATTTTCTAAGCCTATGATGAAACTCTTGGAAAAGGACACACCATTTGTGGTTAACTAGAAATGCCTCACTGCTTTCCAAACTCTAAAGGGAAAGTTAGTCAGAGCACCAATTATGAAGGTTCCGGAGTGGGATTATTCCTTCGAACTCATGTGTGATGTAAGTGATTGGGCAGTTGGGGTGGTTCTAGGTCAAAGATACAACAAAGAATTCCATCCAAATTACTATGAGAGTAAAACTTTAATACCAGCTCAAGGGAACTACACTACTACTGAAAAGGAATTGTTGGCTTTCATCAGCGCTTTCAATAAGTTTAGGTCCTACCTAGTGTTTTCCAAGGTCATAGTGTATACAGATCATGCAGCAACATGATACCTTCTTGCCAAGACTGATGCGAAACCTCATTTGATTATATGGATACTCCTCTTACAAGAATTTGATGTGGAGATTTGGGACAAGAAAGGGACAGAGAACTTGGTGGCCAACCACCTATCATGCCTGACACATATAGATGGAAACATTAGCAGTCACCACAGAATCAATGATGTTTTTCCTGAAGAACATCTCTATTTAGTCCGAAAGAAACCTACTCAAAATGACAAACACCCTTGGTTTGCTGATATTGCCAACAACTTGGTGGGGTGAATTATTCAATCATAGTTCTCGTACCAACAACAAAAAAAAATTCCAATCCGATGCCCAATATTATTTTTGGCAGGACCCTATCTTGTATAAACTGTGTACTGACCTAGTAGTCTGCCATTGTGTTTCACATGTGGAGGGATGGAAAATCCTAGAACACAATCATGCAGGAATAGTGGAAGGTTATTACAGTGCAAACCCCATAGTTGATTATGTTTTGGAGGCAAATTTCTTTTGGCTGATACTATTTATGGATGCTCAAAAATTTGTCAGATCATGTGATTAATGGCAGAGGAGTGGGAACCTATCCAAACTTGATGAAATGAAACAAACCCCTATGTAACAGTGTAAACTATTCGATGTGTGGAGGATTAATTTCATGGGACCTTTCCTGAACTCAAATGGAAACAAATATGTGCTAGTAGCGATGAAAGATGTGTCTAAATGGGTGGAGGCAAAAGCTCTTTCTTCAAATGATGCAAGAGTGGTAGTCAAATTCTGAAAAACCTACTCTCCCAGTTCAGTATCCCCAGAGCAATTATCAATGATCAGGGGACACACTTTTACAACACTCATTTTAAAAAGGTAATAAAGAAGTATGGTGTCAACCACCGTATTGCCACCACTTATCACCCCCAAATGAGTGGTCAAGTTGAAGTCACAAACCGGGAAATAATGAGAGTTATGAAAAAAACCATTCATCATAATAGGAGTGATTGGTTAGAACGATTGGATGATGCTCTTTGGGCGTACAAAATAGCATTTAAAACTTCCACAGGGCACACACCACATCGGTTGGTTTACAGTAAGGCATG
The DNA here is from genome assembly GCF_009730915.1 of Dioscorea cayenensis subsp. rotundata. Taxonomy (NCBI): domain Eukaryota; kingdom Viridiplantae; phylum Streptophyta; class Magnoliopsida; order Dioscoreales; family Dioscoreaceae; genus Dioscorea; species Dioscorea cayenensis. Next base: position 12,691,194 of record NC_052490.1, read on the forward strand.
CCATTTGCACGTTGAACCTGAGTACCAAGCATATTGGACAATTAAACTAGTGAATTTGGAATTGGGAGGTACATAAAAAAAATAGAAATATTAATTGAATGAGTTGGAGGGGCATAGACTAAATGCTTATGAGAATGCATTGTTGTACAAGGAGAAAATGAGACGAATTCATGATGACCGCCTCTGGAAAGATAAGCAATTTTAGGTCGGAGAGCAAGTTCTCCTTTTCAATTCAAGGTTGAAGCTTTTTCTCAAAAAACTAAAATACCGCTGGTCAGGACCTTACTTGATCATGCAAACATTTCCTCATGGCGCAGTTGAGATCTCTCAGCCCACAAAAGTAACTTTCAGTGTCAATGGTCATCGATTGAAGCATTATACGATAAGAGAGGACATTCCTTCTCTTGTAGTGGACAGTGTGTACTTACTTCATGATTCCCCCGCCTAAACAGGTACATCAAGCTAGTGATGTAAAACAAGTGCTTCTTGGGAGGCAACTCAAGTTGTTTTGTTTCCTTTTGTTTGTGTCCTTTTGTTTTGGTTTTTCTTCTTCATATTTTACTTATTTTTTTCTGCAGCTTGCTTTAATCGGTGTCTCTCACAGGTGTTTTTCTATGCATTTGATGTTTTGGCAATGCTCTTTCTTATATCATGTGGCCAAATCTTTTATTTTGGAGGAAGAAAATAATTTTCCTGGAATTTTCTAGCTGTGCATGGGTTTGGCACGCCCATGCGTGGGCTAGTGATTTTCATTGGCTTCCATTTTGTAAAACTCAAGGAGGAAACAGGGCAGACACAATCATGCCAGGAAGGGTCGCACGGTGCTCTTGCTATTTACACGATCATGATTTCCCCTTTTGAGCTCTTGGGAAATTTTCCTGACATTTTCATGGGGGAGAGACACATCCTCGACATGATCGTGTGTACCCTGATAACCCTAGCATGATCATGTCCAGGGTCTGTCCTGTCGTGACTTGTCAGCTTAACCTTGTTCTTCTTCAAAAACCTAATTAACAATTTCTTCAAAAACTATTCAACACCAGTCACCCCTTTTTGCTAACTATTCCCTACCATTTAATATGTGCTTGAGTAGACATATTTCTCTATATGTTTTACATGCTTTGAGCATCATTTTTACCATGGTTTATGTCTCATATAGTGTATTTGGTGTTCTTTTGTGTAATTAGGTTGCAAATGCTTTGAAGGAAGAAAAAGAAGCAAAAATAGGTTATAAAGACACATTTTTGGAGTTCTTGTCCAACCTAAGGATCAAGGCACAGGAGGAGCTCATGTAAGTGGAGGCGTGTGCCAACTTCAAAGAGGATTTAATGCAATTTTATAGTTAGAAGGGCAGAAAAGCAATCACATCTCCATGTCCCTACTCTATGTGAAGAATGCAAGACCTTCCAAATGATGATTTGATGAAGAAAAGTCTTATAACCTACCTCATAGGCGTGTGCCTGACCATGTGGCCTCAAGAGAAGAGTATGCGAGCAGTGTGCACTGTAGCGTGCTATAGCAAAACACTATTCACATGACAGTGTGGAAATTCCACGCGGTCACATGGGAATTTCTGCAGCTCACGTGGGTGCGTGAAATCTTACACATGGAGCACATGACAGCCGTGGTTTAGACTTATAAATAACCCTTTTGCCCTATTTGTTGGAGACTTTTTGCTAGCGTTCGAAGGGCCAAGCGACTAGGGTTTCAAGAGGAGGACTTTGGCAAATTTGAGGGGCGTTCTTCACTAACTTTGATAGATCTTTCCTTCGTCACAGCATCAAGAGGGCCTTCAGCAACCTAGCTTCAGAGAAGGATCCTTCAAGATGTTGAAAAGACCCATCAAGGCCATCATCACAAATTCTAATGTGTTTTTCCTCTAGGGTTTACTTTTGCTTTTTTTATTGCATTGTACTTTGCTTTGTAACTTTCCCCATGGAGGGCTAAACCCTACTAGGTATTTGGGCATGTGAACTCTATGATCTTATCTTTTGTATTGACTTACTTTATATTTTCCATTAATTACAAGTTTATTTGAGTTTTAATCTTGTTTTTATGATTACTTTCATGTCATATTGATCTTTGTGGTTGATTTGTTAATGCATAATTTGTTGCCTTGGTGAGAGAGAGGTCTCCATTAGGGTTAGAACTCCAAGATTAAAGAGGATTGAGAGGGTGAGTCATGAGATAGTGGAGTGTCCCTTTCCCTTCTGATGAGTGCTTCCCTATCTCCATATTCCCTAGACTTTGTGCAAACCATATTTGGTGTGAGATGTAAGATTGAGATATTTCACTATAGGGACCTTGTAGGGATTAGGCATCTTTCGCCTAGAAGTAGGGTTAGGTTTATCTTTAGGAATTGTTACACTCCTAGGTATCTCTAGAGCTTATTATGATCATATGTGGTGTGAGGTGTTGAGATTGATTGATTTCTCCACCGGGACCTAATAGGGGACTAGTATCAGTGTCCTGGAGGAAGGGATCGATTATCCTAGATTGCCTCGACTTATCTAACTTGGTTTAGGAGCATTTAGGAAGTCTTGGAATTCATGTTTATAACCTAGGGAGAGCATTGGCCGGGTAACTCATCTTTATTGATTGAGACCTCCCTTTATTTCTATTTTCCCTTTGCTTGCTTGCGATATTCTTATTCTTGCAATTAAGTTCATTTCATCATAATCATGACTCCGACTAGATAACTAAGAAGTTGTTATTACTAATACTTCTGTTTCTTGTGGTTTCGAGTAACCGTCTCACCGGGTATTTTATTACTTCGATGCCCGTGCACTTGTGGTACACACTCACAATTCGGTCATGTCACCCTTCATCTCGTTCTCTAGTGCGGTAAAAACCTATAAGTTAGCTTCACAATTTGTCGACCATCGTCACACTTTCTCCTCTTCTTGTGCGCTCTCTCTTCCTACTCCGGTAAGCCACCAACTATCATTTTGGTGTTGTTGTGAAGTTCAAGCTGGTCTTACCCGTGGTTCATCAGTAATTTCGTTTTCCTATCATCGATTTTGTTGATTTGATATAATTTTCTATCAGATTTTTGAGATCAAGTTTTTTGAAATCTTCGGAGATGATGATCAAGCTTTTTGAAAAAGCATGATCATGCTCTTGACCAGAGCACAGTCAAGGTGCTCCTAGGACCATCGTGTTCATCCTGCATTGATACATAACTAAATTAATTCATTTCATTTCTTGTTGTAGACAATGGCAAGGAAGCGAACACCAACAGGGTCGGGTCTGAGCCAGCCTCTGACACACCTAACAGCATCGATTCATCACAAATGTTATACTAAGCTATCTGAGTATGAATTTGGGACCCTTCGCACCATTGATTAGGATGCATTGCACAGAGTCAGATTAAGAGATGAGTTTGAGCAATTACTGGCTATTAGAGCCTCACACAAGGTTCTCACCATCAATGAACCAGTCTACCGTTAATTGACGTTTGAATTCCTTGCCATATTTGAGCGACTTCGAGGGCAGGATGTCTGGGATGAATCTTATACCATTCGATTCCAACTCAGGAGGCACAATTATCATCTGGGTTACATGGATTTTGCCCTCTTCTTGGGTATTTATTATGAGGATTACACCTTAACCGAAGAGTATCACAACCTACTCTCCTCGACAAAACTTGGGGAAACTCGATTAGCCCGATAGAGGAGTCTAAGTGACTGCGGCCGCCCTTTCCAACCGAGCATCACCACAGCATCATCTCTGAAGTCATCCACACTTAGATTCATCCACTCCCTACCTAATGGTACCATTACTGGTCAAAATCACTACACTGGCAACATTACTCTTCAAGAGTTCCATTATCTTTTGAGTATGAAAGATAGAACACCATTTTACTTGGGATTTGTCATTGCCACATCATTCCATCACCAAGCAACTGACACTCCTGCATAGAAAATATTTGCTGGTCCATATATCACTCGACTCATTGATGGAATGGGTCTCTTGGAAAGCATGGGCCATATGTCATCTACAGGTGGATTTAGCCCTATTACTTTGCGTAGTCTACAGAGAATAAGTTTTGTCACCTTACTGCGATCAACTACTTTAGTGAATCTAGGTAGGAGTAACCTATTATTCCCGTATGTGCACCACAGTATTCAATGTTTGGGGCAGAGTTTGTAGTGTATCGCAGAACATTGCAAAATTGATGCTACCCCATCTGGTGGTGATACCTAGCCCGAGAAAGCAACCTCTTATTCACTACACCAACAACAATCCTTTGTTTATCTTTTATCTCCTTTTATTGTACTTCCTTTTATTTCATCTTTTGTAGTCAGTTAGCAAGGGGAGTCCCCTGCTACATTTTGGCTTGTTTTCTTTTATTTTTGTTGTTTGTTCTTTTCATCTTTAATTTATATATCGTATTTTGGGATTTCTCGAGTTTCACTTGTGTTCTTCACTGATTTCAAGGATTGTGTTGTTGCTTGGAGTGGCAAACATGTTGAGAGCAACAACACCCTCTCTGTGTTCAGGGAAGTTATGTGAACCCCATCTTTCTTTTGATTGTTCTCAATTTCTATTTTGCATGACTTATATTTATACATTGAGGACAATGTATCATTCAAGTGTGGGGTAGGGTTACTTTTGCGCATGTAGGGTTGTGGAGACAAGTATAGAAGAAAGAAGCCAAAGTAGATTTCATTTGCACTTTGCTGATTGAATCTTAGAGTGAACAAACATGAAGACAAAATGTGTCCTCAAAGACATGTGAGTGTGTGCCAACCTCCGTTGTGCTCAAGTGAATATGCAAATTAGAGAGTCACAAAGGCGCTACACTCATGTGTTCCGACTTGTGCAATGCTAGCAAGATTATCGTCAAAATGTCTTTTTTATTTGAAGATGCAACGCTGATCTCAAAGATGGGCGCAGCCCATTTAGAAATGAACTCGAGGAGTTACCGCTCACAAGCCGGTGAAAAATGAATTTCTGCAGATTCACACAGCCATGTGGAAAATTCCACACGTCCGTGTGGATGCCTGATTCCAACCCTATTTTAATCGTGATTTCAGACCCATTTATTGATCCTTCTATCCATCCTTTGGCCTATCTTTTCTCACCTTTGGAGGCACCCGCAGTAGGGCTCGAGAGGCTTTTTGGCTAGGCTTTTTGCAGATGTTTCACGATCTTGACAATCGCTTCCTTTTGGAAGAGAGTTATTGGGGGACTATCATCGGTACCAATCAGCGAGGTGTGCCCCTTGGCTTTGACGAGGGGACCTTTGAGAAGATCGAGGCCACTCCACAAGACCATCGACATGAACACCAAGGGGTTTTTATTCATGGATTGCATATGTTTATTTTTTATTTGATTATTGACTGTATTTCGCTCCATGGAGAGCTAAACCCCTAGTGGGTGCTTGGGCTTGTAAACCCTACGATGATATTGTTTCTTTGATGTCTTATTATGCTTTATTTAATTGGTGTTTTAATTGAGTTCCAATCTTGAATGCTTGTTGAGTTGATTTTTCCTTAGAGTGACACTAGGGTTGAGAATCTATTTTGGTAATCCTTGTGGACGAGTGACAAACCATAAGGGTTAGACAATACCCTCTGGTATGATTTATCCTACCTCCACATTCTAAGAGTTCTTTGCGGTCAAAATAGAGTGAAGTCCTAAGAGATGAACTCCACTGGGTTTAGTTGCGCAAGCAACAGAGTGAAGGGTTAGATCTATTTTAGGGAATAGGGTTTATCACTTGGGATACCTAGAGCCTAAAGCAACCTAGAATAGTGTGAGGTATCGAGACTGAGAGATTTCTCCACCGAGGCATAATATACGGTTAGTCACGGTTGACCTTAAGTTTTGGGGCTGTATGTTTAAGGATCTTCATTAGACATTAGTTAGGAAACATAATGATTGGCCTTTCACTTGAAACAATAGTCCTAGGGTGAGCAATGTTCGGGTGCCCCATTTATCTTCGATTGCCTCTCCTATCTTTTATTTGCACCTTCTTCTTCTTTTCTTATTTCTATTTGCATTGATTCTTATTCACATCACTATTGATTCATTTTCGTTCTATTTAAATGGCAACCTTTATGTTTCTAATCACTACTCTCTATGGATTTGACTACCCACTCACAGGGGTATTATTAATTCGACAAACCCGCACTTTCATGTGTACACACGCTAAAAGGGCGTTGTCAAGTTTTTTGCACCGCTGCTGTGGAATAGGCGTTTTAGATGCACTTTGCACTTTGCTACTTTTATCTATTCACCATTTATTCTATTTCACACTATCTTTATTCTTCCATCATTCTGCTCTTTCTTTGGTTGCACCTCCAGTGTTATAACCGTGAGGGAACCCTTCGACATTGGTTGAAGGTGATCCCGAGCTTGAACCAACACTTTCATAGAAGGGGTAAAGAACTTGTGCAAGAAATGTAAAAATCAGTCGAGGTAGATGGTGAAGGGTCGATAATATGGTAGACCAAAAATGAACAAAGCAGAGGAAGCTATCGATTATGCTGCACTCAAGTTCCCGGCATACGCCTAGTATTGTGCGGCTACCAATTATAGCTCAAAACTTTGAGCTAAAGCCAGTATTCATCCAAATGTTACTGTAGTCGGCAAAGTTTAATTGTTTGGCCGATGAGGATCCAAACAATCACATAGAGAACTTCTTGGAAGTGTGTGACATGCTCAAGATTAATGGTGTTACGGATGATGCTACGTTGAGGGCCTTCCCATTTTCCTTGAAAAGGGAGAACTAAGAAAAGGCTACATTCATTACCTAGAGCATCGATCACTACATAGTAGGAGATGGTAGAAGCTTTCCTTGCTTGATATTTCCCTCTTAGAAAATCCGCAAAGCTTAGGAATGAAATATCCTATTTTATACGAATGGAATTGGAGTCTCTATTTGAGGCATGGGATAGGTTCAAGGAGTTCCTGTGGAAATGTCCTCAACATGGGTTCTGATAAGTGCTTGAGCGTATATATTTTTATATATATGTTTTTAAAATGCATTGAGAATCATTTTTTTACCATGGTTTTATGTCTCATATTGTGTATTTGGTGTTCTTTTATGCATATATGTTATGAATCCTTAAATCGGTTTACGCACGCATATTCGGACGTGTCAGTGGTGCATGACGACGACGCAAACTCTAACAATTTCTCCTTTGAGGGAATGGAGATTGTGTTGCTACCCAAAATGCCAGAAGAAATGCCGCCTTCCTCTAGCACCAACATCAACTTGTTGTCTTATGTACTGTTCAAAAAGGAGTTATAGAATTCAGGAGCAGCGTTCATCTTGCTCAGAAAGGTAGCCATCTACAGCTGGGACTCCTCAGAAATTGTAGAAGTTATTCTTTCTTTTTAAGATGAGTTGGATGACGTCTTTCCCGATGACTACCAAATGGACCTCAAGCTCTTCGCGATATCGAACATCATGTAAAGCTATAAACTGGCTCTATCATACTGTACTGACCGCACTACCCAATGAGTTCCTGGGAATCGGAAGAATTGATATGTCAAGTGGAATAACTGCTGGCAAATGGGCACATCTGTGAGAGCATGAGCCATTGTGGTGGTAGAATCCTTGTTGATAGTCAAGCCATCAACAAAATTACTATCAGGTACATGTTCCCTATCCCTAGTTTGGATGATAATTTTAACTAGATTAGTGGTGTTATGTTGTTTGCACAATTAAATATGAAGAACAAGCATCACGAGATAAGAGTATGACCGGAGACGAGTGGAATACCTTGTTCGAGAAGCGCGAGGGGTTGTAATAATGGATGATCATGCCATTCAGGCTTTCCAATATCCCCAAATATTTATGAGGTTCAGAAATGAACTTTTATGGGCGTTCATTGGCAAGTTCGTGCTCTGGTGGTGTACTTCAATAACATACTCATTTATAGCCTAAACCACGAGATACTCCTTCTACATGTTCGGGATGTCCTCGCTATTCTTCGATCCCAATAGCTTTACATGATGAGGAAGAAGTGTGTTTTCTTCACACCCAAAGTATTGTTTTTCAGATATGTTTGTTTTAGGAGAAGGAATATAGGTGGATGAACCGAAGATCTTGGCAGTGCAATAAGGGGTGACTCCCACAAATATTACCGAGGTGAGGAGTTTCCACAACCTCCCTTTTATAGGCAGTTCATCACATACTCTAGTAGTATTATGGCACCACTCACCAAGTGCCTGAATGACAACAAGTTTGCATCCATAGATGAAGCCAATCCTGTATTCCATCTAATTAAGGAGCGCTTGACAGCCGCTGCTGTCATGGCGAACTGGGCCTGTGTTAAGCTAGTAAGGGTGAACCATTGTATTTTTTAGTCCGAAGTTATCGAGAGCATGTTTGAACTAAATGACATATGGCGTCAAATTTTATGTTATGGTGTAGGCTATCAAACACTAGAGGCAGTATCTGATTTACCGAGAGTTCATCTTGTACACAGATCACACCACTCTAAAGCATATACATCAACAAGGCAAGGTATCCTTTCATCATGGCCGATAGGTAAACCTTTTTGGATGAACTTACCTTTATCATGATGCATAAGCCAGGGGTGTCCAACCGCATTACAGACCCACTTAATAGGCGAGCATCATACTGGTTCTGTTGTAAGTCTTGGTACCCAGTTTTGACACTTTTTGTGACTTTTTGCGACTGATAAATATTTTTCAAAGGCTCTATTAGATGTACAGGTTGCAAAATGGATAGATTTATTACTACATGATGGTTTCTGTTTTTGAGGAAACCAACATTGTGTTTCGGAATATCTCCTATTTTTCAATCAAAACTGTAAGCCTATGTCTTTCTTTCAAAATGTATCATATTTTTAATCAAAACCCTAATCGTATCTTTTCTTTTCGAAATGTCTCCTATTTTTTAATCAAAACACTAATGCTATATTTTTTCGGAATGTCTTCTATGTTTTTAGTTTTGAATCAAAACAATAATCCCATGTCTTCCTTTTGTAATGTCTCCTATTTCTCAATCAAAACCCTAATCCTATGTTTTCTTTTCGGAATGTATCCTATTTATCATATTATAATCAATACCGTAATCATAGGGTGGCTTTGGTAGTATGATCAGAGGGTGGTGCATGACGACGGCACGAACTCTAACAATTTTGCTTTTGAGGGAGTGAAGATTGTGTTGCTGCCCAAAATGGCAGAAGAAATGCGACCTTCCACTAGCACCAACATCAACTTGTTGTCTTATGTACTGTTCAAAAAGGAGTTATAGAATTCAGGAGCAGCGTTCATCTTGCTCAGAAAGGTAGCCATCTACAGCTTGGAGTCCTCAGAAATTCTAGAAGTTATTCTTTCTTTTTAAGATGAGTTGGAAGACGTCTTTCCCGATGACTACCAAATGGACCTCACGTTCTTCGCAACATCGAACATCATGTAAAGCTATAAACTGGCTCTATCATACTGTACTGATCACACTACCCAATGAGTCCCCGGGAAAAGGAAGAATTGATATGTCAAGTGGAATAACTGCTGGCAAATGGGCACATCTGTGAGAGCATGAGCCATTGTGGTGGTAGCATTCTTGTTGCTAATCAAGCCATCAACAAAATTACTATCAGGTACAGGTTCCCTATCCCTAGTTTGGATGATCATTTTGACTAGATTATTGGTGTTATGTTGTTCACACACTAAAATATGAAGAACAAGCATCACGAGATAAGAGTATGACCGGAGACGAGTGGAATACCTTGTTCGAGAAGCGCGAGGGGTTGTAATAATGGATGGTCATGCCATTCAGGCTTTCCAATATCCCCAAATATTTATGAGGTTCAGAAATGAACTTTTATGGGCATTCATTGGCAAGTTCGTGCTCTGGTTGTGTACTTCAATAACATACTCATTTATAGCCTAAACCACGAGATACTCCTTCTACATGTTCGGGATGTCCTCGCTATTCTTCGATCCCAATAGCTTTACATGATGAGGAAGAAGTGTGTTTTCTTCAAACCCAAGGTATTGTTTTTCAGCTATGTTGTTTTAGGAGAAGGAATATAGGTGGATGAAGCGAAGATCATGGCAGTGCAACAGTGGGTGACTCCCACAAACATCACCGAGGTGAGGAGTTTCCACGACCTCACTTCCTTTTATAGGCAGTTCATCACATACTCTAGTAGTATTATGGCACCACTCACCAAGTGGCTGAAGGACAATAAGTTTGCATGCATAGATGAAGCCAATGTTGCATGCCATCTAATGAAAGAGCGCTTGACCGCCGCTCCTTTCATAGCGAAAATGGGCTGTGTTAAGCTAGTAAGGATGAACGATTGTATTTTTTAGTGAGAAGTTATCGAGAGCATGTTTGAACTAAATGACATATGACGTCGAATTTTATGCTATGGTGTAGTCTATCAAACACTGGAGGCATTATCTGATTTACCGAGAGTTCATCTAATACACAGATCACGCCACTCTACAGCATGTACATCAACAAGGCAAGGTAAATTTTATGTTTTGGTTGTATGTCTTGGTACCTAGTTATGACCTTTTTCATGATTTTTTGCGACTGATAAATATTTTTCAAAGGCTCTATTAGATGTGCAGGTTACAAAATGGATAGATTTATTACTACATGATGGTTTCTTGTTTTGAGGAAACCAACACTGTGTTTCGGAATATCTCCTATTTTTCAATGAAAACTATAATCCTATGTCTTTCTTTCAAAATATCTCATATTTTTTAATCAAAACCCTAATGGTATATTTTCTTTTCGGAATGTTATATTTTCTAATCAAAACCCTATTTTTTAATCAAACCACTATTGCTATATTTTTTCGGAATGTTTTCTATTTTTTAGTTTTGAATCAAAACTCTAATCCTATGTCTTCCTTTTGTAATGTCTCCTATTTCTCAATCAAAACCCTAATCCTATGTTTTCTTTTCGGAATGTCTCCTATTTTTCATATTACAATCAATACCCTAATCATATGTTTGATTTTTGGAATGTCTGGTATTTTCGAATCAAAACCCTAATTCTAATTTTTATTTTCAGAATGTCTCCTATTTTTCAACCGAAACCCTAATTATATGTTTTCCTTTTAGAATGTCTCCAATTTTTTAATCAAAACCGTAATGATATGTTTGCTTTCCGGAATGCCTTCTATTTTTTAGTTTTGAATCAAAACACCAATCTTATGTCTTCCATTTGGAATGTCTCCTATTTTATAATCGAAACCCTAATCCTATGTTTTCTTCGCGGAATGTCTCCTATTTTTCGCTTTAGAATCATTATCCTAATCATATGTTTTATTTTTCGGTCTCAAATTTTTGAATAAAAACCCTAATTCTATGATTTCTTTTGGGAATGTCTCCTATTTTCAATCAAAACCCTAATCCTATGTTTTGTTTTCGGAATGTTTCCTATTTATCTTTTTTGAATCAAAACCCTAATCCAATATTTCATTTTCGGAATGTCTGTTATTTCTCAATCAAAACACTTATTGTATGTTTTCTTTTCGGCATGTCTCGTAATTTTTTTTTATTTGAATCAAAAATCAAATGGTATGTTTTCTTTTTACAATGTCTCCTAGTTTTTAATCAAAACCCTAACCTAATGTTTTTTATTGGAATGCCCCAATTATCCAATCAAAACACTAATCCTATGTTTTTCCTTTTTTTAATGTCTTCTACTTTTTAGGTTTCCAATCAAAAAAACCTAATCATAAGTTTTTCTTACAGAATATCTTCTATTTTTGTATCAAAAACCCTAATCAAATGTTTTCTTTATGGATTGTCTTCATTTTTAATTTTTGATATTTTTCATTTTTGAATCAAAACCCTAATCCTATGTTTCGTTTTACAGAATCTCTCCTATTTTTTAATGAAAATACTAATCATATATTTTGTTTTCAAAATGTTTCCTATTTTTGAATCAAAACCCTAATCCTATGTTTTCTTTTAGGAATGTCTTCTATTTTTTATTCAAAACCCTAATCCTATGTTTTATTTTCAGAATGCCACCTATTTTTCTTTTCTGAATCAAAACCGTAATCCAATTTTTTTTTTCCTAATGTCTCCTATTTTTTAATCAAAACCCTAATCCTACGTTTTCTTTTCAAAATGTCTCCTATTGTGCAGTTTTGAATAAAAACACCAATCCTATGTTTTCTTTTCAGAATCTCTCATATTTTTTAATCAAAACATTAATAGAATATTTTTCTTTCCCGGAACGTCTAATATTTTTTTCAACCAAAACCCTAATCCAATAATTTCTTTCGAATCGTCTCCTAATTTTTGCTTTTCAATCAAAAACCTAATTCTATGTTTTCTTTTCAGAATGTCTTTTATTTCATAATGAAAATACTAATCATTTGTTTTCTTTTTAGAATGTCACTTATTTTTCTTTTCTGAATCAATACCGTAATCCGATTTTTTTCCTAATGTCTCCTATTTTTTAATCAAAACCATAATCCTATGTTTTCTTTTCAAAATGTCTACTAATTTTTTTAATGAAGAACCTAATCCTATGTTTTTTTTTTTATGGATTGTCCACCTATTTCCGAATAAAAACCATAATCCTATGTTTTCTTTTCATAATGTCTACTATTTTTCGCCTTTGAATCAAAATACTAATCCTATATTTTCATTTCAGATTATCTCCTATTTTTTTAATCAGGACCCTAATAATATGTTTTTTTTTTCAAAATGTCTTCTATTTTTGAATGAAAATCCTAATCTAGTGTTTATTTTTGGAATGTCTCCAATTTTTTAATCAAAACCCTAATCTTATGTTTTCTTTTAAGAATGTCTCCTAATATTTGTTTCTCAATCAAAAACATAATCCTAAGTTTTCTTTTGCGAATGTCTTCTATTTTTTAATCAAAATTCTAATTGTATGTTTTCTTTTTGAAATGTCTCCTATTTTTCGGTTTTGAATCAAAACCCTAATGCTTTGTTTGCTTTTTGGAATGACTCTTATTTTTTATATTCAATATATGCTTTCTTTTCGGAATGTCTCCTATTTTTCGGTTTTGATTCAAAACCCTAATCCTACGTTTTCTTTTCAGAATATCTCCTATTTTTCAATCAAACCCCTAATCCTATATTTTCTTTTCTAACCATCTTCTATTTTTCAGTTTTAAATAAAAATCCTAATCCTATGTCTCCCTTTCGTAACTTCTCCTATTTTTCAATCAAAACCATAATCCTATGTTTTATTTTGGTAATGTCTCCTATTTCTTGATTTATTAATCGAAACCCTAATCGAATGTTTCCTTTTTTGAATGTCGCCTACTTTTGAATCAAGACCCTAATTCTATGTTTTGTCTTTCTACATGTTTCCTATTTTTGAATCAATGCCCTAATCCTATTTTATCTTTTTATAATGTCTCCTATTTTTTGCATTAGAATCAAAACCCAAATACTATATTTTATTTTCAGAATTCCTAGTATTTTTTAATAAAAACCCTAATCCTATGTTTTGTTTTCGTAATGTCCTCTATTTTATAATAAAAACCCTAATCCTATGTTTTTTTTTGAAATGTCTGCTATTTATTGGTTTTAAACCAAAATTCTAATCCTATGGTTTTTTTTTTCGGAATGTCTCCTATTTTTTAATCAAAATCCTCATCCAATAATTTCTTTTCGTAATATCTCCTATTCGTCAATTTTGAATTCTTTTCAGAATGTCTCCAATATTTCAATCGAAACCCTAATATTATGATTAATTTTTTGGAATGCCTCCAAATTTTGGATCAAAATGCTAATCCTATGTTTTTCTTTTCAGAATGTCTCCTATTTTTCATTCAAAACATTAATCCTATATTTTCTTTTGGTAATGTCTGCTATTTTTCAGTCAAAACCATAATCATATAATTTCTTTTTGGATTGTCACAAAATTTTCGGTTTTTTATCAAAAATGTAATCCTAAGTTTTTATTTTAGAATGCCTTCTATTTTTGAATCAAAATTCTTGTGGAATGTCTCCTATTTTTATTTCTAAATTAAAACCCTAATCCTATGTTTTTCTTTCCAGATTGTCGCCTATTTTTTTAATCGAAACAGTAATCTTATATTTTCTTTTTGGAATGTGTCCTATTTTTTAATCAAAATACTAATCCTATGTTTACTTTTCGAAATGTCTTCTAATTTAAGCTTTTCAATCAAAAACCTAATCCTAAAATTTCTTTTCTGAATGTCTTCTATTTTTGAATCAAAACCCAAATCCTATGTTTTTTGTTTTTCAAAATGTCTCCTATGTTTCCATTTTGAATCAAAACCCAAATGCTATGTTTTCTTTTATGAATGTCACCTATTTTATTTTTTTGAATCAAAACTCTGATCCTATATTTTCTTATCAGAATGTCTCCTATTTTTTCGGTTTAAATCAAAACCCTAATCCTATGCCTTCCTGTCAAATGTTTCATTTTTTCAATGAAAACCCAAATCTTATTTTATCTTTTTGGAATGTTTGTTATTTTTATTATTTTTGATCAAAACCCTAATCCTATCTTTTTACTTTTCAGGATGTCTCCTATTTTTTTATGAAAACCCTATTCCTATGTTTTATTTTTAGAATGTCTGCTATTTTTGAATCGAAGCCAAAATCCTTTGTTTTGTTTTTGGAACATCTGCATTTTGGAATGTCTTCTATTTTTTGGTTTTAAATCAAAAAATATAACATGTTCTCTTTTTGCAATGCTCATATTTTGAAATCAAAACCCTAATCCTATGTTTACTATTTGGAATGCCTCCTATTTTTGAATCAAACACTAATCCAATGTTTTCTTTTTGGAATGTCTTTTATTTTTGAGAAAAAAAACTAATCTTATGTTTTCTTTTTGCAATGTTTATGTTTTCCTTTAGGAATATCTCCTACTTTTGAATCAATGGCCTAATCCAATATTTTCTTTTCCAAATGTCTCCTATTTTTTGGGTTTTGAATAAATACCATAATTTTCTTTTTAGAATGTCTCCTATTTTTCGATTAAAATCAAATCCTATTGTTTCATTTCAGAATGACTCCTATTTTACAGTTTTGAGACAAAACCATAATCCTATGTTTAATTTTTCAGAATGTCTTCTCTTATTCAATTTTGAATGAAAACTCTAATTTAATGTTTTATTTTTGGAATGTCTCCTATATTTGAATCAAAACCCTAATCCTATGTTTTCTTTACAGTATGTCTGATATTTTTCCATTTTGAATCAAAACCGTAATCCTATGTTTTCTTTTCGGAATGTCTCCTATTATTTGGTTTTCAATCAAAACTCTAATAATATGTTTACTTGATAGAATGCCTATTATTTTTTAATCAAAACACTAATCCTATCTTTTTCAGAAATGTCTACTATTTTTGTTTC
>NC_052490.1:12707516-12739836 GCF_009730915.1 Dioscorea cayenensis subsp. rotundata
TTATGAATGTCTACTATTTTTGATTCAAAACCCTAATCCTATGTTTTATTTTCAGAATGTCTCATATTTTTACAATCATATTTTTCCAGTGCATGACCATGCTAGGAGCATCCTAATTGTGCTTCCCCCACTACAAGAAATAAAGCATTTAGTGGCGGTTTTTAGGTCATTTACCGGTGGTTGTAACCGCCGCTAAATGCACTCTGTGGCAGTTAACAAACCGCCGTGAATTCAGATGTCGCCAATGCATTTCCTGGCCGTTATGATCAACGGCCAAAATAACCATCGGGAGATGGATTACGACATTCACGGCGGTTTGTAACTGTCACTAGCTCTCGTGATCAAGATTTCCGGCGGTTTTAACCGCCATGATGTAACCGCCAGGATTCTAAAAGATAATTTTGGAATTTTCGTTTGGGGGGCAGTTTAAACCGCCGAGATTGTGATTCTTTTTTTTTATTATTATTATCATTTTTTAGGATGATAAATAATACAATAATTAAATATCCTGAGTAGTAGATAATAAAAACTGACAAAATCTATTGATTGATATAATAAAACCATATTTTATTTACCAGAAGGAGTAACACAACACCAATTCTAATTTCTTACAGTTCTTTTCTGTAAAATAGAAAGGCACAACCATACACTTTGTTCATTCTGGACAAGCAAATAGGCAATGAATCCACATGAATATATGAGTAATACCTTCACCTAACCCCATTCTGCTGGCTGTCTTTGGCTCTGAAAGGAACTATTTACATTATGGTCAGAAATGCCATTCTGATATGACACTGTCATTAATTGGTGGAGATGTGAGTGCAACTTCTGCAGCTGGTGAAAAAAAATTACAGTAACATCAAGCAACAACACAAGGACCATTCATGAGGTGACAGATGCATGGTCTCATATAACCACAATTTGAAATCTCAAGCTTATTTGCGAAGTGGTGTGTCTGCATGTTTCCAGTTGATTTTTTCATACAACCATAACCTGAGCATCCGCTCCAGATGAAACCAACACATTCAGCGTGTTCTAGAAGGCAAGACCAGTGATTCTTTTTGTGTGGCCTCTAAGTTTACTCTTGACCTGCAACAAGATAAACAAATAACTTATAAATGTTGGTCTTTTGGTGACTAATCACACAAATACATCCGTAGTCACAAACCTCATCTACTCGAACATTATAGATTTGGATTGTCGAGTCATCCATATTCCTATAGATATTATATTATTATCCTGAGGATGAAATGCAAGAAATGTTGCTGCCGGTGGCGGAGGCATGAATGTTGTCATGGTCCGCATTTATCAAGTATATTATTAAAAATGGTTACAATTTTTGAGAATATGAAATGATCCGATCGGAAAAAAATGCCTTCAAGAGTTGTCATAGGAGTACCTTAAAAGTCATCATGTTAAAGAGAGAAATTTTACCACCAGATGTAGGCATGACATAAGAGTCATTTTTCGACAAAGCAAAGCAAGGAACTGCTTCCTCAGGATTTATGTCAGTTATTTCGTTGGTCATTATTATACCACTTGCAGGTTGCCATAATGGAGGAACGACACTTGCTGTTGCCTGTAAAACAAATAACTCATACTTAAATTTTGGCAAGAACTTGCAAAATAAGCTTGTAGTCTATACAATAATATTCCCACCTTTCCACTCAGATGGCGTTCATATCGTGGCCAAGATGGCAATTCCAGAATTTGTATAAATTAGCCTCGATATCTGTACACACAGGAGCAAATCTCAATCAAATTAAGGAACACTATTATCACCTTTCATCACAGTAAACTAAGACATTACTGACTAAGATTGATTAGTAGTATTCTGCCTTTTCAATTACCTTGGTTCAAACTTAAAACATCAAAAATCAGACATTAACATACATCCACTATATCACACAATGTTCAGTCAACGAAAATTGTTAGCAATTCAAAAAAATAAAATTACCAATGTTACTTAGGTTAAAAAAAAAAAAACATAAGCATACTGCTACAAATGGATGGAACCCATGTCATGTTAGTTTTTATGATAGTTCTACAAAACAACCTTTAGCATAATTCAAGGTGTTGGAACATAAAATTCTTGTAGAACTATGTATTAGCAAATGAGGAAAATATTTATGCAAATATGTTTAAATCCTGCTTAAGACTTGTCCCGAGTAGTTACAAGCTAGAAGCAACAAGCTCCTTCAGATACCCCTCTTTTAAAAGGTAGGCCATAATTACAACTAGAATCATAGTTCAAATTAAGGGGAAGAAAAACCGAACACAAATATGTTCAAAACATTCTCCTATAATTTGTCCAAAAAGACAATAATTGGAACATTGTTTTAAATGGCCTACAAACTTTGTACAACAGAAGAGTCATATGTAATGTGTAGTACTATAAGAACTGAATCATAAATGATATAATCTGAGAAAAAAACATCAAGATAATAAAGCGCGACCTTGCTTGTTTTCATGTTATCAAAGAGCCTCAAGGATCGACATTGAGCTGGTTCATTAATTTCTTTGAGCTTCCAAATTTTTGATTTCTCCATTGCTTCAATAGCTATTCGACTTTTTACATCTCCCAAGTTTATGCTGTCTCCATCCTATAATGCACAGTCATATCTCATTCAACAAATGTGAAATTCTTCATAAAATTATTTGAATCAAAACAAGAAAGCAAGCATCGACAAATCAACCAAATAAAAGAAAAACTTGAGTTATTTGACAAACCATTCCAGTAACAACTATAGGAAGAACCGGTTTCAAACCCTCATCACCAGCATGAAAAAACCGTTTTCTAGTGGTATCAAATTGCACAACCCCCATTGATCATTTACGAAATCCTTGATATGTTCTTTTTACCGCACCTTCACTTTCATTCCATTCGACAATGTAAGATTCTCCATCCTTACTGGTTCCACAGGAAAAGAGCCTACAAAGAACAAAGTTTTACTTTATACATTATAGGAAATAGGAAATGTAAACTAAATTAAGGATGAGTAATACAAAAATTAAGCAGTAGATAAAACTAACCTAGATCCATCAGCACTATAAGCCATTGTAGTGCACCAGTGACCCGGGGCATCATAATCAATTTTGGATCCCACATTATCATACAGCCATGCCTTTATCTTTCCATCCAATGTAGTTGAAAAGACGAACTGCATGATCAAGTATAACTATTGTGAAGGTGCAAATAAGCAAAGACAAAAGACTGCATGATTGTTAACATGCAAAGGATCATCAAAAGAGATATAAGCAGTCTCAAATAGTCAGAAGGAAGGTCACCTGGATATTCTCCTTGTAATGGGGACAAACTGAATAAACAGGTGCATCATGACCTTCAAAAGTATATTGTTTGGTGCCACTACTTGCATCCCACACCTACATTACATGGTCAAAAATTAAATATTTACCTGAATATATGAACACCACCACCTAAATTAAGATCCAACCTTAATCATCTTGTCATCTCCACGGTTGATTACACACAATTGTTTATTAGGATGAGAGAATACCAGATCATTAACACCACCAACATGAGCATCAATCTACAAAACCAATAACCTTGTCATACAATAATGATTAGCACACATTAACTGCAGAAACTCTGCTCTTCCCATTACTTATACCTGCAAATGCTGCCTAACATCATCACCACCATGATAAGAATATGCGTTATTAATTAATTAAATATATACTACTAATTAATATATTGTGCACTGCACTTCATTGTATTTTAACATTATGAATTAAGGAGAAGATTAACAAGAAGCTAATTAAGATACACACACCTGTTGCAAAAATTAAGCAGTCAGTGACTTGGACGTGGAGAGTTGTAAGCCCCAGTGAGACCCATGCACCCAAACCCCAACTTTGATACCTGCTTGGATGATTATCACAACATTAAAATTCTTAATAATCACAAAATGAAATTAAGGAAATGAATGATAAAGTAAGACAAGCATCTCCAACCCTTGTGTTACCCGCTTCAGTCTGGGGATCATTGTCTTCTTCTCCATTTCTTCAGTGCACTACTGTCTGAGAAGCTGGTGAAGAACATGTCCTTTTAAAAATGAATAAACATGCATGATGACGAAAACATAATATCAATAAATGAGCCACATACATTTCATTGGGGCTTCACAAAATTTTCTCGCTGTATTAGGTTCACATTCTCCATCATCTTTCGATTCAAAAGGTAGCAAATTTTGTACAATACCACACTCCAACATTAAAACAAAAAGACACAAAGTTTTCAATAATGATAAATTCTAAATGTTAAGCGGCTACTATTACTAAAAGTGCTGAGAACAGGAACATAAAACAAAGTCCAAAGTTCAAAACATGGATTCCATATGATATATATATATATATATCTATATAGTATAATCTAAACTCCAACTCCATCTGGCACATATTCCAAAGAGCTCTGAAAAAAAAAGTGAATAAAGTGGATGAATGAAATTTAAGAGTTATAAGGCAATATTCCATACTAATATGTAAAAAACTAAAGTCAATATCACCTATGCATCAGGGTTTGAACTATGTTCACTGTGAGCTAAATGACTATCCTGCGACTCACATCTTCCAATACCTGCAGACTTTGTATTTTCCTGATCGAAATTTGTGATTGTTAAATGTGGAAAATAAATTGAATCCCATGAAACAAAACACTACAGTAATTTGTAATAGACAAAATGTAAAAACCAAACCGTGTTAGGTGCAGCATTTTGGCTTTGGTTTGCTAGTTGTTGGGTAAGGAATGATATTTGCTGCTGATTTACTTCAACTTGCCTGGATAATTGTTGCACTATTTCCCTAAGGGCTTCAAATTCTGATGGTGTACCGCCACAAGCTGAATTTTTTCTATTTGAGCTGCTCCAAGCCCTAATCCTCGTACATAGCCAGGGTGTTCTTTCCCAAAAACATTAAGGAATGCTTCATTTTCAGATGAATTTTGACTATGAATAACTAACTCTTCCTGTATAATTAAAGTTGTATATTACATATGTGTTTATCATCAAACAACCATGCATCAATCATACTGTATAACACTATGCGCTACTTACATGATTTTACCTTGCCTCTTCATTTACAAAAGACCCATCTGAGGTTGTATGGCTGACTTGGAACAATTCAACTCTTGTAACAGGCCGATGAAGTTGAGTTTCCTACAAAAATAATTATGTGTGATCTATAAGCTTAATATAAGTATTGCTAATTAATAAACAAATATTCAAAATTGCTCAAAACATAAAATTGGCAACCATCTCTTTTTGTAGCCGCGCAAATGATTTTGACCCTAATGTGTGCGGCATTGTCAACTTAGTGCGATTTTGTGCATTTTGTTCTGCTTTTGCTTGCATTATTCAAATGGATCATTAACATTGAAATGCATATTATTTAAAAAAATATTGCAACAAAGAAAAATATTAAGCATGTTACCTTTATATCGGGCCGAGCTCTATAATCAATAAAAGCAACCCATTGGTCCAAAGGAATTTCAGCATGTTTCTTTGCAATGTTGGATTCACGGGAAGCATCAGGATCACATTGAGTATAATTATATAGATTAAAGCGATGGTCCCGCCATTTCTTCGCCAAACTTTTGAAAATGTAATCCTTGTGTCCATCATTGTTTACCTCCATCAAATAATATTCTTTAAATCAATAGGAATCTTACTCGATTTGCAAACCACTGATTAAACTCTCTGTGAACCATCTTATCTACCTCAATAGGATTTCTAATTCGAGTCCTTAATTGTCGTCTTGCAACAATTCTGAACTCCCTGTGGCATTTGAATTATTAGTTTACTAGCTAGATCAATTTGAATAATGTGTAAAATTTACATTTAATAATACTTACTGGACATAAGAATCAACTGCAGGGCAATTTATTAGAATGTGTCGATGGGCCTGTAATCTCTCAATAGATGTTAAAGTGAACCACGTAAAACCACCAATTGCTTTCCCAACATACGGAAATAATTCTGCTATTCGAGCATTTGGATGCTGAGAAATGGCAGGTTCATCATCGACACGTCTAGGTTGGTTCAAATTGTCTCAATATTTTCAAAATATCATAAACAAAAAGTAAGAACTTCTTGTGCGATATAACCCTCTGCAATAGATCCTTCTGGTCGTGCTTTGTTACGCACGTATGACTTTAATATTCCCAAGTACCTATAGAATTATATACTTAGTAGTTATAAGATATACATATTTTGCTAATATTAATAACAAATTAAATGCTTCACCATTTATTACCTTTCTATTGGATACATCCAACGGTAGTAGACCGGACCTCCAAGTTTTGCTTCATCGACCAAATGAACGACCAAATGAATCATCAATGTGAAAAATGATGGTGGGAAGAGCATTTCCATGTGGCATAATGTCACTATAATTTGGTCTTGGAATTTATCTAACTCCGTGACACTCAATACTTTACCAGATATTTGTCGGAAAAATGAGCATAACTCAAGTAACACTGCAAATACATTATCATGAAGCCCTGCACGCATAGCTAGTGGTAAAAATTGTTGTAGAAGTACATGGCTGTCATGGCTTTTCAATGTCCCAACAGTTTTATGATTAGTAGTATCGATGCACCGAGAAATGTTACTTGCGTATCCATCAGGCACACAAATATTCTTTAAAGTATATAGAAATAATTTCTTCCCTTGCTTATTCATTGTATAAACTGCTGCTGCAAACTTCCCATTATCATCTGGCCATAGATCTGGCTTGCAACACATATGTTTGAGATCTTTACGTGCATTTACATGATCTTTTGAGCGTGAACTATCATTCAACAATGTGAACAATACAATGTCACAAACATTCTTCTCTATATGCATCACATCGAGATTGTGACGTATCAAGTTATGTTCCCAATACGGGAGCTCAAAGAATATGCTCTTCTTCTACCATTGTTGTGGTTCAGTTCGAGAAGTGCTTGCACCACGTCTTCTTTTTCCCCCAGATTGATTATCCAATAACCGACCAAATGTGACGTTAATATCCTGAACCTGTTGTAATATTTCTGTCCCTGACAATGATTTTGGAGGATTGTGTAGCTCTTGCTCTCCATTGAATCTAATCTTATTTAATCTGAATTTATGGCCAGTGGCAAGAAAGCGTCGATGTCCCATGAAACACCACTTCCTACTGTAAGGCAAACGACAAGGATCAGAAGCATAGTTGCAATGAACACAAGCACGACCAGTGTAAACATTCCATTCAGATAAATTTCCAAGACCAGGGTAGTCACTAATTGTCAACAATAGAGCAGCATGCATTTTGAACATCTCTTTTTTAAAAGAATTATATGTGATAACCCCATTACACCACAACTCTTTCAACTCCCTTATCAAAGGTTGTAAGTAGACATCTATATCATTTCCTGGCATTTGTTTACCAGGTATTATTGTTGAAATAATAAATGATGCCTGCTTCATGCACATCCATGGTGGCAAGTTGTATGGGATGAGAACAATTGGCCAAATACTGTAACTTTGGTTCATACTGCCGTAAGGATTAAATCCATCTGTAGCTAATGCAACCCGCATATTTTGAGGGTCTGCTGCAAAATGACTGTTTATCAAATCAAACTTTTTCCATACTTCACAATCTCTTGGATGTCTTAGTAATCCATCAACATTGGTGTCGGAGCTGTGCCATGTCATATCTTTAGCCGTTTTAGATGATAAGAACAATCGTTGCAATCGAGGCTTTAATGGAAAATATCTAACCAGTTTCGCAGGAATCTTTCTTCGACCTCTGTTATTACCAGAATTATCATTTGACCTATCATTCTTCATTTTCCATCTGGAGGTACTACAAACCTTACAAATTTATCTCTCTTCATCTTCTGTGTTGACCAATAAAGCATTCAATTGTTTGGGCATGCATGTATCTTCTCGTAATTCAATCCAAGCTTTGTGATGGTTTTCTTCGCATCGTAAAAAGATCTTGGAAATTTTATATTTGGAAAAGTGTCATTTAATAGCTCCAATATCATCGTCATTGCTTTGTCGCTCATTCCACAAAGACACTTGATGTGATACAATTTCAATGTGAAAGATAATTTTGAGTGATTTGCACATCCTTCGTAAAGTGGTTGTTGGCCGTCATTTGATAAGTCATAAAAATCATCAGCTACACTCTTATGTTGGTTCAAATTCGGTGTCGCGTTGTTGTCATGTATGCCCTCTTCATTTAATGTGGGTGAGGCCTCTTCGGAATGGTCATGCACTCCAAATGCATCATTTACCATATCTCTAATTGGATCATGAACAAAGATATTGCTTTGTGAAGCAACGTTGTTGCTGCATTCAACATTGGTTGTTTCATTTGGATGGGACTCCCCATGTAGATACCAAATTGTGTACCCTTTTGGGAAAGGCTTGCAAATAAGATGATCGTACACCTCTGCACGTGTTTGACATTTACTAAATCCACATGTAGGGCATGGACATAAAATCATGTCATTAACTGCCCCATGCTGAAAAGCAAACTCAATGAAGGTCTTAACTCCCTGGTCATAAACAAGTGAGTTTCGCGGCTTTGTAATCCAGGATTTATCCATACCTAGCAAAACCAAGGGATTACAACTCACATTTTTTGTTTTTGGCTCCATATTTGTTATGAACTTCATAAAAGTGGTCATATTATCAATCTATTAACATTCATATTACTAAGAAATGTTCGGTGTCAAGTCATTTCATAGTTGATGTTAAATAAAACTTATTAAATGTTAAATCAATAGAAGGATCCCATAAAATGACACAATTCCGAAAACATGTCATATTTATCCTTTCATTTATGTGATTTACTTATGCTCACCAAATTTTTATTTGGTGAGCATAAGTATGATTAATTTTAAAAAGTTGAAATTTTGGAACACTAAAAATAAATCAAACCTAGTTTGTCTCATTACACTTATTAAAGTATGATTAATTTACAAATACCTCATTTGATTTATTTATGCCACAGAGAAACACTAGATCATGAGATGCAAGTCACACACTAGACTAGACACCCCTAAAGCTTGTCTTTTTTCAAGCAAAGTGTAGGGTAATTAAAGAGATGGACCCTTATTTCTGACAAATGTTAATTAAATATAATAGATTCTGAACCGAATGTGAGAGTTTATGGTAGTGGGCCGTGAACCCGACCATCGAGATATTTATGTATAATTTATTAGTGTTAAAAAAATTATAACAACACAAGTAATAGATGTCATTTAATATATATATTTTTCCAAATTTAATTAGACTATAATTGAAAACATTATCTTTTTCACACACCTAATTAATAAGAAAAGTCACACCAATAAAAAACATAGGAAAAGTCACACCCCATGACATTTTGTTTTGTGAAAGTATAACATATTAAGATTGCAAGTTATTTTGTGCTAATAAATAAGTACCAAACGTACAGATATATCACTAAAGAAATGGATGCAGGAAAAGAAGCAACAATACTTTCTTTATTTAAGTCATGATGTAACGCAGACAAGTTTTGCATGTTGATGTGTTACTTCTTTCTATGCTAGTGACAAAGTAGTGGTAGAAATGATTCACATGCTTTCGTGGATCGTTAAGGCATTAACTGATAGATTTAGCATGGACGTTTATGTTTTTATTTACAGATTTTCAATTTTTATTATGTTATGGTTCTGCACTACAAAGAATTGCTTAATTTAGCATGGAGAAAAAAATGAGTCAGATGAACTCAAATCTTCATACAATATGAGAATTTGCAAGAATTAAAATCTGTGAAGCAACACACATGTATATTTTAGTCATCAAAACTAAAGACATGAAACATGCATCCGTATAGAAAAAAACATGAAATGTGCACAAATAAATACCGATTGAAGACAAGAGAGAAGTCAAGAAAGCCGAAGCACCAATAACCAAATTATTGCATAAGTTGTGTGCAAAGCTGACAACGAGCCTGCAAATTCCACAACCGTTGCTTAGTTAAGTGCTTTCACGTTCACAAAAATTGTTGTTCAAGCTGCAATCCAGAATTAATGTAACCCATCCAAGATTTAGTTCATTTTCAGTAAAAACTTATTAGTATAAACTGTTGTCAGATAAATGATATTGGCAGTTAAAAAAGAGTGTGAATAAATCGTACTGCAATTCTAGTTGGAAAACTTTGGAAATTGTGAGTGTTTCCAAAGGGCTGAGCCTCCACTTTTATCTGGTAGAAGAAAAGAATATGTAATGCACAAATTTTTATTTGTTGAAAAAAAGACAACGAGTAAGACAATTGTGAACTTGCTCTCATGGACAAGAAAAAAAGACAATTTGAATTCATCCACTAATGTGCAGCCCTGGATTTTGTCCGATTCATCCACTAATGGGAATGACGCCATGATGGTCACCATCGGGATAAAAATGGGCTTTGTGGAAAAATTCATTTGAAACTTTAAACATGAACCACATGATTCATCCACTAATGGGCAATCATGAAAAAAAGCATGTAAAACCTTATATCAAATTTGTCATTGGAAAAAGTATCATTACAGTAGCTATTTAAATGTGATGAAGTCTATTTCCTAGTTAACTATCTCGATGCAATGTTCAGCGAGCAAGTATATGGTTGGGAAAAAAATGTCACGACCCAATAACCTTGGTAGAAGAGACGGTTTAGCGAGAATACATTAAAAAGTATTTCATATTGAATATTGGCCCCGGATATGGATGAATGCAACTAGAACATGCTCTAGAATAAATATGGTGCCAATTTCCTTGAAAAGCACCATATTTGATATGGTGTCATCAAATGCTTTTTTTGTGATGATCTAGCTTTCAAGAAATAGAATGTGGTATAAATGTTTCAAATTTGTGCCCTCTTCAAAACCATATTCAAAACTGAATAGGGACTGAATGGAGTCTCACACGCATACCAAAATCAGATGCATGATTGCATCAACTCATGGCACATCATTTGCTAAAAATGAATTTTTGGCTTCAAATACCGATAGAAATAGTGGGACTGAGACAGAACCATAATTTCGGAAATTATCTCCAATATATCAATGAAATTTGAAAGTAAACAATAAAATATTTATTTCCCAAACAAAAAGGGAATGATAATCTTTCAGAATCGCAGTAAAACCAACCTTTCGGTATGGCATTTCCCATGAGAAAGAAAAATGATGCCAAGATTATGGTAATGGCATGCCGGAAGATCTATATGCATCTCTAAAAAGTTCGAGACTACTCAAGCCACATGAACAACTAGAGATGATTTTGACAAAAATGCCAGCATAAGGAATTCATCAAGCATGTAAAAACCCTCACACTCAACTTGCAAAGAACACTGGTTTGGATCTGTGAGACAGAGTAGCACTCGCCTCTTTTAATATAGAGGGAGCTCGTGAAGGTGTACTTAAATATAACAAATCAGCATGCAAGTAACTTGCTACTTATTACTGTTTCCTTGCCAAATTAACAACCACATTATGACATTGCAGATATAAGGCAGACATCATAGACTTTCCAAGATCAAAGATTAAAAACTAACCTTCATAAATCCATTTGCAAAGAGATCTATCATGATCATGAATTTTTACTTGTCAATAGGATTTTTGTTCATGAGAAATTCAGCATAGCACCTTACATGCAAAAAGTGTCAACTTGAAAAGGCCAAGAAACAATATCAAGTCTACAGCTAGCACTAACTTACAAGTACTGCAGATTTTTTTCAGCTCGACCAAGTCGTGGAACCAACGAGCCGGACAACGCAGACATTTCCAAGGTCACTCGAAAGAGGAAAAGAAAGCATGGCAGATTTCATGATACAAGAATAGCGAGTGCCTCGAGCGGCACATAATGTTAAAGCAGCAAACTATCTACTTACACTCTAATCACAGTATTGTCATTGTTATAATGGTGTAGCGCATCACCTGTCAGCAGTCAAAAAAGGAATGTCATGATAAACTAAAAAAGTCACAAATCAAATCATCTTTGTAAACTTCATTCTTTCAGCAATATCTATCTATCGCAAAAAAGGAAAAATTTACCAACTCCACACACAAGTTTCTTAGAAAAAGAAAAGCATCTATTAAAAAAAAACCATATATCTCCAAATCAAGAGCTTTCTAACAAAATATAATTCCCCATGCTCAATTCAGCTAATAGTTTTTGACAAAGTACCTTAATGAAGTCAGATAGAAGTAGCAAAGAATTCTCCTTGTACCCAGCTTCTTGCAAGACTTGTGTCAAGACTTTCTCGAGAAAGTAAAAAATGTTAGTATGGGTAAGCATATAATAGAATATTGTCTTAAATGGAAACCTGAAATTGTAACTTATAGTTCAATCCAAACTCTTGCATTTAATTTATCTTTTAAAAAAACTAGTTCTTGGAACAAGTATCATTAAGGTATAGGCTGATGGATTAAAGACACACGATGATTTGGAACAAGACACCGCAGAACCGGAGATCCGCTCTACCCGAAATCATGATGGATGTAAAACGCTATCGGCATCAAAAATCGAAGTTCATATTCATCACATATATATAATACTACAACACATAAACATACATAAAAAAACTTCAAATGGGAACAATTAATGCATAAAAAAAGCAAGTGACCGGCAAATCAATCAAATACTCAGTTTTGTTGTGGTTTAGTTGAATCTTATAACTTACATGAAAAACTTTATAATGAATAATACTTCATGGATCAAAAATATAGTACTCCTAGGAATCAAATCTAAAAAAAGAAAAAAAGAAAATCGTTGATTAAAAAAATTGTGTTGCCAACTTGCAACTAAGGACAACAATGTGGTTTCTCCATCAAACAAATGTTCAGGATTAACAAATCATCTTACAAATATTAGATGGAGTGATAATCACATTAAAATTTTGCAACCAAATCAACAACAACAACAGCTCAAGCACACAAAATGATGCCATCTAACACAAGTTCAGAAATTAACACAAAATACAATCAATGAAATCACAGCATCGCTCAAACATCCATTTACACCAAATGAAATAAATCAAAAACCAATCAACATCCCACTCATAAATCTATGACATAATACAATAACAAAAACACATAAATTAGGGCAAAATGAATTAGGGTTTGAAAGGAAAAAGGAAATCGTTTTCACCTGTTACTTTTGCACAAATTTGGAATTCTTAGCATCCACATCTACAAATGAAGAAATTGAAATAAGATATTAGAATAAAGGATGCAAAACAATCAGAGAGATGGAGATGGTGAGAGATCTACCAGTGAGGCCGGCGGTGAGCTTCACGATGAGGGCTCCGGTGAAAAACTTTGTTTCTAAAACTTCTGCAGATTGTGCGTGTCCTTCATCTTCTCAAGCTCCGGCATCCAATGCTGAAGATCTGATGGTTGACGATAAAGATTCGCATGCCGACACTGAAGCTCCAGCGATGAAGCTCCGATGATGATGGATCTACCACTGAGGCAGGCGATGAAGCTCCGATGATGATGGATCTACCACTGAGGCCGGCGATAATGATGGATCTACCACTGAGGCTGGCGATGAAGCTCCGATGATGATCGATCCATCACTGAGGCCGGCGATTATGATGGATCTAGCACTGAGGCCGACGATGAAGCTCCGATGATGATGGATCTACCACTGAGGCCGGTGATGAAGCTCCGATGATGATGGATCTACCACTGAGGCCGGCGCTGAGGATGAAGAAACAAAGCTATCAAGAAGAAAAGGTGGAGATGAAATCAGGGCTTTATAAGTGGGAATTTTGTAACCCACGGTGATTTCAATATAAATCGCCGAGAAATGTTGCAAATCACGGCGGTTACGCTGTGACTGTGGTGAAGTCATTGATTTGTGCGGCGGTTATTCTCAATAACCGCCTGGAAAAGCATTGAATTCACGACAATACGCCAACTGCCACATGAATGGACGGGAATACGAATAATCGTGGTGGTTTAATGGAAACCGCCGGGAATTGAGCGCCGCAAATTGCGTGTTTCCTTGTAGTGCCCTGATTGACAAAAATTATCTTTAAACTGGAATAATCACGGGAAAGAGCAAAGTCATGCTTTGACTGTGTTAGGCCTGAGAGCACACCACTGCATGAATTATCACTAGGTAATCCTTCAGGCTAAGATAATCAGTGGGACAAAGCACCATCGTGAACTTACTAAAAATCTTCATTCTTTGCTCATTTCATCCCCGATTTCACTTCCAAGTTGGTTGGAGCTCCACATTCCAAGTTGCTAAAAGACAAGAAAATGGATTAATAGAGGGTAAGTAAACATGATATGAAATGCACTCATTAAATATCCCCACACTTGAATGCTTATTTATCCTCAAGCAGTCCCACATCACTCAAAAATGGAAAAGATGAGTGCATCACTTCTGATCTCAGGAGAATGGAAAATTCTTAAGTATAGGGAAAACAAAGAGGATTAGTTCAAACAAGAATGCTCAATAAAAGGCTACATGTTTACTTTAAAGACCTTGTGTGTGTGCACAACCCTGAATTGAGTGCCCCATAGTCTTGAGGAGCAACCCAAACACATCTTGACCTGAATATCACTAAAAACGGTGGGTAGTAGTTTCATACACCCAAGAGGTAGCCTTTTCTTCTGGTAGGTCATCAAATGTACACTTGTAATGCCCAAAATTCGACTACTCAAAAGTGGCTTTCACTGTACTAGGGCGATAGGTCTTCCTACTATCTTTTTACAAAAACAAAATTGCAAAACTAGACTGGTAGGGCATTCCTATTAAGGAATCTGACCTCCAAGGTTTTTTTTTTTGCCAAAAGATTATCATCCTATAAACAAGTGACTCCATAATTAGGGCAAAGTGATTATATATTAGGTCTTTAAAGTAAAAGTGAGTCTACAATTTGGTTCCAACAGTTACTAACACACACATGTCCCCCTAAATTTAAGAATTTCCAACAGACCAATCATAGATCATCATTAGCAAGACACTCATCCACAGAAACAAGTATGCAACCCTCCCCCACACTTGAAAATTACATTGTCCTCAACAAAGATATGTATGGCATGCATCACAACAATAGAGAAAAAAAATTTAAAGAGAAGGTGCATTCAACTTTCCTAAACAAGGAGAGTGATAATGCCCCTCTCAACATGTGTGCTATTCATCAGAACAACACTTTCTCAAACACGGAGAGTGATATTGCTACTCTCAACGTGTTGCCAAACTCAAAGCACCCACACAATCCATGAGATGAACGGAGACACACAAATAAAGCTCATGAAAATAATGAAAAGATAAACCAAAATAGAATAACAAAAAGTAAACAAATGAAAATGTACGTATAGCGGGACTCCCCTTGCTAACTAAACTTTAAAGTCCATAAAATAAAAGATAATAACAAGATACTGAAAATAAAAACATAAAGCTATTGTGCGATCAAAATGGAGTGCTCTTAGCTTGGGAATCATCTATACAGGAGACGGAGTCATCCTGAGACTCGCCGAAGTCAGAAGTGTCACACCCACCTCTTCTACCGAGATAAAAGTGGCACTAATCAGTTAAAAATCCATTTAAACTGTCAAACTGTCCCCTTAAAAAACCAAATCAGTCTTACAGAACAAAATTAACAACCTTTAAGCAAACTACAGGTTCAAATATATGAATACAACAAACATAATTACTCCAATTTGCTTGTACCACTACTACAAGATCACGACACCAAGACATAGAAAGAAAAGGGAACCACTTCAACCCGGAACTCAACCCTGACTAGCTCTTTACTCACATAGGTAATCTAGTAGTGTCCTTCTCCTGCAACTGCAACACATTTTAGTTGGTCGATAGTGAGTCAATAATTTCAAATAATTAAATATAGCATATAAACTATATAAAGATCAATTTCTCAAATAATTTCCCAACTTTCCCAAATACCAGAATTTGGCAAAATACAACTTTAAAGACCTATTAAAACATAAATTCATCATGAATAGTTATCAAATCAATTTTCCCATGAAATACAATTTTTGTTAGAGACTGCCATCCTAAGAGCGACATCTAGCAAAAACACTCCCTAACTTATCGGCCATCGCGACTAGGTTGACAACCATCAAGATATTCGCAACCTTGACGTTGGCCATTGAGATCCCCGCATTGTTACCCAAGGTTTCTCACAGATCTAAACCCTATCCATGGCTCTACGAACCTCTTGACCAGGGGTAAACTTAGGGTTGACCAAGCCATCTCCCATCAGGCCGGACCGTTAGACCCCCAATCTAGTGTTAGACTAAAGTACGTAGTCACAATCAAAATCTATGAAAACTCCACATCACAAGACATGCATAATACCTGCATAGTCCATATCCAGGAAACCATTCCTGTACCAGGAATGAAAACCAAATCTACAAGCATTGACAGTTTAAACATTTTAATTTGCACACATGGTTTCACAAATCATCTCAATGATAAGGTACACAACCATTAAAATAAATACCTAAAAATAATAATTAAAACATATATACATGTATTTTCCATAATTGAAACAAAATATAATTCTGCGAATCAGATATACTAATACGATTTCTATGGTATAGCAAACCATAAATAATTATAGGTATCCTTTAACAATATAAATTATTAAACATAATATAATGAAATAATTAAACAATTTTTTCAAACTAATAGCCATTAAGTACTTGTTTCAAAATAATGGCAATTAACCGATTATTTCAAAAGAGTAGCCCTACCAACTCACCTGGTCTACCCTTGTTTTGTTGTTAAACCTAGAACTCACTCCCAAGCGTGAACAACACCTAATAGGAGAATGGAAATAAAATAAATAACATGCAACGTAATGACTAAATTGAACCCAAAATAAAATACAACAAATGAATAATTAACTATCAAATTAGGCCCACTCACTCTAATCGGTTCAAACCCGACCTTGCATAATCAAACTAGTTTCCAATTGCCCTTAAACCAACTCAATTTGGGCTAAACCATTCTGAACCAATTTGAACCAACCTCAACTTCACTTAATTATGTTTAATTTCGCCAACCAACATTGAACAATTTCCAATTGTTATACAAAATCTTTTGAACTAGCTTGGTTCAATGGAACCCAATTCTCCTTGAATTGGTTCACCCCAAAGTCATTATCCCAAAATTTGAACCAAGCCCAAATCAATCTCAAACAACTTAACCTAAATTCAGCCCAACTCAATTACACATTGAGTCCAAATCAAGTCAATCCTCAATTGGTTACACCAAACCAGTTCTTTACTCTCATTTAAACCCAAATAAACCGAAACTATTTCAACGTGGCTAGCCATACCCAACTCCAAGCCAATTGAATGAACATGACTCAATTAAATCAAGCCCACTTCACTTGATTTGATCAAGCCCAACTCTACCAATTTGGCTGAACTCAACCACTTAATCTCCATCCATTATCATCACCATCATAATCATCATCATCAACTTAGTCATCATTATCCACTTAGTTAACCAAGCCAAACCCTAATTCCGGTTTCTACAGTAATATATAGTAAACCCAAAAATTTATCCTCCATTCCAAGCTTAATCCATTTGAAATACATGGTTTTTTTTCTAAAGCAACTTGAATCACTCATCTCCGCCGATCTCCACATCCTCTTCTTCAAGCCTCTCATTTTCTTTCTCTCATCTTTTCTTTTTTTTTTTCAACAGAACACTGTTGAAACCATTGAATAAGAAGAAGAAAGCCCACATAAAAACCAGCTATTTCCACACCTTATCTCTTAACTTAAATTTCTGCCAAAATTCCCTGTCGGTCCCTGAAAATAAAATTTCCAAAAAGACACCAATGGTCCCTGAATTATGAAATAGTATTTCCAAAAAGTTCCTGCGAACTTACCTTTCAGTCCTTGGTTTCCGGATACACTACAGATCAAACCATTTTATTACTTGTGAACCCAAAATTTTTTATAAACTTTCACACTTAGGACCTTATTCTTTCCACTTGGGTTTCTCAACAAAACTTCTTTGCAGGAAAAATCTTACTGCAATTGAGATAATACCCTGAATAAAATTTCTTACAGATTTCCAAAGGTTCAAGGTATTACAATCCTTCCCCATTATGAAAATTTCGTCCTCGAAATGTCCTCAGCAGCCATCAATCAGGTATTTGCTGGTGATCAAAGTGAACCAAATTCCCTATATATGATGTTGTATACAGTATACAGTACTTTTCTATTGTCCTACTCAGACTTCCTTACTTCCAGCACATAGAGAACAAAACAATCTTGTAATTTTTCCACAAGCCAAGAGAAAAGTAATTCTTATCCACAAACTAGGAATACAACATACTGAATACACCTAGGTGGAGTACAAACATCTTAAGCACACAAGCGATAATACAAACAGGTTACTCCATAATTCATAAGTCCTTATACAACTACTGAACCTCACCATTGTATATGGTATCAGTGTAATCTTTCCCGATTCCATTGCTCAACTGCTGCACCATAGTTAAGAACTGCATGGGCATCATCAAATGTCGTTATAAACTCCTCAAGAACTCCATACCTCCATCTGAATTTTAGCATGTGACTCTCATCTTGGTGACAATGTTCCATGTAAATATTCCTCAACTCTGAAGCAACTATGGAGCTAAAATCTCTGGTATTCATGGTTACCACATAACGAGCTCTTGGAACATAAACATCAGTCATTGCTTGCCCATGGTTACTAGGCATAATAATAGAACTAGAAGTACTGGGGCAATAAGATTAGAGCTAAAGGATACTTGAGCATCAGTCTAGTTTTTTCCCCTCTTTTCTTCACTCTTTCACTCCTCTTCTCTCCCTCTCTATTCCTCATTTTCTCTTCTCTGCTCTTGTTCCTCTCTTTGCTGCTTCTCCAAGAAGTATCTCTCCACTCTTTCTCTATTACACAATGGAGGAGGCCCTTGTCTCAGTCGTCTCAATGCCTTGGTTCCATGAAATCCTTAAGACACTTAATATTAGACTGATGAAAATTAAAGATCTGATCTTGTCATCTATTAAAACTCAACTAAACCACACTTAGAGGAGCTGGTTATAGTCCATCCAATGCCTGACAAATCAAAGCTTGAATTAACATCACGTCACGACACAAATTTTAAGAAACAACAGATAAATAGTAAAGAAGACTAATTACTCATAGGCTAAACCCCATATCTTGAGCATGGGTATGTCTAAAGCATCTATCAAATCACAATGTAAATTACTATGTACCAGTCAACAAGGAGCATGCCAAACACCCACTTTGGCTTCTTCATGTTAACTTATTTTGGACAAAACTAATCATGACAAATATCTCAATCCATGATTCTAATCAAAGTACCATGCTCAATTCTCTGTCTCAAATGTCAAACCATATTATTAGACCTAGTTTGTAATATGCAATTGATAAGTGCTCGTGTATAAGTAATATGAAGTATACTTTTCTTATAATGAGCATTAATTTTATCATATTTTATTGCTCATTCATGTGTGTTTATGTTCTTTTGTGCATTTAGGGTTGTCGAGACAAGTTTGGAAGAAAGAAAGCAAAAGTAGATCGTGGATGCCATTGTTGATGGATCAAAAAAGGGTCAAGACACAAGTTGTGCTCATAGATATATGGGTGTGTACCAACCTCCATTATTCTCAAGTGAATACACAAAGTGAAGGGGCACAAAGGCAGTCACTCTCATATATTCTGACTTGTGCAACATTGTTAAGAACTTCATCAATGTGGTTTAATTGAAGATGCGACATGATCTACCGCATGGATGTGTGCCCAATCATATGGCCTCGATGAAGAAAATGATTTCGGTAGTAGTTGGGCAAGTACTGTAGTAGTTTACTGTGGTGAAACACTGCAATGAAATCACTATAGTAGTTAATGTTCATAGTGAGTAGGAAAATGCAACCTGGAAATCCACACAGTCGTGTGGAAATTTCACACGCTCGTGTGGATGCCCGATTTCAACCCTATAAATACCGCTTTGAGAGTTTTATTTGGGGATCTTCTTCCTATCTTTTGCCATCTTTTGTGGCGAGCACGGCTAGGGTTTGGACAGGCTTTTGCTAGGTTTTAGGAGCGGTTCTACGGAATTTGACATCGAGTTCCTTTGGAGAAGAGCTATTGAAGGTTAGATCTATATTATGAAATAGGGTTTATCACTTG
This sequence comes from Dioscorea cayenensis subsp. rotundata, assembly GCF_009730915.1. Lineage (NCBI taxonomy): Eukaryota > Viridiplantae > Streptophyta > Magnoliopsida > Dioscoreales > Dioscoreaceae > Dioscorea > Dioscorea cayenensis. Next base: position 12,727,691 of record NC_052490.1, read on the forward strand.
GAATCCTTAGAGATCCATGCAGTCATACACAGTGTGAGGCGTGGAGAGCATCCCCTCCTGCCGGGGCATAGTGTAAAGGACTAGTCATGGTTGACTTTGGGTTTGCGACTGTGTGTCGTTGGATTTCCATGACTCATTAAACCTCAATAAGGAGACATAACATTAGTCTTGCCCTTGAAATAATAATCGTAGGGTGAGCATTGTCCTAGTACCACATTTTACCATCAGTTATTTCTCATTACTCCTATTGCTTTCTCTAATCTTTTACTCTTCTTTGCATTGATTTCTTTAATTCAACATCACAAATTGGTATTTATTCTAGCCAAATAGCAATCATTTTGTTTCTAAGTAACTATTCCATCTGGATTCGACTACCCACTCACCGGGGAATTTTATTACTTCAACGATCCATACACTTGCGGTACACACACCCAAGTGGTATGTCAAGTTTTTGACGCTGTTCCCGGGGATTAGGCGTTTTGGAAGCACTTGCACTTTGCTATTTTAGCTATTCATTATTTCTTCTATTTCACACTTTCATATTCTTGCATCATTCAAATTTGTTTTTCCTTCTTTCTTTGATTTCATCTCTAGGTAATAACCCGAGGTAACCCTTCGACATTAGTTGAAGGTGATATAGGCATTGAAAAGAGAACTCATGGATGAGGAAAGGAACTTATAAAAGAACAGATAAATCAAACTGTGATAGAAGTTGAAAGGTATGACAATATGGCTGAACAACATGAGCAGCATAGGGCACTCTCAGATTATGCACGATCCACAGTTCTTTGCATGTAGTCTAGCATTGTGAGTCTACCGATTATAGCTCAGAGTTTTTAGCTCAAGCCAGACTTCATCCAGATGTTACAGTAGTCAGAACAGCTTAATGGTTTGGTCGATGAGGATCCTAACATCCACATATAGAATTTTTTGGAAGTGTACGACATGCTCAAGATTAATGGAGTCATGGATGATGCTATCAAGTTAAGGGCCTTCCCATTTTCCTTGAAGGGGAGAGCAAAGCAATGGTTACATTCGTTGCCTAGAGCATTATCACTACTTGGGAGGAGATGGTGGAAGCTTTCCTAGCTCAATATTTCCCTCTTGGAAAATCTGCGAAGCTCATGTATGAATTATCCTCTTTTATACAAACAGAATTTTAATCTCTTTTTGAGACATGGGATAGGTTCAAGGATCTCCTACAGAAATGTCCTCAACATTGATTCCCCAATTGGATGATTACCACACCTTCTACAATGCTTTGAACCAAAGCAAAAAGCAATTACTTGATACCGCATCAAGAGGTACCTTAGGAAGTAAAACCCCAAACAATGTTGACAGCTCATTGAAGAGATGGCTATGAACAGTTATCAGTGGAACTCACGAGGCAAGAAGAAGGTAGCCAGACTTCATGAGATCGATTCAGCCACATCATTGGTAGTCCAGGTTGAATCCTTGAGCAAGAAGCTAGACACTCTAACTTCCCCTAGATTGGCGGTAGTGATGAGTTGCACAGGGTGTTGGTGAGGACATGCTTTATCTGATTGCCTGATTGCTATTGGTGGTATAACTTCAGTGGAACAGGTGAATTTTGTAGGAAATGCAATGAGGGGTCAAGGATATCCATATAGCAATACCTACAATCCAGGGTAGGGGAGCCACTTAAATGTTTCTTGGGGTAATCAAGGGCAATAGATGGCTATGGCTTCATCGCGTTTCCAACAACAACAACAAGCCCTGATTATCAAGAACAGAGTTTCATGGTTGGAGAACCGGATGACTGATTTGGAGAAAGCTTTGACCAAGTTAGGAGCACGATTGTGTTCCCAAGGAGGATACCATCATTATTTGCGCGACCATCATCCCCAAAGATACAACACCGTTAAAGCTCAAGAACAAAGAAATATTCTAAATAAAACAAGCAATATTAAGCGTGAAACAATAAAAACAACACAAGATCCACAATGCAATCAAGAGTATGATGAGAAAAGCATTTTAACCGAACAAATCCAATAAGGATGAACGGTGGCTTACCAGGGTTGAGGGATAAATTAAGGAAAAGGAGGAGCGGCCACAACCAACCGTGGCACGAACTCAAACCCACACGAGGGACCAAAGCACAAAAGGAGGAGAAAGTGGGCCAGGAGGTGAGATGGATGGGAATGGTCGGCTATGAAACACTTCAAAAGGAAAATGGTCATGTCCTAGGTGTCTTCATCCCCTTGATTTTCAAAGGAAAAAATCCCGAAACATCTGAGAGAAGGACACAATCATGAAAATGGCTTGGAGACCACCCTTACTGATTTAGCATGCTCGTGCTTAGCCTGTGCTCACCACGGAATGATTCAAAAACTAGAAACAAAGAGAATTAGGGGCACAAGCAGGGGCGTTCTCAGGCCGTGCTCAGCCTTAAAAGTTCTAGAGTAAAGCCTATCCTCCTTCTTAACAATGATAAAAACGCTAGAGGTAATTAAAAGTATTGCCAACACACCGAATAGAAATCAATGTTACCCTGAGAGACCGAAATCACAACAACAAAGCAATTAATGAAACAAATGAAAACTAAACAAAGCCGATAAGGAAACCCAACACGATTACAAAGAAAACAAAACAACTTTTGTTACCTCCCAAGTAGAGCTTATTTAACATCACTAGCTCGGCATACCCTTTTTCCTCAAAGAAGTTCATGGGATCAAGGCCACTCATAGCCACATGGACTACAACTGCAAGCATATGGTAACAACGAATCAACTAAATTGATCTCACCAAAAAGCCCAAAGGTTTTGAGCAGTTAGGAACATTGGGATCGGTGGTGAGATGGGTGGCTTTTTCTTACGGGTAATCACCTTTGTCCACCACTTTATTGCACTAGGGGTCTTTTTCTTTGGTGGATCCAGTGGTACAACGACCTCGATTGCCACCAAGTCCAAACAGTATGATTCTTCCGTCGCCTCCTTTGGTGCTCCATCTTCTCGGGGATCATCTTCCAATAATTAAGCAAGCTCATCTTTCATGAATGTATCCTACATAAATTCAGAAACAACTTCATTAATAACATCCACACAATAGCATGTGTCATCAAAATCTATGGTATGCCTCATGGAATACAGGAGCTTGAAAATAATCTCTTCTTCACCCACTTGAAGTGTCATTCGGCCATCCTTGACAACAATAAAAGCCTTTGAAGTTTCTAGGAACAACCTTCCTATAATCAATGGTACCTCCACCTCGTTATCAACATCGAGAATAATAAAATCCACCAGAAAAATGAACTTGTCCACCTTAACAAAAAAACGTTCAATTATGCCTCATGGTTACCTAATGACCTGTTCACTAATTGTATAGTCATAATGGTGGGTTTCAGTTCTCCAAGACCAAGCCTTTTGAAAATTTTGTAGGGCATGAGGTTCATGCTTGCCACTTGATTAGCTAAGGCTTTCTCATCAACTAAACCACCGATCGTGCAAGGAACAACAAAATCCTCTGGATCTTGTTGCAGTTTTCTCTTATTTGTTAGTAGTTCTTTCAAGAATTTAGCATATGTTGTCATCTGAGCAAGAGCTTCAACAAATGGGACATTGATATGCAAAGTCTTGAACACATCGAGGAATCTCTTATATTACTCCTCTTGTTGATCCTTCTTCACTTTCACTGGGTAAGGAAGATTAGGTTGGTATGCCGGCAATGCATCTTTTTCCCTGCTCTATTCTTTGACATCCTTCTCCAAGTCAATTGGAGTCTCAAGATTACTGCCAATTGCGGGCTCAACCTTCTCTATTTCGGGCTTCCTCTCAATGGGGTTTGGAAGTTGCACTCCACTCCTCAAAGTGACACCCTTGAAGGATTCCTTTGGGGTTATCTCTGTGTTGCTAGTGAGGGACCCCGGGAGCTTTTCCTCAATTAATTTAGACATCTAGGCTATCTGATGCTCTAAATTCATCACGGTCGCATTAGTGTTTCTCATCATGTCTTGAATATCCAAAAGATGAGTTTCAGTGCTCTTGATGAATCTGGCCAACAAGGCAGTGAGTTCATTGGATGGCGCAGAAGATAAATAAGAGGACGGTTGTTGTGCTCCCCAAGAGAGAGACTTATACTATTGTTGTTCCTATTGCTGCCCCTGTCTTGGATAACTCCATAAGAAATTTAAGTTATTCCTCCACCCAACATTGTATATGTTACAGTATGAAATGTACTGGTAATGGCGATTTTACACAACAAAATCCACTTGCTCAATCTGCCAGTGCCCATATCAATAGGAGGATAACCTGGCTCATTTGGTGGGCCCCAATGATCACAAGGAGATCTTGGAACATGAGAAATGGACTGCATGGTGTCTAATTATTTGGTAATCGCTTCAACCTGTGCTGCAAGAGTGGTAATGGCAACCACCTGATAATACTAGCTGCTTTAACCGATTTGTTCTTCTCAATACTCCGTTGGTACCCATTGTTTGCCATTTTCTCAATCAAACTGTATGCCTCACTTGGTTGCTTTTTACAGAGAGAGTCTCTCAAAGTAGCATCAAGCATATGCTTTGTGGGGTTGTTCAATCCATTTTAAATTATTTGTATCTGCATCCACTCCACGATTTCATGTTGTATGCATTTTCTAAACATCTCCTTGTATCTCTCCCAGGTGTTATACAAGAATTCTGATTCCAACTGCAGGAAGGAGGAGATATCACTCTTCAAATTAGTGATCTTAGCTGGAGTGAAGTATCTTGCAAGAAAACTCTCTGAAACCTACTTCCATGTTGTAAGAGACCCCTACAACAAGGAACTTAGCCAATGTTTAGCCCTTCCTCACAACGAGAATGGGAAAAGTCTCAGGCGGATAGTATCCTCAGACATATTGTTCGCTTTAAAAGTGTCACAAATTTCCAAGAAACTTCTCAAATGCACATAAGGGTCTTTATCCTGAAACTCGTTAAACTGGCACATCTGTATCACCATTTGAATAAAATTGGGCTTTAATTCGAAGTTGTTCCCCGCAAGAGGAGGTCGAACAATGCTTGACCCTAGTACTTCTTGATTTGGCCGAGTGATAACGTCCTTTGCATGTGTACCGCAAGTGCACGGATTTATCGAAGTAATAATACCTTGGTAAGTGGGTAGTTATATCCACAGGGAATAGTGATAAAAAATACAAGGATTGCTATTTAACTAAAGTAAAGATGGATTGATAGTGGTGTGAAAAATATCAATATGAAAGGAAATAAAAGGAACAAGAAAGGGAGACGCTATAAAAAATGAGAAGAAAGGCAATCGATAGAAAGTGGGGCATTCAGACTATTGCTTTAAGTGCAGAACCAACTATTATGTCTGCTAACTGATGCTTAATGAGTTTTGAAAATCCTAAAATACATGGTCCCAAACCTAAGGTCAACCATGACTAACACTACACTATGCCCGTGGAGAGAAATCGCTCAGTCTCAACACCTTACACTGTGCAAAGTTGCTTAAAGCTCTGAGACTTCAAGTGATAAACCCTATTACCTAACATAAATCTAACACTTTATTCCAGGCGAAAGACCCCTAATCACAATTAAGCCCCAGATACTAAGGATTACTTCAACATTTTACCCTGTTGCTTACGTAACTAAGCCCCAGTAGAGTTTGCCTCTTAACACTTCACTCTATTGTGACCGCAAAGAACTCATGGAACATAGAGGCAAGATAAATCACACCCGAGGGGAAATGTGACATTCTGCTACCTCTCGACTCACCCTCTCGACACTCTTAAATCTTGCCTTGTCTAACTCTCATGGTGTGTAACTCACTTACAAAGATTACCGATATAGACTCTCAACCATAGTGTCACTCTAAGGAAAATCCCATTCAATAAGTATTCAAGATTAGAACTAAATTAAAGACATCAATTATATAAATATAATTGAAAGATCAAAGAAACAATATCATCCTAGGGTTTACACGTCCGAGTACCCACTAGGGGTTCAGCTCTTCATGAAGCAAGATTTAATCAATAATAAAATCGAAAGTAAAAATATGCAATCCATAAGTAAACCCCCCTTGTAGTTTGTATCGATGGTCTTATGGAGCAGCCTTGTCTTTTGCAAGAGTTCTCTCATCAATCCTAGGGCATACCTCACCGAATCAATGCCGACGAAAGCTCCCCCAATAACTATCTTCTGAAGAAACATGGTGTTGAAGGCCGTAGAACCTCTCCAAAAACCTTGCCGAAGCCTCTCCTAACCCTAGCCACGAGCGCCTCCAAAGATGGAGAAAAGATGAGAAAAAGATAGGGAAAATGTTCCTTAAAACAGCCTGAAGTCGCAAGTTAAATAGGCTGGAATTGGCCATCCACATGGGCAAGTGGAATTTCCACACGCCCGTGTGAATTTGTAGGAGTTGATTTTTCATCGGCCTGTGAACAGTAACTACTACAGTAATTTACTACATTGAACAACTAATGTACCTGCTACAGTACTCCGCCAAAATACTCCTAAATCCAAACTTTCATTGAGGCCATATGAATGGGCACACATCCATGAGTAGATCGCGTTGTGTCTTCCATAAAATTCACATTGATGAAGATCTTGCTAGCATTGCACAAGTCAAAACACGTGAATGTGACTGCCTTTGTGCCCCTCTAAACCAAGTATTTGCTTGAACACCATAGAGTTTGGCACATAATCACGTGTCTTTAGGTACAACTTGTATCTTCATGTTTGTTCACTCCAAGATTTCATCAACAAAGTTCATCCATGATCTACTTTAGTTTCTTTCTTCCATAATTGTCTCCACAACCTTACATGTACAAAAGTAAGACAAATACACGTGTATGAACGATAAAATCTGAGAAATGTAATACTCATTGTAAGAAAATAATACTTCATATTACTATTACACAAATACTTATCACCGAACAAAGTAAAAAATGCTTTGTTGTTGATTTCTGGCCATTTCTACTTCTTGAACAACTTCCAGACTGATTTCTGCTGACCCTATCTCACTTAAATTGATCTATCTAATTCTTCTTTGGAAATTCCTTTCAACTTCTGGATCCAGGTTTGCCAATAGTAAAGAAGTACTTCCGCGGGTCATACAAAGGTGCCTACGCATAGAAGATAGGACAGTGTAAGATCAAAAGTATTAAAAGATTGGAAACAAAAATAAGCCTAAGAAGAATGATTTAAATGAAAAAGAGAAAATGGATATTCACAAATATCAACAATATAAACAAACTAGAACACTAGAGTCCAAATTTTCCAAAAAGTTGCCAGTCCTCAGCAACAGGACCAAAAACTTGATGCACACAAGTAATACAGTAGTATCCCGTGAGGGGTAGGGTTGTCGAACCTTAGATGCTGGACTAAAAGTACTAATTCTTATTCTAATCTATAGTTAAGCAAGAATAGGGATTGATTTAAAATTATAAAGTAAAATAAGTAAGAAAAAATAGGTGGAGATAACAAGTAGATTTGGATCAAGAGTTTCAACAACAAGGGAGGAATGCCCTGGGATGATTCCTATGAGCTATAGCATGCTGACTAACTTTTAATGCCTACCAGGTACATTCTATTGTTCATATGTGTGCTCTGAAGCATTGCTGCATCTATGGTTCTCAAATACACCATGTTTTGCTTGGGTAACTATGGTTTCACACATAATGAGTTTTGCAATCACACACGGCAACTACCTCGATGGCAATCCACACACTGAGTTTTACACAAGCAACTGTGCAAATCAAACACATCAAGTTATGCAAACATAAGATTAAACACAGGAAACCAGAAGAACTCTGTAGAACATTAGAAGAGATTATTTAAAGCATACAAAGCATCATAGTTAACATCAGCACACCTTGGATGGTTAGCCCCTCATGGATGGGTACAACATGGAAGAAGCACTTCAAGGTCTAAAGAAAGAATACATGACTCCCTTCTTCTCAAGAAACTCTTCCAAGTTGAGTTCGAGTATGCTAGCCCCACTTTCCTTGAGCCTCCGACTCATCCTTGATCCCGTTAGATGATGTCGTGAAGCTTGATCTTCATACTCGTCAAAGTGCTCCCAGTCGAGGAGAAAAATCCCGGAACATAGATGAGAGTGCAACCCTAGAAACTAGAGTAATATAGCTAATTGCAGGGCTCAACATGGTCCGAGAAAGGTCTTGCTTCGATCGTGCTATCTCATTTGAGATTTCTTTAGGGAATCGACTAAGTGCTCACCGGAAGAATCGGGAGTAGAAGCACGATAGTGTTTTTGACCATGCTTTGTCGAGTATACTGATCGTGCTAGGAGCATCCTTATCTTGCTTCCCGATTGATGTAAAACTATTTAAAATTGGAATAATTAATAGGAAGATCACGGTCGTACTATGACCGCGCTAGGCCCAAGAGCACCCCACTACTTGAATTATCACTTGGAAATCCTTCAGGCTGAGATAATCAGTGGGACAAAGCACGATCGTGCTCTGCCCATGTTCAGCTTGAACACTTAGTAAAAATCTTCATTCTTTGCTTGTTTCATCCCCGATTTCACTTCCAACTTGGTTCAAGCTACACATTCTGGCACAAGGAACAAATATACCTAGACGAGCATCTCATATATGTAAAATAGTGTTAAAAGACAAGAAAATGAATGAATTGAGGTAAATAAATATAATATGAAATGCACTCATCAGATTGTCTGCTATTAATAGGGTTTCTTTTCAAAATGCCTATTATATTTCAATCATAACCCTACTCCTATGTTATTTTTTTGAAATGTATATTATATTTCAATCAAAACCTTAATCTTATATTTTCTTTAAGAAATGTCTACTATTTTTTAATCAAAAGCCTAATTCTATGTTTTCTTACAGTAATGTCTCCTATTTTTTTTAATCAAAATCCGAATACAATGTTTTCCTTGCGTAATGCCTACTATATTTGAATCCAAAACCCTAATCATATGTTTTTCTTTATGGAATGTCTTCTATTTTTGCAAACGAAACCCTAATCCCTACGCTTTTCTTAATGTCGCCTATGTATCAGCTTTTTGAATCAAAAATTCTAACCTATGTTTTCTTTTCAGAATGTCTCCTAATTATCAATTTTGACTTAAAATCCTAACCTATGTTTCCTTTCAGAATGTCTCCAATTTTTAAATGTCTGTTATTCAATACAAGGCATTCCCTTATTATTTCTATAATGTGACATTATGTCTCATATTTTTCAATCAAAATGTTAATACTTTGTTTTTTTTTCAGAATGTCTGCTTTTTTTCAATAAAAAACATATGATTATGGTTTTGATTAAAAAATTTGAGACATTTCAAAAATAAAACAATAAATTAGCGTTTTTATTGAAAAATAGCAGACATTACTATAAGAAAAAAAAGGATTAGGGTTTCGATTAAAAACCAAAACATAGGGGGAATTTCCAAAAGAAAACATAGGATTAGGGTAGTGATTGGATAATATAAGACATTCCCAAAAGAAAACATGAGATTATGGTTTTGATTGAAAAACAGGAGCCATTCCGAAAAGAAAACATAGGATTAGGCTTTTGATTAAAAAATAGCATACATTACCAAAAGAATATAATAAGATTAGGGTTTTGATTTAAAAATATGGGACATTTTGAATAGAAAACATAGGATTCGGGTCTTGATTCAAAGACATGAGACATTTTAAAAAGAAAACAAATGGTTAGGATTTCGATTAAAAAATAGTAGTGATAAGTGCTTGTGTGTTAATAATGCGAAGTGTTATTTTCTTATAATGAGCATTACTTTTATCTGGTTTAAGCACTAATACATGAGTATTTGTGTTCTTTTGCGCATTTAGGGTTGTGAAACTATGTTTTAAGAAAAGAAGCCAAAAGTAGATCATATACGTACTGTTTGGTGGATTCTTAGAAGCAACAAACGCGAAAGACACAAGTGGGGCTTTAAGATACGTTAATGTGTGCCAACCTCCATGTATTCAAGGCATTACAATGAGTTGGAGGGGCACAAAGGCAGTCACATTTACGTATCTCAACTTGTGCAATGATAGCAAGATCTTCACCAATGAACCCTTTCATTAAAGAAGCGATGCAATCTACGGCATAAATGTGTGCCCGTTTATGTTGCCTAGATGAAAAGGGGATTCGGGAGTGTTTTTGGCGGGGGTACTGTAGCAGATTACTGTACTAAAGCACTACAGCAATTCACTATAGCAGTTACTATTCACAGCCGGCTGAAAATCAGAATTCCAGAGAATCCACACGGGCGTGTGGAAATTCCATGCCCGTGTGGAAATTCCACAGGGGCTTGTGGAACATCAACAGGCCCATGTTGATGCTCGATTCCAGCATATTTAAAGCCGTTTTTCAGCGTGATTTTAGCATCCTTTTTCCATCTTTTCTCTATTTTTGGAGAGACCGGCGGCTAGGGTTTAGATGGGTTTTGGCAAGGCTTTTTTAGTGGTTCTCTTGCTTTGAAACCGCGATTCTCTTGGAAGATAGTTATTGGGGGAGCTTTCATCGGCATCGATTCGGCGAGATGTGCCCTATGCTTGACAAGGAGACCTTTGGAGAGGACGAGGCCACTCCACAAGACCATCAACATGAATACCGAGGTGGTTTTCATATGGAATACTTGTTTTTACTTTTGATTTCATTGTTGATTGTATTGCGCTCCATGGAGAGCTAAACTCCCTAGTGGGTACTTGGATTTTGTAAACCCTAGGATGCTATTGTTTCATTGACCTTTTATTATGCTTTTCTTAATTGATGTCTTTAATTTAGTTCCAATCACGAATGCTTGTTGAGTGATTTCTCCATTAGAGTGACACTAGAGTTGAGAGTCCATCTTCGTAGCCATTGTGGATGAGTGAAACACCATGAGAGTTGGACAGTGCTAGATTAGAGATGGTTGAGTGGGTGAGTCGAGATGTAGCGGAGCGTCCCCTTTCCCCTCCGGTGTGATTTATCATACCTCCATTTCCTATAGTTCTTTGCGGTTACAATAGAGTAAAGTGCTAAAGGATGAACTCCGCTGCGGATTAGTTGTGCGAGAAATAGAGTGAAGCTTTGAAGTGACTTTATTATATGGGGCTTAATTGTGACTAGGGGCCTTTCGCCTGGACCAAAGGGTTAGGTCTATACATAGGAAGAGGGTTTATCACTTGGATTCCCTAAAACCCCATGTAACTTTTCACAGTGTGAGATGTTGAGACTGAGCGATTTCTCCGCCGGGATATAGTGTAGAGTTAGTCACGGTTTACCTTAGATTTGGAACCGTGTGCTTAAGGATTTCCACGACTCATTGAGCATTGATTAGGAAGTATACTAGTTGGTCTTGCACTTGAAACATTAATCCTAGGGGAGCATTATCCGAGTGCCCCACTTCTATCGATTGCCTTACCTCTCAATTTTATTGTGCCGCTCGTTCTTATTTCTTTTATCTCTTTTTATATAAATCTCATTCATCATACCATCGATTTATTCTCATTATAGTTAGATAGCAATCGTTGTGTTTCTATTCACTATTCCCTGTGGATACGATAACCACTCACATGGGATTTATTACTTCCACACCCGTGCACTTGCGGTTTATGCGCATATTCGATCGTGTCAAGCAGCCATTAGCAAAAGAAAATATAGGTTACGGTTTTGATTGAAAAATATGAGACATTATGAAAAGAAACCAAATGATTATTGTTTTAATTCAAAAATAGCAGATATTCCCAAAAAAAAAAAATATTAGGGTTTTGATTCAAAAATAGGAGGTATTCTGAAAAGAAAAAAAATGCGCTTAGGGTTTTGATTTAAATCTAAAAAATAGGACACATTCCAAAAAGAAAACATAAGATTAGGGTTTTCATATAAAAATACGAGGCATTCGGGAAAAGAAAACATACGTTTCAGTTTTTGATTCAAATATAATAAGCATTTCGAAAAACAAAAACATACGTTTTCAGTTTTTTGATTGCAAAAATAGGATACATTACTATGAGAAAACATAGGATTTGGATTTTGATCCAAAAATAGTAGACATTCCAAAAAACATATGGGATTAGTGTTTTGATTGAAAAATATGAGACATTTTGAAAAGAAAAAAATGTAGGATTAGGGTTTTGATTAAAAAAATAATAGACATTATGAAAAGAAAAACATAAGATTAGTGTTTTAATTTAAATCTAGGATTCAATGAAAA
>NC_052490.1:12740836-12762038 GCF_009730915.1 Dioscorea cayenensis subsp. rotundata
AAAACCCAAATGCTAGGTTTGCTTTTTCGAGAATGACTCCAGTTTTAGATATTTAACCTATGTTTTCCTTTTAGAATGTTTCTTATTTATTGGTTTTGTGTCGAAACCAAAATCCTATATTTTCTTTTAGGAATGTCTATGACAAGGTCACCTTGCGTAATCCACAGGGAGTAATAATCCCGGGTGAGCGGGGTCGAATCCACAGGGAGTAGGGAGTAAAGACACTTAATTCGATTCTTAGCTATGTGAAAGATCAATGATAAGGAGTGTGATAATGATTCAATTCTCAACAATTAAAAAGCAACAAGTAAGAGAGCAAAAAGTAAGGAGGAGGTAAGGCAATCAATAAAGATGGGAGTCTTGACAAGATCCCCTTGCTTATATCCATAAGTGACGGGTTTGTCAAAGTAATAATCCCGGGTGAGCGGGGTCGAATCCACAGGGAGTAGAGAGTAAAGACACTTAATTCGATTCTTAGCTATGTGAAGTATCAACAATGATAAGTGTGGTAATGATTCAATTCTCAGAAATTAAAAGCAACAACTAAGAGAGCAAAAGTAAGGAAGAGGCAAGGCAATCGATAAAGATGGGGTACTCGGATGATGCTTCACCTAGGATAATCGCTTCAAGTGCAAGAACTCTCTATTATGCTTCCTAATCAATGCAATGGTGAGTCGTGGAAATCCTTACATACATAGTCCCAAATCTAAGGTCAACTATGCCTAACTCTATACATATCCCGGAGGAGAAATCGAACAATCTCAACACCTCGCACTCGGATAGAGTTGCAATTAGCTCTAGGGGATTCCAAGTGATAAATCTCTTCCTAGATTTAGACCTAACCCTTTGGTCCAAGCGGAAGGTCCCTAGCCACAATTAAGCCCTAGATACTAATATCACCTCAACGCTTCACTCCATTGCACGCGCAACTAGGCCCCAGCGGAGGTTCATCCCTTAGACCATTCACTCTATTATGGCCGCAAAGAACTCGAGGAACGGAGCTAGAATCTATCACGTCGGAGGGGAAAGGGGACGCTCTTGTACCTCTCGACTCACCCTCTCAACCCTCTCCAACCTAGCTTTGTCTAACGCTCGTAGTGTGTCACTCACTCACAAGTTTACCAACAAGAACTCTCAACCCTAGTGTCACTCTAGGGGAAATGTTCATACAATCAAGCATTCAAGGTTGGAACTCACAATAAACATTAATTTATTGAGAGCATAATAAAGAAGTTCAATGAAACGAATACATCCTAGGGTTCACAATCACCCAAGTACCCACTAGGGGTTTAGCTCTCCATGGAGCTAAGTACAATCAAACAAATTGAATGTAAAAGCAATGAATCCATAAAGAAACCCCCTCGATGGTCGTGTCGATGGTCTTGTGGAAAGTCCTCTACTCGTCGTCCAAGGATTCCTTCGTCTGGTATAGGATACGCCTCGATCGAAGCTCCCCTACCAACCTTCTTCCTAATGGAATCGCGATGTCGGAGAAGTAGAACCTCTCCAAAACCTTGGCCAATACCCCTCGAAACCCTGGCCGAAGCCTTCTCGCAAGTTGGGGAAAAGATAGAGAAAAGAATACCAAAATCGGGGCTGAATCGGATTTAAATAGGGCTGGTATCGGGCAACTCCACGGGCGTGGACGGTACACGCGCCAGTGCAGAATTTCCACATGGGCATGGATAATTTCCACATGCCCGTGTGGATTCTCTGTCTCTCTGATTTCTCGGCCGGCTATGAGCAGTGCTGCTACAGTAATTCCATACTTTCATCGGGGTAACGCAAATGGGCACACGTTCATGTCGTGAATCACTTGCTTCTTCAATGATATATATGTTGGTGGGGTTCTTGTTCTTGTATGCATAAGACGGAATGCTTGAGTGTGCCTGCCTTTGTGCCCCTCCAAATGGATGTACTCACTCGATGGCGAGGAGGTTGGCACACACTCTAGCATCTCACACCTGTCCTATGTCTTCGCGTTTGAACCTTAGCAAGATCTCCTCCAAAATAGGTGCATTATGATCCACATTGGCCTATTTCCTTCATACTCGGTCTCACAACTCTACCTGCATAAAAGTAACATAAAAACACACATATTAATGTAAAAAAACTGAGAAAAGTAATGCTCAACATAAGGAATGAACACTTCGCATTCATATCGCACAAGTACTTATCAAACTCCCCCACACTTATTCTTTTGCTTATCCTCAAGCAAACATTAAAATATTCTCTGCATCAATGAAGAAAATATTGAAATTTCTTGGCCTTAGGTTCACCAAAGTATACAAAGATAGCATTCTACATGTAAGGAAAATTTTAACACTAAATACGAAAAATCAATGCTCTAGCTAAAAACTTGAATCAGAAAGGATAACAAATCCGAATTTCGTGTAAGTGTGTGAACTCACTCAAAACACCCCAAGTTATACTCCTCAAAGTTCTAAGTGCAAAGGACTTATTTATCTACACAAGTGATAAAAATTTTAAAAGATGGTAGTAGCTTCACACATCCTCTAAGGTAGCCCTTTCCAAAGCGGCCGCTAAGGTGGCTTTCACACTTTCGAGGTGGTAGCTCTTTCTACCAGGGTGATAGCTTTCACTCATCCTATGAGATAGCTCTTTCTCTCATTAGGGCATAACTAGTATCCGACTTGTGAGAGTAGCTTCATACTTCATAGGTGGTAGCTCTTTCCACCCAACAAATACAAATAAACAAAAAACTATTTTGTTCCTTCTTTTCATTTTCCATTTTTTTTTTTTCAAAAGAAGTAAACCTAGCTAGTCCCTTTAACATCAAACATGAGTTTCCAATAGAGTTCAAAGAGTGAGTAGTGCACTAAGTGTAAATCGGGCAAAAATTCCTAAAAATTCAAGCAAGAACTAGAGCATGAAAAAACATTCAATGTTAACAATTCTCCTAGACTTAAGAATACAAACATTGCAACTAAGGTGAACCGCCATTGGCTATGTGAGCATATATCAATCAAGAACAATGGAAAAGATGTGCGCATTATTAAACTCCCCCCACACTTAAGTTGTACATTGTCCTCAATGTACACATGCAAGCTCACTCAAAATATATCATTCAAAAATAGATGTGGGAGAAGTAATCAAAACAATACTCCCCTGACTCCTAGTGTTGCGTTTGATGAAACTAATTCATTGGGAGTAGTGTTCCAACAGGTTGTGAAGCTTCATGACGGCCAAGTGCTCAAAAGCACCTTGGCCGTGCCCATCACTAATTCTCAATTTCAAAGAAGACAAGACCATCTGCACGCATACACGAGGGGGTTCAGTGAAGCTCAAGAAAAAAACAAAAAAAATAACTCGAGTGTATAAAAAGATGAAGCAATGAATACAACTCGATAATGCAAAAATAACATAAACTCAGAAGGAAAAATCCTTTACGAGTGAACAAGTCTAAAAAAACAAGAAAAATAATATAAAGTAAAAATGCATGAAAGTAAAAGAAAAGGTCAAGTGTCGAGTCGCTCTCGGGGCTCAGCTGCTGCTGCAGAAGTGGAAGCATATAGTGGGTCCTCTGGTGCTGGGGTCGAGGATGGAGGTACTGGAGGTACTGGCGGTGCATGAAGAGTCCTCGGCTGCAGGACGAATGATGAGGCAACGTCTTGCTTTTGGATCTGCTGTAATATGTTGAAACGCGCAATGAACTCTGTGTACTGACTGGCCTGCGTAGCCCTAATCTCGGCAACCTCAGCTCGGACAACTCCTATAGCATTCTCGAGCCTCTCAAAGCGATCATTGGCTCGAGAAGGTGAAAACATACACACTGGGGGTGGTTCCTCGGCCGCTGGAGGTGCCTCGATCTCCATCGATGCGGGCTGAGGCTCGGGGATGGTCTGAGATGCTCCGGCATCATCACCCTCATCCTATGCTATCTCTGGGGCTGGTAGAACTAACGCAAAAACCCCTGTCCGAACCCTCTGGACCATGCCCATCAACCGCATCGTCTCTAGACCCAGGGGAGCGAATACACTCGTCTTCTCGGCCCCGCAAATCGAATCCAAGAGACCCATGCCCAGCACTAATCTCGTAATGTAAGGACCCAAGAAGATCGCTCCCAATCTAGTGTACTGTCCCTGGTGGCTAATGTAATCAGCCAAGATGTGCCCTAAGTGGATCGGTACGCGCTCTACCATCCAGTACAAGTACAGCAGCTCCTGGCGGCTCAAGACACCAGTACTATCGCCACAGCCATTCACCGACCTACTCATGATTGTGTGCAAATATCTGTAGGCAGGTCAGGAAAAGCACGTGGCCTTGGAGACCCCCGGCTCATTCTGACCCTGACCACATAGCACTCTGTAAGCTCTCTGCGGGGTCAAGGTTCCAGGATAATCAATAGGCAACTGTGCATACTCCTCTGAATCAGTCAATGCCTCCTCGTATAAGCCAAGTAGTATGGGAAACTGCGTAATGCTCAAACTATGGTGGCGTCCAAACACTCTGAACTGAATGGTGCCCAAACTGTTGAAGCTCGCATACGCTCTATCAAACTCAAACGAGGAGAGCACCTCCAGTGCAAACTCTCGGATAGCTAGCTCTCTAATCGTCAACAACTGCCGCCAACCACCATCTCAAACAAGGTCCTCAACCTCATCAGCAAACTCATCTCCCTGCTGAAGATCTCGTAATATAGTCATGTCCAGGAATCGAGTCTGTCTGAAGCGGAGTCTCGATAAGAGCTCATAACGGACCTGATGTTCGGGAATTGCAAATCGCATGCCTTTGGGCTCAGAGGATGACTCACGTGGCCTCTTATCAGCTTGCTTCTTTGTCCTATGTGCCATGATCTGCCAAATTTAAACAAAATTAGTCATACAAGTTGATAAAACAATACTGGAGAAATCCACACGGTCGTGTGGAATTTCTGCACGCCCGTGTGGATTCACGGGGCGTGAGAATCGCACGGCCAGGTATCAACAATCCAAAAATACAACTCAATAATATCTCTAACTTCGTTCTAAATGTAAATCATTGTTCCAATTGAAGAAACGAAGCATTGTTAACCAGATTAATCAATAGAAATCATGAATTGACGAAGAAGATGAAGAAAATGAATTTACCGACGAGGAGAAGTGAGAAAATAGAGAGCCAGCCGGAAAACTTGCTAAAATTCCACCAAACTGGCTCAATGGACTCAGAGAATGTTGTTAGAGTGTTTTCAAGTGGAAAGGAGTCGTGAAGAAGGAGAGAAATTATCCCCTTTTAAACAGAACTCGCGAATTTTGACGTTCTGTTCATCCACACGGGCGTGTGGAAATTCCCCACGCCCGTGTGCCTCACTTCAAAAGCTCCACAGGGGCGTATGCACGCCCCTATGCGCTCTTGGGAAAAACTCTCACTGACTTAGAATGATCTCCCACGGGCGTGCGAAAATTATCCACGCCCATGCGCCAGACCTACAGGGGCAGACGCACGCCCCTGTGGCTTTCCTGGACATCCAAAAAAGATATCAAGTCTTCCACACGCCCGTGCGGAAATTCCCCATAGGCGTGGACATTCACAAGCCAAATTCACAGAGGCAGCCGCACGCCCCTATGTTTTCTTGGGATGGAGGGTACAACCTGCAGAGCTTCGCACGGGCGTGCAGAAATTACCCTACGCCCGTATGTGGTTCACAAGGTCACCCACAGGGGCGAGTCTACGCCCCTGTGTGTTCTCGGGAAAATCTGCCCAACTCTGCAGGAAGGCACACGCCCGTGCAGAAAGTACCCACGGGCGTGCGCCAGTCGGATGGTCGTCCACAGGGGCAGCCACACGCCCCTATGCCCTCTTTGGAAGAGTTCACAGTGAACATCCACGGGCATGTGGAAATTCCCCACGCCCGTGCATTTTCTCTGGATGACTTAGAAAAACCTGCAGGCTCTGCAGAAATATTCTGAACATGTTGACACACTCAGAGCCTACCCTATTATGCAAAATTTACCAGATAATAACACAAAAATAGAACTCAAATGACCAAGTTTTGCCAATTCGCAACAAAACACAATGAATTCCTTTAAAACCCATAATAAAATCACAGCACAAGCACTCAAAAATTTAAACACCAACACTTAACAATTTATTCATGCAAACAAACTAAACTAAAAGGCACGAAAACAGTAAACACTTGGGTTGCCTCTCAAGAAGCGCTTGTTGAACGTCACTAAGCTTGACGTATCTTTCTTACCTCACGGGGGTTCATGAATGAAGGTTGCCCTCTTACCCATAACTTGAAAGCATGATGACCAAAGTCTGTTGAGAGTAGAGGGTGCACTATCGGGCTTCGGACCACCTAGCAATCGTTTGTCCAAATTCCTTGGCTCATGTACGTCTCCAATAGTCTTGGGGCATTTTCGGTGGCGTCTCCTAGCCCTCTTCATTTTCCGGAGCACATTCTTCAAGATCCCCGGGGTAGATGTTTCCTCTCCTTTCGAACCAAGCATCATTACTTCTTCAATGCTCTCCTCTAGGTCGAACAAACCTTCATACGGATCTGGGTTGAACATTTCCTGTATATATTCATCAACAATCTCATCAGTAGTATCTAGAAATTATAAAGTGTCATCAAAATCGAGAGAATCTCGCATGGCTTCAGCAAGGCGATAAGTGAGCTTATCGTCTCTGACTCTCAATGTAAGATCTCCACCTTCCATGTCAATCAATGCTTTAGAAGTTCGTAAGAACGGTCTCCCAAATATCAAGGGTACATCTGCATCCTCATCGACATTTAGCACTACAAAGTCAACCGGAAAAATGTACTTGTCCACCTTGACAAGCACGTCTTCAATGATGCCTCTCGGATGGCGTACTGTTCGGTCCGCCAATTGTAAAGTCATCCGAGTAGGCCTAGGCTCACCCAAGCCTAGCTTTTGGAAGAAAGTATATGGCATGACGTTGATACTTGCCCCTGAATCCGGCAATGCCATTTCCTCACCTAAGTTGCCGATGTTACACGGAATAATGAAGCTTCCCGGATCCTTATTCTTATTCGGTATGTTCTTTTGCAACATCGCCGAGCATGAAGCATCAAGCACCACTGAAGCACTCTCCTCTAATTTCCTCTTGTTGGTCAATAGGTCTTTCAGGAACTTCGCAAACTTAGGCATTTGAGCCAAAGCCTCAACAAAAGGAATGTTGATGTGGAGTTGCTTGAACAAATTCAGGAACTTCTTATACTATTCATCCCCTTGGTCATTCTTCAATCTAGAGGGATAAGGGATTCTTGGCTTGAAAGGTGGAGGTGCCACCACTTTCTCTTTGTTTGCTCCCTTCTCAACCTCTACGACCTCGGGTGCGTGTTCTTTCGGCTTCTCACTCGGAAGCCTCCCTTCAACCTCACGACTGCTTCTCAAAGCGATCGCCTTCACATGTTCTCTCGGGTTGGTTTCTATGTTACTTGGTAAACTTCCATGTGGCCTTTCGGAAAGAGATTTCGCAATTTGCCCCACTTGATTTTCAAGATTGCGCAAGGAGACGGTGTGATTGCGAAGTGTAGCCTCGACTGATTCAAACTTTGTATTTGCCGATTGAACAAATCTAGCCAAGTTCTTCTCCAAATCCGTCATTCGGGTTTCCAAGCCTGAAATTCTGTTTTCCACTTGAGGGGCTTGTTGTTGTTGGAACCCCGATGACCCCATGGTCTTCTGTGGTCCTTGATTACTCCATGAAAAGTTGGGATGATTCTTCAAACCTGAATTGTAGGTGTTGCTGTATGGATTCCCTTGAGGTCTCATTCCATTACCTACAAAGTCGACATTCTCAACTAAAGAAACATCACCAATGACGATTGGGCAATCGGAGGGAGCATGTCCTCCACCACAACCGGTGCAATTGGTCATGGCCGCCACTCTATTCGAAGCTATAAGATCTAGCTTCTTACTCAAACTCTCCACTTGGGCCGCCAATGAAGTTACCGCATCAGTTTCATGGAGACCGGCCACTTTTTTCTTTTGCCTAGCGTTCCACTGGTAACTATTTAACTACCATTTCCTCAATCAATTGACGAGCCTCGTCGGGGGTTTTGCTACCTAAGGTACCTCCTGCCGCTATATCCAAGAGTTGCCTTGTACTCGGGTTCAAACCATTGTAGAGGTTTGAACAATCATCCACTCCGGGAATCCGTGTTGCGGACACTTGCGCAGGAGTTCCTTGAACCTTTCCCATGTCTCGAATAGAGACTCCAATTCCAACTGCATAAAGGATGAGATCTCGTTCCTAAGTATTGTTGATTTTCCGGGAGGGAAATAACGGGCTAGAAAAGCTTCTACCATCTCCTCCCATGTAGTGATTGATGCTCTAAGTAATGAGTGTAGCTACTGCTTCGCTTGCCCCTTTAAGGAAAATGGGAAGGCTCTCAACTTGATGGCATCATCCGTCACACCATTAATCTTCACCATGTCACACACCTCGAGGAAGCTCTCTATGTGACTGTTTGGATCCTCATCGGCCAAACCGTTGAATTATGTGAACTGCTGCAGTATATGGATGAATGCGGGCTTTCGCTCGAAATTCTGAGCTGTAATTGGGGGACGCATAATACTCGATTGTGTCCCCAACACTGAAGGTCTGGCATAATCGGATAGTGTTCGTTGTTGCTCATTTTGTTCTGCCATGTTGTCAGATCCTTCTACTTCCAAATTAGCTGGATTAGGCTGTTCTTGTACAGGTTCTTTCCCTTTCCTTCGAAGTGTACGTTCAAGCTCAGGGTCTCCTTCAATCAATATTGATGGATTCCCTCGGGTCATAACCTGGAGCTGCACCAAAAGTAAAGAAAAAGAAAATCAGAACGATGATAGAATAAGAAGATATGAAATAGAATGTATAGTGAAATAGCTAAGAAAACAAATTGCAAAGTATCTCTAAATGCCTAACTCCCCGGCAACGGCGCCAAAAACATGACAAGATCCCCTTGCTTATATCCCGCAAGTGCACGGGCTTGTCAAAGTAATAATCCCGGGTGAGCGGGGTCGAATCCACAGGGAGTAGAGAGTAAAGACACTTAATTCGATTCTTAGCTATGTGAAGTATCAACAATGATAAGTGTGGTAATGATTCAATTCTCAGAAATTAAAAGCAACAAATAAGATAGCAAAAGTAAGTAGGAGGCAAGGAAATCGATAAAGATGGGGTACTCGGATGATGTTTCACCTAGGATAATCGCTTCAAGTGCAAGAACTCTCTATTATGCTTCCTAATCAATGCAATGGTGAGTCGTGGAAATCCTTACAAACATAATCCCAAATCCAAGGTCAACTATGCCTAACTCTATACATATACCGGAGAAGAAATCGAACAATCTCAACACTTCACACTCGCATAGAGTTGCAATTAGCTCTAGGGATTCCAAGTGATAAATCTCTTCCTAGATTTAGACCTAACCTTTTGGTCTAGGCGGAAGGTCCCTAGCCACAATTAAGCCGTAGATACTAAGATCACCTCAATGCTTCACTCCATTGCACGCACAAGTAGGCCCCAGCGGAGGTTCATCCCTTCGACCGTTCACTCTATTATGTCCGCAAAGAACTCGAGGAACGGAGGTAGAATCTATCACGTCGGAGGGGAAAGGGGACGCTCCTGTACCTCTCGACTCACCCTCTCAACACTCTCCAACCTAGCTTTGTCTAACGCTCGTGGTGTGCCACTCACTCACAAGGTTACCAACAATAACTCTCAACCCTAGTGTCACTCTAAGGGAAATGTTCATACAATCAAGCATTCAAAGTTGGAACTCACAATAAACATCAATTTATTGAAAGCATAATAAAGAAGTTCAATGAAACGAATACATCCTATGGTTCACAATCACCCAAGTACCGACTAGGGGTTTAACTCTCCATGGAGCTAAGTACAATCAAAGAAATCGAATGTAAAAGCAATGAATCCATAAAGAAACCCCCACGATGGTCGTGTCGATGGTCTTGTGGAAAGTCCTCTACTCGTCGTCCAAGGATTCCTTCATCCGGTATAGGATACACCTCGATCGAAGCTCCCCTACCAACCTTCTTCCTAATGGAATCGCGATGTCAGAGCCGTAGAACCTCTCCAAAACCTTGGCCAACACCCCTCGAAATCCTAGCCAAAGCCTTCTCGTAAGTTGGGGAAAAGATGGAGAAAAAAATACCAAAATCGGGGCTGAATCGGCTTTAAATAGGGCTGGAATCGGGCAACTCCACGGCCGTGGACGGTACACGCGCTCGTGCTGAATTTCCACACCGGCGTGGATAATTTCCACACGCCCATGTGGATTCTCTGTCTCTCTGATTTCTCGGCCAGCTGTGAACAGTGCTGTTGCAGTAATTGCTACAGTGTTGCTACATTCTCTGCTACAGTCTTCGACCTGAATAACTTCCCAATTCCATATTTTCATCGGGGTAACGCAAACGGGCACACGTTCACGTCGTGAATCACTTGCTTTTTCAATGATATATATGTTGGTGGTGTTCTTGTTCTTGTATGCATAAGACGGAATGGTCGAGTGTGCCTGCCTTTGTGCCCCTCCAAATGGATGTACTCACTCGAATGTGAGGAGGTTGACACACACTCTAGCATCTCACACCTGTCCTATGTCTTCGCGTTTGAACCTTAGCAAGATCTCCTTCAAAATAGGTGCATTATGGTCCACATTGGCAGATTTCCTTCATACTGGGCCTCACAACCCTACCTGCATAAAAGTAACATAAAAACACACATATTAATGTAAAAAAACTGAGAAAAGTAATGCTCAACATAAGGAATGAACGCTTCGCATTCATATCGCACAAGCACTTATCAGGTACTCGGATGATGCTTCACCTAGGATAATCGCTTCAAGTGCAAGAACTCTCTATTATGCTTCCTAATCAATGCAATGGTGAGTCGTTGAAATCCTTACAAACATAGTCCCAAATCTAAGGTCAACTATGCCTAACTCTATACATATACCGGAGAAGAAATCGAACAATCTCAACACTTCACACTCGCATAGAGTTGCAATTAGCTCTAGGGATTCCAAGTGATAAATCTCTTCCTAGATTTAGACCTAACCCTTTGGTCCAGGCGGAAGGTCCCTAGCCACAATTAAGCCCTAGATACTAAGATCACCTCAATACTTCACTCCATTGCACGCGCAAGTAGGCCCCAGCGGAGGTTCATCCCTTAGACCGTTCACTCTATTATGTCCGCAAAGAACTCGAGGAACGGAGGTAGAATCTATCACGTCGGAGGGGAAAGGGGACGCTCCTGTACCTCTCGACTCACCCTCTCAACACTCTCCAACCTAGCTTTGTCTAACGCTCGTGGTGTGCCACTCACTCACAAGGTTACCAACAATAACTCTCAACCCTAGTGTCACTCTAAGGGAAATGTTCATACAATCAAGCATTCAAAGTTGGAACTCACAATAAACATCAATTTATTGAAAGCATAATAAAGAAGTTCAATGAAACGAATACATCCTATGGTTCACAATCACCCAAGTACCCACTAGGGGTTTAACACTCCATGGAGCTAAGTACAATCAAAGAAATCGAATGTAAAAGCAATGAATCCATAAAGAAACCCCCTCGATGGTCGTGTCAATGGTCTTGTGGAGAGACCTCTACTTGTCGTAAGGGATCACTTGTCCAGCCTAGGATACACCTCGTCGGATCGATGACAACAAAAGCTCTCCCAATAACATTCTTCCAAATGATGCACGATGTCATAGCCGTAGAACCTCTTCAAAAACCTAGCCAATACCCCTCAAAACCCTAGCCAAAGCCCTCTCGCAAGTTGGGGAAAAGATGGAGAAAAAAATAAAAAAATCGGGGCTGAATCGGCTTTAAATAGGGCTGGAATCGGGCAACTCCACGGGCGTGGACGCTACACGTGCCCGTGCGGAATTTCCACACGAACATGGATAATTTCCACACGCCCGTGTGGATTCTCTGTTTCTCTGATTTCTCAGCCGGCTGTGAACATTGATGCTCCAATACTTGCTACATTACTCTGCTACAGTCTTCGACCTGAATAACTTCCCAATTCCATACTTTCATCGGGGTAACACAAACGGGCACACGTTCACGTCGTGAATCACTTGCTTCTTCAATGATATACATGTTGGTGGAGCTCTTGTTCTTATATGCATAAGTCGGAATGCTCGAGTGTGACTGCCTTTGTGCCCCTCCAAATGGATGTGCTCACTCGAATGTGAGGAGGTTGGCACACATTCTAGTATCTCACACCTGTCCTATGTCTTCGTGTTTGAACCTTAGAAAGATCTCGTCCAAAATAGGTGCATTATGATCCACATTGGCATATTTCGTTCATACTCGGCCTCACAACCCTTCCTGCATAAAAGTAACATAAAAACACACATATTAATGTAAAAACATGAGAAAAGTAATGCTCAACATAAGGAATGAATGCTTCGCATTCATATCGCACAAGCACTTACCAGTCTACTATTTTTTGGTTTTGGAAATGTCTCCTATCTTTTAATCAAAACCTAATCCTATGTCTTTCTTTAGGAATGTCTACTATTTCTCAATTAAAACCTTAATCCTATATATTCTTTTTGGAAAGTCTCCTTTGTTTTTTTATCAAAAACCCAATCCTACGTTTTCTTTTTGGAATGTATCCTATTTTTTAATCAAAGACATTATCCTAAGTTTTCTGTACAAAATGTTATCTATTTTTTATCAAAACCATATTCCTATGTTTTTTTTTCGGAATGTCTCCCATTGTTGAGGTTTGAGACAAAACCCAAATGCTATGTTTTTTTTTTAATGTCTCCTATTTTACTGTTTTGAACCAATGTTTTATTTTTAGAATGTCTCCTATTTTTTTCAAGTTTTGAATCAAAATTCTATTCCTATGTTTATTTCGGAATGTCTTATTTTTTTAGTCAAAACCATAATCCTATGATTTTATTTTTGGAAAGTGTTCTATTTTTGTGTTTTGAATGAAAACCTTAATTCTATGTCTTCCTGTCTGAATATCTCCTACTTTTCAATCAAAACCCTAATCCTATTTTTTCTTTTTAGAATTTCTCCTTTTTTTTATTTTTCAATCAATGCCCTAATCCTATGTGTGTGTTTCTATTTTAGAATGTCTCTTATTTTCCACATTAGAATCAAAACACTAATCCTATGTTCTATTATCATGATATCTCATATTTTATTTCTGAATTAAAACCTTAATCATATGGTTTTTTCCCAATGCCTCCAATTTTCTAATAAAAAAACTAATTCGATGTTTTCTTTTCGAATGGTCTCCTATTTATCGGCTTTGAATCAAATTCTAATCCTATGGTATCGTTTAGGAATGTCTCCTATGTTTTTGAATCAAAACCCTAATTCCATGTTTTTATTTTTCTCGAACATCTCCTATTCATCATTTTTTTAAATCAAAAACCCAAATCCAATCCGAATGTCTCTAACTTTTTCAATCAAAAAAACCTAATAATATCTCCTACTTTTTTTATCAAAACCATAATCCTATGTCTTCTTTTAGAATGCCTCCTATTTTTTTAATCAAAAATATTAATCCTATGTTTTTATTTTTCTCGAATATCTCCTATGTTCAATCAAAAACACTAATCCTACATTTTTTCAAGTATCTCCCAACATTTTTATTTTTCAATCAAAAACCTAATCGTAAGTTTTCTTTTTCAGAATACCTTCTATTTTTTTGAGTCAAAACCATAATCATATCTTTTTCAAAATGTTTGCTAATTTTTTTAATCAAAAACATTAATCGTATGTTTTTCTTTTTCGAAAAATATCCTATTTTTTTAATCAAAAACCATAATCTTATGTTTTTCTTTTTGGCACGCTCTCAAATTTTTTTCAACCAAAACCGTAATATTATGTTTTTATTTTTTTAAAATGTCTCCAAATTTTTACTTTTCAATCAATAAAACAAAATCCTTAGTTTATGTTTTCTATTTTTGAATCAAAACCCTAATCTAAGCAATGGCTACACTCATTACCTAGAGCATCAATTACTACATGGGATTAGATGGTAGAAGCTTTTTTTGCCCCTTATTTCCGTCCCAGAAATTCAGCGAAGCTTAGGAATGAGATCTCATCCTTTGTGTAGTTGGAATTGGAGTCTCTATTTGAGACATGGGAAAGGTTCAAGAAGCTCCTGAGAAAGTGCCCACAACATGGATTTCCAGAGAGGATGATTGTTCAAACCTTTTACAACGGTTTGAACCCGAGTACAAGGCAACTCTTAGATGCGGCAGCAGAAGGTACCTTAGGTAGCAAGACCCCTGATGTGGCCCGTCAGTTAATTGAAGAAATGGGGTTAAACAACTACCAATGGAATGCTAGGGAGAAGAAAAAGGTGGCCAGTCTCCATGAGATAGATGCAGTAACTTCATTGGCACCTCAAGTGGAAAATTTGAGTAAGAAGTTAGATCTTCTAACTTCAAACAGAGTAGTGGTCATGACGAATTGCAACGGGTGTGGTGGAGGACATGCTCCCACCGATTGCCCGATCTCTATTGGTGATGTATCTTCGTTGGAGAATGTTGATTTGGTAGGTAATAGCATGAGACCTCAAGGAAACCCATATAGTAATACCTACAATCCGGGTTGGAAGAATCATCCCAATTTCTCATGGAGAAATCAGGGTCCACCAAAGGCCATGGGGCCACCGGGTTTCCAACCACAACAACAAACCCCGCATGTCTAAAACAGAGTTTTAGGTTTGGAAAGCCGAATGAATGATTTGGAGAAGGCCTTGACTAGATTCGTGCAATCTGCAAATACAAGGTTTGAATCAGTTGAGGATACACTTCGCAACCACACCGCCACTTTACATAACCTTGAAAATCAGGTGCGGCAAATTGCAAAGTCACTTTTTGAAAGGCCACATGGAAGCTTGCCGAGCAATACAGAGACCAACCCTAGAGAGCAAGTGAAGGCGATCACTTTGAGAAGTGTTCGTGAGGTTGAAGGTAGGCTTCCGAGTGAGATGCAAAAAGAACATGCACCCGAGGTTATAGAGGTAGAAGAGGGAACAAGCAAAGAGAAGGAGGTGGCACCCCCACCTTTCAAGCCAAGAATCCCTTATCCATATAGATTGAAAAATAACCAAGGGGATGAACAGTACAAGAAGTTCCTGAGTTTGTTCAAGCAACTCGATATTAATATTCCTTTTGTTGAGGCATTGGCCCAAATGCCTAAGTATGCAAAGTTCTTGAAAGACTTGTTGACCAATAAGAGGAAGTTGGAGGAGAGTGCTTCGGTGGTTCTAAATGCTTCATGCCCGGCGGTGTTGCAAAGGAACATGCCGAACAAGAAGAAAGACCCAGGAAGCTTCATCATTCCATGTAGCATTGGCAATATGGGTGAAGAAATGGCTTTGGCGGACTCAGATGCAAGCATCAACGTCATGCCATACACCTTCTTTCAAAAGTTAGGCTTGGGTGAGCCTAGACCCACTCGGATGACTTTGCAATTGGCGGACCAAACGGTGAGACATTCAAGGGGTATCATCGAAGATGTACTTGTCAAGGTGCACAAGTATATATTTCCTATAGACTTTGTGGTGCTAGACGTCGATGAGAATGCGGATGTACCCTTGATACTTGGGAGGCTGTTCTTACGGACTTCCAAGGCATTGATTGACATGGACGGCGGAGAGCTAACTTTGAGAGTTGGAGATGACAACCTCACATACCGCCTTGCTGAAGCCATGTGGCATTCTCTTGATTTTGATGATACTTTATACTTTCTAGACACTACTGATGAGATTGTTGATGAATATATGCAGGAAATGTACAATCCGGACCCGTACGAGGATTTGTTCGACCAAGAAGAGGATGATGAAGAAGTAATGATGCTTGGTTCGACGGAAGAAGTACCATCAACACCGGGGATCTTGAAGAAGGTGCTCCGGAAAATGAAGAGGGCTAGGAGACACCACCAGAAACGCTCCAAGGCTGTTGGAGACGTATGTGAACTGAAGAAGTTGGATGAACCATTGCTAGGTGGCCCCAAGCCTGATAATACACCCTCTACCTTCAAGAGATTGTGCTCATCATGCTTGCAAGTCATGGGTAAGAGGGAAACATTCATCTATGAGCCCCCGTGTGGTAAGACAAGGTATGTCAAGCTTAGTGATGTTAAACAAGTGCTTCTTGGGAGGCAACCCAAGTGTTTCCTATTTTTCTTAGTTGAATAATGTAGTGTTTGCATGAATAAATTGTTGAGTGTTGGTGTCGTGATTTTTAGATGCTTGTGGTGTGATTTTATTTGAGGTTTTGAGTATTCATCATGCGTTTTCATGTGAATTTGGCGAAGATGGGTCATTTGAGTTATATTTCATTTTTTTCTCTGGTAAAACTTGCATATTAGGGCAGGCTCTGAGTGTGCAAACATGTTTAGAAATTTTTTGCAGAGCCTATAGGTTTTTCAAAGGCATCCAGGCAAAGCGCACGGGTGTATGGAATTTCGACACGCCCGTGCATTTGCACTGCGAGCTCATCCAGAGAAGGCGCAGGGCGTGCGACGACCCCTGTGAACGACCATGCAAATATCGCATGCCCGTGGGTAATTTCCACACGGGCGTGTGATTTCCTGGAGAGTTTGCCAGATTATCGCGAGAGCGCACAGGGGCGTGAACTCGCCCCTGTGGGCGACCTTGTGAACTTCGCACGGGCGTGGATAATTTCCGCACACCCGTGCGAATCTCTGCAGAGGAGCTCTATCCATCCCGAGAAGGCATAGGGGTGTGCATTTGCCCCTGTGAATTGGACTTGTGAATGTCCACGCCCGTGTTGTATTTCCGCACGGGCATGCGGAACACTTAGGAATTTTCTAGGATGTCTAGAGAAGCCACAGGGGTGTGCGGCTGCCCCTGTGGGTCGGGCGCACGGGCGTGGGTAATTTCTGCATGCCCGTGCGGATGTACAGAACACCAAGAGGGGCGATGTCTTTTTAAAGAATAGCCGTTTCTCTTCTTCTTCACATCCTCCATTCTTCTGAGAGAACTCGCCCATCATTCTCTGACCTCTTAGCGCTGATTTGGTAGGATTTTCATGAGGTTTTCTGGCTGAATCTAAATTCGCTCATCTCAACTCATCGGTAAGCCATATTCTTGATTCTCTTCGTCAATTCATGATTTTCATCAGTGGATTTTTTTGAGGCTCGGCCGTCCGGTTTTCACACCCGGTGGATCCACACGGGCGTGCGGAAATTCCGCACGACCGTGTGGATTTCTGCAACATTAGTTAATCAACTTGTTTGATCGATCTCTTTTCAAATTTTGCAGATTATAGCACCTCGGTCGAAGAAGCAAGCTGATTAGTGGCCGCGTTAGTCACCGTCCGAGCATGAGAGTGTGAGTTTCACTATTCCAGAGCACTAGGCTCGTTTTGAGCGTTTGTCGAGACTGCGGTTTGGTCAGACTCAATTCCTTGATACGAGTATATCTACAGCAAGGAGATGAGTTTGAAGACGAGGTCGAGGATCTCGTATCAGTAGGTGGTTGGAGGCAGTTATTGACAATTAAAGAGCCAGCCATCCGAGAGCTTGCATTGGAGGTTCTGGCATCGTTCGAGTTTGAGAGATCTTACGCGAGTTTCGATAGCCTTGATGCCATTTAGTTAAGAGCACTTGGACACCACCATAGTTTGAGCATCACTAAATTTTCAGTTTTGCTTGGCTTATATGTGGAGGCGTTCACAGAAACTGAGTATTCTCAGTTACCGACAGATTATCCTCGAGCATTGACCCCCAAGAGAGCTTATCGCGCACTATGTGGTCATGGCCATTATGAGCCGGGAGTGTCCAAGGCCATGTCCCTTTCCCAACCTACATACCGTTATTTACATGCCCTCATGAGCATGTCGATGAATGGCCGTGGTGATAGCACGGGTGTGCTGAGCTGGCAGGAGCTTCTGTACCTATACTCGATGGTGCAATGTGTGCCGATTCACCTAGGACACATCATCGCTGAGTATATTAGACACCAGGGGCACTACGCTAGATTGGGAGCGATCTTCTCGGGCCCCTACATTATGAGATTAGTGTTGGGTATGGGTCTATTGGACATAGTTCGCGGGGTCGAGAAGACGAGTATACCAACTCCCCTGAGCCTAGAGACGATGAGATTGATAGGCATGATCCGCAGGGTTCTGATAGGGGTTTATGCTTTGGTGCTACCAGCTCCAGAGACAGCTGAGGATGAGGGAGATGATGCTGAGGCTTCTCATCCTGCAACCAAGAATTAGCCAACACCGATGGAGACTGAGGCACCTCTAATGGCAGAGGACGTACCCCCCCGTACATATATTTTCAACATCTAGAGCCCATGATCACTTTGAGAGGTTCGTGAGTGCTGTGGGGATGATACGAACAGAGTTAGCTGAGGCTCATACAGAGATTGTTGAGATTAGAGCTGCTCAGGTTGCTCAGTACACAGAGTTCATGGCACATTTTGATACACTACAACAGATCTTAGAGTGAGACGTCGCCTCATCATTTGTCTTGCGACAGAGGTCTCCTCAGGTCCCCTCAGCTCCTCCAGTATTTTCCTCATCACCTATACTAGCACAGGTGGATCCACCATGTACTTCCTCATCACCAGCAGTAGCAGAGGACCCAAAGCACGATACCGACATTTTATTTTATTTCCATTTCCTTACTTTTATGCACTTTATTTTGGACTTGTTCACTCAGAAAGGACTCTCCTTCTGAGTTTATTTTCATTATGCATCTCTAGTTGTATTCATTGTTCTATCTTTTATATACTCGAGTTATTTTGTTTTTATTGAGCTTCATTGAACCCCCTCGTGTATACGTGCAGATCATCTTGTCATCATGGGAATTGAGACTTTGTCATGGGCAGGGCCAAAGTGCTTCAGCACTTGGCCGTGTGAGCTTCACAACCGATTGGAACACTACTCCCAAGGATTTAGCTTCATCAAACGGAACACTAGGAGTAAGGGGAGTATTGTTTTGATTGCTTCTCACATATATATTCTTGATTGATATGCATTATGAGTGAGCTTTCATGTGTATATTGGGGACAATGTACAATTTAAGTGTGTGTGTGTGTGGGTGGGGGGGTTTCATAGTGCACACACCTTTTCTATTGTTCTTGATTGATATACATGCTCACATAGCCAATGGCGGTTCACCTTAGTTGCATTGATTGCATTCTTGAGTTTAGAAGAATTTTCAACATTGAATGCTTTCATGCTCTAGTTTTATTTGAATTTTCGAGGATTTTTGCCCGATTTACATTTGTTGCACTACTCACTCTTTAAACTCTTTTGGAAACTCATGTTCGATGTTAAAGGGACAAGTTATAGTTGTTTCTTGTGTTAAATTCTGAAAAAAAAAAGAAAGAACAAAATAGTTTTCTTGTTTATTGGGCATTTTGGGTGGAAAGAGCTACCACCTATGAAGTATGAAGCTACTATCATAAGTCGGATACTAGTTATGCCCTAATGAGAGAAAGAGCTATCTCATAGGATGAGTGAAAGCTACCACTCCACTCGAAAGAGCTACCACCTCGAAAGTGTGAAAGCCACATTAGCGGCCACTTGGGAAAGGGCTACCTTAGAGAATGTGTGAAGCTACTACCGTGTTTGAAATTGGTGTTGCTTTCTTGTTGTAGATAAATAAGTCCCTTATACATAGAGCTTTGAGAAGTATACTTTGGGTTAAATTGAGTGAGTCCACACACTTTCATGATTTCGGATTTGTTGTCATTTTTTATTCAAGTTTTTAGCTAGAGCTTCGATTTTTCATGTTTAGTGTTAAAATTTCCCTTACTTGTAGAATGCTCTCTTTGTATACATTGGTGAACCTAAGGCCAAGCACTTCCAATATTTCCTTCATCTATGCACAAAATGTTTAATTTTTCCTTGAGGACAAGCAATAGCTTAAGTGTGGGCTAGTTTGATTAGTGCTTGTGTGATATGAATGTGAAGCATTCTTTCCTTATGGTAAGCATTACCTTTCTCGGGTTTTTACACTAATATGTGTGTTTTTTATGTTACTTTTATGCATGTATGGTTGTGAGGCCGATTATGAAAGAAAGAAGCCAATGTGGATCATAATGCACCGATTTTTGGAGGAAATCTTGCTAAGGTCCAAACGCGAAGACATAGGTC
Organism: Dioscorea cayenensis subsp. rotundata; assembly: GCF_009730915.1. Taxonomy (NCBI): domain Eukaryota; kingdom Viridiplantae; phylum Streptophyta; class Magnoliopsida; order Dioscoreales; family Dioscoreaceae; genus Dioscorea; species Dioscorea cayenensis. Next base: position 12,760,938 of record NC_052490.1, read on the forward strand.
GGGTGTGAGATGCTAGAGTGTGTGCCAACCTCCTCGTATTTGACTTAGCACAACCATTTAGAGGGGCACAAGGGCAGTCACACTCAAGCATTCTGACTTATGCACATAGAACTAGATCTCCATCAACTTATCTGTCATTGAAGAAGCAAAGCGATCCACGACGTGAACGTGTGCCCGTTTGCGTTACCTCGATGAAAGTATGGATTCGGGAAGTATCTCAGGTGGGAACTGTAGCAAAGTACTGTAGAAGCAATGTTCACAACCGGCCGAGAAAACTGTAGAACAGAGAATCCACACGCCTGTGTGGAAATTCCACACACCCGTGGGAAAAATCAACAGGGGCGTGTGGATCCCCGATTCCTGCCCTATTTAAAGCCAATTCAGCCCCAATTTTAGCATTCTTTTCTCAATTTTTTCCCTAACTAGAGAGAGGGCTTCTGCTAGGATTTTGAGAAATATTGGCTAGGGTTTGGGAGATGTTCTATGGCTCAAACATCGCGCATCGTTTGGAAGATGGTTATTGGGAGAGCTTTCGTCGGCACCAACCCAGTGAGGTGTATCCTAGGCCGGACGAAAGACCCTTAGCGACGAGTAGAGGACTCTCCACATGACCATCGACATGACTATCGAGGGTGTTTTCTATGGATTCATTGTTTTTACATTTTATTTCTTTGATTGTAATTTGCTCCATGAAGAGCTAAACCCCGAGTGGGTACTTGGGTATTTGTGAACCCTAGGATTCACTTCATTGAATCTCTTTATTATGCTTTCAATTAATTGATGTTTATTGTGAGTTCCAACCTTTAATGCTTGATTGTTTGAATACTCGCCTAGAATGACAGCTAGGGTTGCGAGTTCTTGTTGGTAACCTTGTGAGTGAGTGACACACCATGAGTGTTAGACAAAGGTAGGTTAGAGAGGGTTGAGAGGGTGAGTCGAGAGGTAAAGGAGCGTCCCCTTTCCCCTCTGATGTGTTAGATTCTACCTCCGTTGCTCGAGTTCTTTGCTTCCATAATAGAGTGAATGGTCAAAGGGATGACCTTCCGCTGGGGCTTAGTTGCGGGTGCAATGGAGTGAAGCGTAGTAGTGATCTTAGTATCT
>NC_052490.1:12763038-12856659 GCF_009730915.1 Dioscorea cayenensis subsp. rotundata
TTGATTTTTTTAATCACAACACTAATCCTATGTTTTCTTTTCGTAATGTCTCCTATTTTTGAATCAAATTTCTAATCCTATGTTTTTTTTAATGTCTCATACTTTCCGCATTAGAATCAAAACCCTATTCCGATGTTTATTTTCAGAATGTCTCATATTTTTGAATTAAAACCCTAATCCCATGTTTTTTTTGTAATGCCTCCTATTTTCTAATTAAGACCCTAATCCTATGTTTTCTTTTCAGAATGTCCAATATTTATTAGCTTTGAATCAAAATTGTAATCCCATAGTTTTTATAAGAATGTCTCCTATCTTTGAATCAAAACCCAAATATTTTGTTTTCATTTTGGAATATCTACTATTTTTTAATCAAAGAATAATCCTATATTTTCATTTCAGAATGTCTCCTATTTTTTGTATTAGAATCAAAATTCTAATCTTATGGTTTCTTTTTTGAATGTCTTCTTTTTAAATCAAAACACTACTTTGATGTTTTCTTTACAGAATATTTCCTATTTATCATTTTCGAATCAAAACCCTACTCTAATGTTTCCTTTTCGCAATGTCTCTTATTTTTCAAAACAAAATCCAATTCCTATTTTTTCATTTTGGAAATTATGCCATTTCAACCAAAATCCTAATCTTTTATTTTCTTTTAGGAATGTCTTCTATTTTTCGGTTTTGAATAAAACCCCAAATCCTATGTTTTATTTTGGAATGTATCCTATTTTATAATCAAACCCCTAATCTTAGGTTTTTTTTTCAGAATGTCTCCTAATTTTCGCTTTTCAATAAAAACTTAATTCTATGTTTTCTTTTGGAATGTCTTCTATTTTTTAACCAAAAACATAATAGTATATTTTCTTTTTGGAATGTCTCCAATTTTAAGGTTTTGAATCAAAACCCAAATACTATGTTTCCCTTTCAGAAGGTCACCTATTTTTTGGTTTTGGACCTAATTTTTCTTTTCGTAGTGTCATCTTTTATTTTCTTGTTTTGAATCAAACCCCTAATCGTATGTTTCTTTTTTGGAATGTCTCCAATTTTTTAATGAAAACCCTAATCCTATGTTTCCTTTTCAAATTGTCTCCTAATTTTCACTTTTCAATCAAAAAATATGGCAGAACAGAATGAGCAACAGCGAGCATTATCCGATTATGCCAGACCTTCAGTGTTGGGACACAATCGAGTATTGTGCGTCCCCCGATTATAGCTCACAACTTCAAGCTGAAGCCGGCATTCATCCACATGGCCGATGAGGATCCAAATAGTCATATAGAGAGTTTTCTTGAGGTGTGTGATATGCGGAAGTAAACAGGGTGACAGATGATGCCATCAAGTTGTGAGCCTTCCCATTTTCCCTAAAGGGGAGAGTGAAGCAGTGGCTACACTCATTACCTAAAGCATCAATTACCACATTGGAGGAGATGGTAGAAGCTTTTCTTACCGGTTTTTTCCCTCCCAAAAAATCCGAGAAGCTTTGGAATGAGATCTCATCCTTTGGTCAGTTGGAATTGGAGTCTCTATTTGAGACATGGGAAAGGTTCAAGGAGCTCCTGAGAAAGTGCTCGCAACACGGATTTCCATAGTGGATGATTGTTCAGACCTTTTACAACGGTTTAAACCCAAGTACGAGGCAACTCTTGAATGCGGCAGCAGGAGGTACCATAGGTAGCAAGACCCCCGATGAGACCAGTCCGTTAATTGAAGAAATGGGGTTAAATAGCTACCAATGGAATGCTAGGGAGAGGAAAAAGGTGGGCGGTCTCCATGAGATAGATGCAGTAACTTCATTGGCGGCTCAAGTGGAAAATTTGAGTAAGAAGTTAGATCTTCTAACTTCAAACAAAGTAGCGGCCGTGACGAATTGCAATGGGTGTGGTGGAGGACAAGCTCCCACCGATTGCCCGATTTCTATTGGTGATGTATCTTCGGTGGAGAACATTGATTTTGTAGGTAATGGCATGAGACCTCAAGGAAACCCATATAGTAATACCTACAATTCGGGTTGGAAGAATCATCCCAATTTCTCATGGAGCAATCAGGGTCCACCAAAGAGCATGGGGCCACCGGGTTTCCAACCACAACAACAAGCCCCGCATGTGGAAAATAGAGTTTTAGGTTTGGAAAACCGAATGAATGATTTGGAGAAGGCCTTGACTAGATTCGTGCAATCTGCAAATACAAGGTTTGAATCAGTTGAGGCCACACTTCGCAAACACACCACCTCTTTACATAATCTTGAAAATTAGGTGAGGCAAATTGCGAAGTCACTTTCTGAAAGGCCACATAGAAGCTTGTTGAGCAATACAGAGACCAACCCTATAGAGCAAGTGAAAGCGATCACTTTGAGAAGTGGTCGTGAGGTTGAAGGTAGGCTTTTGAGTGAGATGCCAAAAAAACACGCACCCGAGGTTATAGAGGTAGAAGAGGAAACAAGCAAAGAGAAGGAGGTGGCACCGCCATCTTTGAAGCCAAGAACCCCTTATCCCTCTAGATTGAAAAATGACCAAGGAGATGAACAGCACAAGAAGTTCCTGAGTTTGTTCAAGCAACTCCACATTAATATTCCTTTTGTTGAGGCATTGGCCCAAATGTCTAAGTATGCGAAGTTCTTAAAAGACTTGTTGACCAACAAGAGGAAGTTGGAGGAGAGAGCTTCGGTAGTTCTAGGTGCTTCATGCTCGGCGGTGTTACAAAGTAACATGCCGAACAAAAAGAAAGACCCGGGAAGCTTCATCATTCTGTATAGCATTGGCAATATGGGTGAAGAAATGGCATTGGCGGACTCAGGGGCAAGCATCAACGTCATGCCATACACCTTCTTTCGAAAGCTAGGCTTGGGTCAGCCTAGACCCACTCGGATGACTTTGCAATTGGTAGACCGAACGGTGAGACATCTGAGGGGTATCATCGAAGATGTACTTGTCAAGGTGGACAAGTATATATTTCCTGTAGACTTTGTGGTGCTAGACGTCGATGAGGATGCGGATGTACCCTTGATACTTGGGAGGCCGTTCTTGCGGACTTCCAAGGCATTGATTGACATGGACGGCGGAGAGCTAACTTTGAGAGTTGGAGATGACAAGCTCATATACCGCCTTGCTGAAGCCATGCGGCATTCTCTTGATTTCAATGATACTTTATACTTTCTAGACACTACTGATGCGATTTTTGATGAATACAATTAGGAAATGTTCAATCCGGACCCGTACGAGGGTTTGTTCGACCAAGAAGAGGATGATGAAGAAGTAATGATGCTTGGTTCGACGGAAGAAGTACCATCTACCGTGGGGATCTTGAAGAAGGTGCTCTGGAAAATGAAGAGGGCTAGGAGACGCCACTGTAAATGCTCCAAGGCTGTTGGAGACGTACGTGAACCAAAGAAGTTGGATGAACCATTGCTAGGTGGCCCCAAGACCGATAATATACCCTCTACCTTCAAGAGATTGTGCTCATCATGCTTCCAAGTCATGGGCAAGAGGGCAACATTCATCTATGAGCCCCCGTGACGTAAGACAAGGTACGGCAAGCTTAGTGACGTTAAACAAGCACTTCTTGGGAGGCAACCCAAGTGTTTCCTGTTTTTCTTAGTCTAATAATCTAGTGTTTCCATGAATAAATTGTTGAGTATTGGTGTCTTGATTTTTAGATGCTTGTGCTGTGATTTTATTTGAGTTTTTAAGTATTCATCGTGCTTTTTCATGTGGATTTGGCGAAGATGGGTCATTTGAGTTTTATTTCATGTTTTTCACTAGTAAAATTTGCATAATAGGACAGGCTCTGAGTGTGAAAACATGTTCAGGAATTTTCTGCAGAGCCTGCACGTTTTTCTATGGCATCCAGGGAAAACGCATGGGCGTGTGGTATTTCCGTACACCCGTGGATTTGCACTGCGAGCCCATCCAGAGAAGTCGCAGGGGGGGTGCGGCGGCCCCTGTGAACGACCATGCGAATATCGCATGCCCGTGGGTAATTTTTTCACGGGCGTGTGATTTCCTGTAAAGTTTCGCAGATTATCCCGAGAGTGCACAGGGGCATGAACTCGCCCCCGTGGGCGACCTTGTGAACTTCGTACGGGCGTGGATAATTTCCGCACGCCCGTGCGAATCTCTGTACAGTAGCTCTCTCCATCCCGAAAAGGCACAGGGACGTGCATTTTCCCCTGTGAATTGGACTTGTGAATGTCCACGCCCGTGTGGCATTTCCGCACGGGCGTGCGGAACACTTAGGAATTTTCTCGGATGTCTAGAGAAGCCACAAAGGTGCACGGGCATGGGTAATTTCCGCACGCCTGTGCAGATGTACAGAGACACCAAGAGGCGCGATGTCTTTTTAAAGAATAGCCGTTTCTCTTCTTCTTCACATCCTCCATGCTTATGAGAGAACTCGCACATCATTCTCTGACCTCTTAGCGTCGATTTGGTAGGATTTTCACGACGTTTTCCGGCCGAATCTAAATTCTCTCATCTCAACTAGACGGTAAGCCCTATTCTTGATTTTCTTCATCAATTCATGATTTTCATCGATGAATCTAGTTAATAATGCTTCGTTTATTCAATTAGAATGATTATTTATGTTTAGAACGGAGTTAAAAGTAATTGTACGTTGTATTTTTGGATTTTTTGAGGCGCACCGTGCGGTTTTCACGCCCCGTGGATCCACATGGGCGTGCGGAAATTCCGCACACCCGTGTGGATTTCTGCAGCATTAGTTAATCAACTTGTTTGATCTATCTCCTTTAAAATTTTGAAGATTATGGCCCCTCTGTCGAAGAAGCAAGCTAATAAGCAGCCGCGTGAGTCACCGTCCGAGCCTGAGAGTGTGAGTTTCACTATTCCAGAGCACCAGGCTCATTTTAAGCATTTGTTGAGACTGCAGTTTGGTCAAACTCGATTCCTTGATACGAGTATATTGAGAGATATAAAGCAGGGAGATGAGTTTGCAGACGAGGTCGAGGATCTCGTATTAGTATTTGGTTGGAGGCAATTATTGATGATTAGAGAGGCAGCCATCCGAGAGCTTGCATTGGAGGTTCTGGCATCGTTCTAGTTCGAGAGATCTTACACAAGTTTCGACAGCCTCGATGCCATTCAGTTCAAAGTACTTGGACACCACCATAGTTTAAGCATCACTCAGTTTTCAGTTTTGCTTGGCTTATATGAGGAGGCGTTCATAGAAACTGAGGAGTATTCTCCGATACCGATAGATTATCCTGGAGCTTTGATCCCCACAAAAAGCTTATCGAGCACTATGTGGTCAAGGCCAGTATGAGCCGGTAGTGTCCAAGGCCACGTGCCTTCCCCGACCTGCATACCGATATCTACATATCCTCATGAGCAGGTCGATGAATGGCCGTGGTGATAGCGCGGGTGTGCTGAGCCGGCAGGAGCTTTTGTACCTATACTCGATAGTGTAGCGTGTGCCGATTCACCTCAGACACATCATCGCTTAGTATATTAGATACCAGGGGCACTACGCTAGATTGGGAGCGATCTTCTCGGGCCCCTACATTACGAGATTAGTGCTGGGTATGGGTCTATTGGACACAGTTCTCGGGAACCTACATTATGAGATTAGTATACCCGCTTCCCTGAGCCTAGATACGATGAGATTGATGGGCATGATCCGCAGGGTTCGGACAGGGGTTTATGCTTTGGTGCTACCAGTTCCTGAGACAGCTGAGGCTGAGGGAGATGATGCTGAGGCTTTTCAGCCTGCCCCCAAGAATCAGCCAACACCGATGGAGACCGAGACACCTCTAGTGGCAGAGGACGTACCCCTGTACATATATTTTCACCATCTAGAGCCCATGATCGCTTTGAGAGGCTCGAGAGTGCTGTGGTGGTGATACAGACAGAGTTAGCTGAGGCTCGTATAGATATTGTTAAGATTAGGGCTGCGCAGGTTGCTTAGTACACAAAGTTCATGGCACATTTCAATACACTACAATAGATCTTAAAGCGAGACATCGTCTCATCATTTGTCTTGCGACCGAGGTCTCCTCAGGCCCCCTCAGCTCCTCGAGCATTTTCCTCATCACCTATACTAGCACAGATGGACACAACATGTACTTCCTCATCACCAGCAGTAGCAGAGGACCCAGAGCATGACACCGACATTTGATTTTATTTCCATTTCCTTACTTTTATGCACTTTATTTTGGACTTGTTCACTCAGAAAGGACTCTCCTTCTGAGTTTATTTTCATTTTACATCTCGAGTTGTATTCATTGTTCTATCTTTTATATACTTGAGTTATTTTGTTTTTATTGAGCTTCACTGGAACCCCTCGTGTATACGTGTAGATGGTCTTGTCATCTTGGGAATTGAGACTTTGTCATGGGCACGGCCAAAGTGCTTAGGCACTTGCCCGTGTGAGCTTCACAACCCGTTGGAACACTACTCCCAAGGATTTAGCTTCATCAAATGCTACACTAGGAGTCAGGGGAGTATTGTTTTGATTGCTTCTCCCACATATATTCTTGATTGATATGCATATGAGTGAGCCTGCATGTGTACATTGGGGACAATGTACAACTTAAGTGTGTGTGGCGGGAGGGAGTTTCATAGTGCACACATCTTTTCTATTGTTCTTGATTGATATACATGCTCACATAGCCAATGGCGGTTCACTTTGGTTGCATTGATTGCATTCTTGAGTTTAGAAGAATTTTCAACATTGAATGTTTTCATGCTCTAGTTTTATTTGAATTTCTAGTAATTTTTGCCTGATTTACATTTGTTGCACTACTCACTCTTTAAACTCTTTTGGAAACTCATGTTTGATGTTAAAGGGACTAGTTATAGTTGTTTCTTGTGTTAAATTCTGAAAAAAAAAGGAACAAAATAGTTTTCTTGTTTATTGGGCATTTTGGGTGGAAAGAGCTACCACCTATGAAGTATGAAGCTACTCTCATAAGTCAGATACTAGTTATGCCCTAATGAAAGAAAAAGCTATCTCATAGGATGAGTGAAAGCTACCACTCCGGTAGAAAGAGCTACCACCTCGAAAGTGTGAAAGCCACCTTAGCAGCTGCTTAGGGAAAGGTCTACCTTAGAGAATGTGTAAAGCTACTACCGTCTTTGAAATTGGTGTTGCTTTCTTGTTGTAGATAAATAAGTCCCTTATACTTAGAGCTTTGAGAAGTATACCTTGGGTTGACTTGAGTAAGTCCACGCACTTTCACGATATCGGGTTTGTTGTCCTTTTTGATTCAAGTTTTTAGCTAGAGCTTCGATTTTTCATGTTTAGTGTTGAAATTTCCCTTACTTGTAGAATGCTCTCTTTGTATACTTTGGTGAACCTAAGACCAAGCACATCCAATATTTCCTTCATCTATGCACAAAATGTTTGATTTTTTTCTTGAGGACAAGCAAAACATTAAGTGTGGGGGAGTTTGATAAGTACTTGTGTGATATGAACGCGAAGCATTCTTTCCTTATGTTAAGCATTACATTTCTTGGGAAATATTTGTGTTTTTTATGTTACTTTTATGCATGTAGGGTTGTGAGGCCGATTATGAAGGAAAGAAGCCAATGTGGATCATAATGCACTGATTTATGGAGGAAATCTTGCTAAGCTTCAAACGTGAAGACATAGGTTGGGTGTGAGATGCTAGAGTGTCTGCCAACCTCCTCGTATTTAACTTAGCACAACCATTTGGAGCGGTACAAAGACAGTCACACTCAAGCATTCCGAGTTATGCACATAGAACTAGATCTCCATCAACTTATCCATCATTGAAGAAGCAAAGCATCCACGACGTGAAAGTATGGATTCGGGAAGTATTTCAGGGCGGATACTGTAGCAGAGCACTATAGCAAAGCACTGTAGAAGCACTATTCACAGCAGACCGAGAAAACAGCAGAACATAGAATGCACACGGGCGTGTGTAAATTCCACACGCCCGTGTGAAAAATTCACAGGGGCGTCCACAGGGGCGTGTGGATCCCTGATTCCAGCCCTATTTAAAGTCGATTCAGCCTCAATTTCAGCATTCTTTTCTCGATCTTTTCCCCAACTAGATAGAGGGCTTCGGCTAGGGTTTTAAGAGGTATTGGCTAGGGTTTTTGAGAGGTTCTATGACTCTGACATCGCGGATCGTTTGGAAGATGGTTATTGGGAGAGCTTTTGTTGGCATCGATCCGGCGAGGTGTATCCTAGGCCGGATGAAGTACCCTTTGCGACTAGTAGAGGAATCTCTGCAAGACCATCGACACGACTATCGTGGGGCTTTTCTATGGATTCATTGCTTTTACATTCTATTTCTTTGATTGTAATTAGCTCCATGGAGAGCTAAAACCCTAGTGGGTACTTGGGTATTTGTGAACCCTAGGATGAATTCGCTTCATTGAATCTCTTTATTATGCTTTCAATTAATTGATGTTTATTGTGAGTTCCAACCTTGAATGCTTGATTGTTTGAATACTCCCCTAGAGTGACACTAGGGTTGAGAGTTTTTGTTGGTAACCTTTTGAGTGTGTGACACACCATAAGTGTTAGACAAAGCTATGTTGGAGAGGGTTGAGAGGGTGAGTCGAGAGGTACAGGAGCGTCCCTTTTGACAAGGTCCCATTCCGTATATCGCGCAAGTGCACGGGTTTGTCGAAGTAATAATCTCGGATGAGTGGATATCGAATCCACAGGGAGTAGGAGATAAAAACACTTAATTCGATTCTTAGCTATGTGAAAGATCAATAGTGATAAGTGTGAAAATGATTCAATTCTTGACAATAAAAACAACAACTAAGAGAGCAAAAGTAAAATAGGAGGTAAGGCAATCGATAAAGATGGGTACCCGGATAATGCTCCGCCTAGGATAATCATTTCAAGTGTAAGAACCCTCTATTATGCTTTCTAATCAACGCAATAGTGAGTCGTGGAAATAATTAAATACATAGTCCCAAATCTAAGGTCAACTATGCCTAACTCTATACATGTCCTGGAGGAGAGATTAGATAACCTCTCAAGCTCGCACTCGCTAGAGTTGTAATGAGCTCTACGGGATTCCAAGTGATAAATCTCTTCCTAATTATAGACCTAACCCTTTGGTCCATGAGGAAAGTCCCTAACCACGATTAAGCCCTAGACAATAAGATCGCCTCAACGCTTCACCCCGTTGCACGCGCAACTAAGCCCCAACGGAGGGTCACCCCTTATACTATTCACTCTATTATGGCCGCAAAGAACTCGAGGAACGGATGTAGAATCTATCACGTCGGAGGGGAAAGGGGACACTCCTGTACCTCTCGACTCACCCTCTCAACCCTCTCCAACCTAGCTTTATCTAACGTTCATGGTGTGTCACTCACTCACAAGGTTACCAACAAAAACTCTCAACCCTAGTGTCACTCTAGGGGAAATGTTCATACAATCAAGCATTCAAGGTTGGAACTCACAATAAACATAAATTTATTGAAAGCATAATAAAGAGATTCAAAGAAACAAATACATCCTAGGGTTCACAAATACCCAAGTACCCATTAGGGTTTTAGCTCTCCATAGAGATAAGTACAATCAAAGAAATAGAATGTAAAAGCAATGAATCCATAAAGAAACCCCCACGATGGTCATGTTGATGGCCTTGTGGAGAGTCCTCTACTCGTCGTCCAAGGATTTCCTCGTCCGGTATAGGATACGCCTCGATGGAAGCTCCCCTACCAACCTTCTTCCTAAGGAATGATGATGTCAGAGCCGTAGAACCTCTTCAAAACCCTAGTCAATATCCCTCAAAACCCTAGCTGAAGCCCTCTCTCAAGTTGGAGAAAAAATTGAGAAGAGAATCCTAAAATCGGGGCTGAATCGGCTTTTTATAGGGCTGGAATCGGGCGACTACACGGGCGTGGATGCTTCACGCCCCCGTGCGGAATTTCCACACGGGCGTGGATAATTTCCACACGCCCGTGTGGATTCTCTGAACTTTTGTTTTCTCGGCCGGCTGTGAACAGTGCTGCTATACCGAAAATCACAATTCCAAAGAATCCACACGGGCATGTGAAAAATCCGCAGGATAGTGTGGATGCCCGATTCCAGCCCTATTTAAAGCCGATTTCAGCCCCTATTTCAGTATTCTTTTTCTCCATCATTTCCCCAACTTGAGAGTGGGTTTTCGGCTAGGGTTTCGAGAGGTATTGGCTATGGTTTTGGAGAGGTTCTATGGCCCCGACATTGTCATTCCTTTGGAAGAAGGTTGGTAGGGGAGCTTCTGTCAAGGTGTAACCTATACCGGACAAGGGAATCCTTGGATGACGAGTAGAGGACTTTGCACATGACCATCGACACGACTATCGAGGGGGTTTCTCTATGGATTCATTGCTTTTACATTCTATTTCTTTGATTGTACTTAGCTCCATGGAGAGCTAAACCCCTAGTGGGTACTTGGGTATTTGTGAACCCTAGGATGTATTTGTTTCATTGAATATCTTTATTATGCTTTCAATTAATTGATGTTTGTTGTGAGTTCCAACCTTGAATGCTTTATTGTATAACCATTTCCCCTAGAGTGACACTAGGGTTGAGAGTTCTTGTTGGTAACCTTGTGAGTGAGTGACACACCACGAGCATTAGACAAAGCTAGGTTGGAGAGGCTTGAGAGGGTGAGTCGAAAGGTTGAGAGGGTGAGTTGAGAGGGTGAGTTCTTTGCGGCCATAATAGAGTGAATTGTATAAGGGATGACCCTCCGCTAGGGCTTAGTTGCGCGTGCAATGGAGTGACGCGTTGAGGCGATCTTAGTATCTAGGGCTTAATCATGGTTAGGGACCTTCCACCTGTACAAAATTGTTAGGTCTATAATTAGGAAGAGATTTATCACTTGGAATCCCTAGAGCTCATTGCAACTCTATTCGAGTGCGAGGTTGAGAGGTTATCTAATCTCTCCTCCTGGACATGTATAGAGTTAGGCATAGTTGACCTTAGATTCGAGAGTATGTATTTAAGATTTCCACGACTCACCATTGCATTGATTAGGAAGCATAATAGAGGGTTCTTGCACTTGAACGATTGTCCTAGGCGGAGCATTGTCCGAGTACCCCATCTTTATCGATTGCCTTACCTCTTCCTTTACTCGTGCTCTCTTACTTGTTGTTTTTATTGTCGAGAATTGAATCATTTTCACACTTATCACTATTGATCTTTCACATAGCTAAGAATCAAATTAAGTGTTTTTATCTCCTACTCCCTGTGGATTCGATATCCACTCATCCGAGATTATTACTTCGACAAACCCGTGCACTTGCATAATATACGCAAGGGGAACTTGTCAAGTTTTTGGCGCCGTTGCCGTGGAGTAGGCGTTTAGAGATACTTTGCACTTTGTTTTCTTAGCTATTTCACCATATATTCTATTTCATATCTTCTTATTCTATCATGGTTCTGATTTCTTTTTCTTTCTTTTTAGGTGCGGCTCCAGGTTATGACCCGAGGAAATCCCTCAATATTGATTGAAGGAGATCCTGAGCTTGAACGTACACTTAGAAGAAAAGCGAAAGAGCCTGTGCAAAAACAGTCTAATCTAGCTGATTTGGAAGTGGAAAAATCTGAAAACATGGCAGAACAGAATGAGCAACAATGAACATTATCCGATTATGCCAGACCTTAAGTGTTGGGGACACAGTCGAGTATTGTGCGTCCCCCGATTATAGCTCAGAACTTCAAACTGAGGCCTGCATTCATCCAAATGTTGCAGTAATCCGCACAATTCAATGGTTTGGCCGATGAAGATCCAAACAGTCATATAGAGCTCTCTTGAGGTGTGTGATATGCTGAAGGTAAACGGGGTGACGGATGATGCAATCAAGTTGCGAGCCTTCCTATTTTCCCTTAAGGGGAGAGCGAAACAGTGGTTACACTCATTACCTAAAGCGTCAATTACCACGTGGGAGGAAATGGTAGAAGCTTTTCTGGCCCGTTATTTCCCTCCTGGAAAATTAGCAAAGCTTAGGAACGAGATCTCATCCTTTGTTCAGTTGGAATTGGAGTCTCTATTCGAGACATTGGAAAGGTTCAAGGAGCTCCTGAGAATGTGCCCGCAACATGGATTCCCGGAGTGGATGATTGTATAGACTTTTTATAATGGTTTAAATCCGAGTACAAGGCAACTCTTGGATGTGGCAGGAGGAGGTATCTTAGGTAACAAGACCCCTGATGAGGCCCGTCAGTTAATTGAAGAAATAGGGTTAAACAATTATCAATGGAATGCTAGGGAGAAGAAAAAAGTGGCCCATCTCCATGAAATAGATGCGGTAACCTCATTGGTGGCTCAAGTGGAAAATTTGTGTAAGAAGTTAGATCTTCTAACTTCAAATAGAGTGGTGGCCGTGACTAATTCCACTGGGTGTGGTGGAGGACATTCTCCCTCCGATTTCCCGATCTCTATCTGTCATGTTTCTTCGGTGGAGAATGTTGATTTTGTAGGTAATGTCATGAAACCTCAAGGAAACCCATATAGCAATACCTACAATCCGGGTTGGAAGAATCATCCCAATTTCTCATGGAGTAATCAGGGTCCACAAAAGGCCATGGGGCCACCGGGTTTCCAACAACAACAACAAGCCCCTCAGGTGAAAAATAGAATCTCAGGTTTGGAAACCCGAATGAATGACTTAGAGAAGCACTTGATTAGATTTGTGCAATCTGCAAATACAAGGTTTGAATCACTCGAGGCTACACTTCGCAACCGCAGCACCTCTTTGCATAACCTTGAAAATTAGGTGGGGCAAATTGCGAAGTCTCTCTCTGAAAGGCCACATGGAAACTTGTCGAGCAATACAGAGACCAACCCTAGAGATCACGTGAAGGCGATCACTTGGAGAAGTTGTCATGAGGTTGAAGGTAGGCTTCCGAGTGAGAAGCCTAAAAGAATACGCATACGAGGTTATAGAGGTAGAAGAGGGAACAAGCAAAGAGAAAGAGGTGGGACCCCCATCTTTCAAGCCAATAATCCCCTATCCTTCTAGATTGAAAAATGACCAAGAGGATGAATAGTACAAGAAGTTCCTGAGTTTGTTCAAGCAACTCCACATCAATATTCCTTTTATTGAGGCATTGGCCTAAATGCCTAAGTATGCGAAGTTCTTAAAAGACTTGTTGACTAACAAGAGAAAGTTGGAGGAAAGTGCTTCAGTGATTTTAGTTGCTTCATGCTCTGCGGAATTGCAAAAGAACATGCCGAACAAGAAGAAAGACCCGGGAAGCTTCATCATTCCATGAAATATTGGCAATCTAGGTGAGGAAATGGCATTGGCGGACTCAGGGTCAGTATCAACGTTATGTCATACACATTCTTTCAAAAGCTAGGTTTGGGCGAGCCTAGGCCTACTCGGATAACTTTACAACTAGCGGACCGAACAGTGCGACATCCGAGAGGCATCATTGAAGACGTGCTTGTCGAGGTGGACAAGTACAATTTTTCGGTAGACTTTGTAGTGCTAGACGTCGATGAGGATGTGGATGTACCTTTGATACTTGGGAGACCGTTCTTGCAGAATTCCAAGGCATTGATTGACATGGACGGCGGAAAGATAACTTTGAGGGTTGGAGATGACAAGCTCACATACCGCCTTGCTGAAGCCACGTTGCATTCTCTTGATTTTGATGATACTTTATACTTTCTAGACACTATTGATGAGATTGTTGATGAATACAATCAGGAAATGTTCAATCCGGACCCATACGAGGGTTTGTTCAACCAAGTGGAGGATTATGAAGAAGTAATGATGCTTGGTTCGACGGAAGAAGTACCATCTACCAAGGGATCTTGAAGAAGGTGCTCCAAAAAATGAAGAGGGCTAGGAGATGGCACCGGAAAAACTCCAAGGCTATTGGAGAAGTCCGTAAACCGAAGGAGTTTGATGAACCATCGCTAGGTGGTTCGAATCCCGATAATTCACCCTCTATACTCAAGAGACTTTGCACATCATGCTTTCAAGTCATGGGTAAAAGGGCAACCTTCATCTATGAACCACCGTGAGGTAAGACAAGGTACGTCAAGCTTAGTGACTTTAAACAAGCACTTCTTGGGAGGCAACCCAAGTGTTTACTATTTTCTTATCTTCTAGTTCAATTTGTTTGCATGAATAATTTGTTAAGTGTTGGTGTCTTGATTTTTAGATGCTTGTTGACAAGGTCCCCTTGCGTATATCCCGTAAGTGCACGGGTTTGTCAAAGTAATAATCCCGGGTGAGCGGGTATCGAATCCACAGGGAGTAGGGAATAAAAATACTTAACTCGATTATGAGCTATGTAAAAGATCAATGATAATGAGTGTGACAATGATTCAACTCTCAACAGTAAAAGCAACAAGTAAGAGAGCAAAAGTAAAGAAGGGAGTAAGGCAATCGATAAAGATGGGGTACCCGGATAATGATCCGCCTAGGATAATTGTTTCAAGTGCAAGAACCCTCTATTATGCTTCCTAATCAATGCAGTGGTGAATCGTGGAAATCCTTAATTACATAGTCCCAAATCTAAGGTCAACTATGCCTAACTCTATACATGTCCTGGACGAGAAATCGAACAATCTCAACACCTCACACTCGCATAGAGTTGCAATGAGTTCTAGCGATTCCAACTGATAAATCTCTTCCTTATAATAGACCTAACCCTTTGGTCCAGGTGGAAGGTCCCTAACCACAATTGAGCCGTAGATACTAAGATCACCTCAACGCTTCACTCCGTTGCACGCGCAACTAAACCCCAGCGAAAGTTCATCCCTTAGACCATTCACTCTATTATGACCACAAAGAACTCGAGGAACGGAGGTAGAATCTATCACGTCAGAGGGGAAAGGGGACGCTCCTGTACCTCTCGACTCACCCTCACAACCCTCTCCAACCTAGCTGTGTCTAACGCTCGTGGTGTATCACTCACTCATAAGGTTACCAACGAGAACTCCCAATCCTAGTGTCACTCTAGGGGAAATGTTCATACAGTCAAGCATTCATGGTTGGAACTCACAATAAACATCAATTAATTGAAAGCATAATAAAGAGATTCAATAAAACAAATACATCCTAGGATTCACAATACCCAAGTACCAACTAGGGGTTTAGCTCTCCATCGAGCTAAGTACAATTAAAGAAATAGAATGTAAAAGCAATAAATCCATAAGGAAACCCCCTCAATAGTCGTGTCGATGGTGTTGTCGAAAGTCCTCTACTCGTCGTCCAAGGATTCCCTCGTCCGGTATAGGATACGCCTCAACGGAAGCTCCCCTACCAACCTTCTTCCTAAGGAATGACGATGTTGGAGCCATAGAACCTCTCCAAAAGCTTGGCCAATACCCCTCGAAACCCTAGTCGAAGCCCTCTCTCAAGTTGGGGAAAAGATGGAGAAAAGAATATTAAAATCGGGGTTGATTCGGCTTTAAATAGAGCTGGAATCGGGCGACTACACGGGCATGGATGCTTCACACGCCAGTGGGGAATTTCCACACGGGCGTGGATAATTTCCACACGCCCATGTGGATCCTCTGAACTCCTGTTTTCTCGGTCGGCTGTGAACAGTGCTGCTACAGTACTTTCTACCGTGTTGCTACAATGCTCTACTACAGAATCTGGCCTGAATAGCTTCCCGAATCCATACTTTCATCGGAGTAACGCAAACGGGCACACGTTCACGTTGTGGATCACTTGCATCTTCAATGATAGCCACATTGGTGAAGCTTTTATTCTATGTGCATAAGTTGGAATGCTCGAGTGTGACTACCTTTGTGCCCCTCCAAATGGATGTGCCAACTCGAATACGAGGAGGTTGGAACACACTCTAGCATCTCACATCGACCTATGTCTTCGCGTTTGAACCATAGCAAGATTTCCTCCAAAATCGGTGCATTGTAATCAACATTGTCTTCTTTCCTTCATACTTGGCCTCACAACCCTACCTGCACGAAAGTAACATAAAAACACATATATTAGTGTAAAATCCTGAGAAAAATAATGCTTAACATAAGGAATGAACGCTTCGCATTCATATGGCACAAGCACTTATCACTTGTGCTGAGATTTTCTTGTGGGCTTTGAGTATTCATCGTGTGTTTTCATGTGGAATTGGCAAAGTTATGTCGTTTGAGCTTTATTCCATGTTTTTCACTAGTAAAACTTGCATACCAGGGCAGGCTCTGAGTGTGTAAACATGTTCAGAAACTTTCTGCATAGCCTGCAGGTTTTTCTAAGGCATCCAGTGAAAACGCACGGGCGTGTGGAATTTCCGCACGCCTGTGGATTTGTATCGCGAGCTCATCCAGAGAAGGCACAGGGGCGTGCGGCTGCCCGTGTGAACAACCATGCGAAATATCGCACGGCCGTGGGTAATTTCCGCACGGCCGTGTGATTTCCTGCAGAGTTTGTCAAATTATCCCGAGAGCGCACAGGGGCGTGAACTCGCCCCTATGGGCAACCTTGTGAAACTTGCACAGGCGTGGGTAATTCCCACACGCCCGTGCGAAACTCTGCAGAGGAGTTCTCTCCATCCCGAGAAGCCAAAAGGGCGTGTGATCACCCCTGTGAGCTGGGCTTGTGAATGCCCACGGCCGTGCGGACTTTCCGCACGGGCATATGGAACACTTAGTGATTTTTCTCGAATGTCCATAGAAGCGACAGGGGCGTGCGGCTGCCCCTGTTGGTCGGGCGCACGGGCGTGGGTATTTTCCGCACGCCCGTGCGAGAGCGTTCAGAGTCAGTGAGAGTTTTTCCCGAGAGCGCCCAGGGGCGTGCACATGCCCCTGTGAAGCTCTCCTATGGGATGTACAGAACGCCAAAAGGCGCGAGTTCTGGGAGTTCTTTTTAAAGAATAGTTGTTCACACCCGTGTGGATGTACAGAATACCAAGAGGCACGAGTTCTTTTTAAAGAATAGTTGTTTCTCTTCTCCCTCACATCCTTTATTCGTCTGGGAGCACTTTCACATCAACCCCCGACCTCCTAGCGCCGATTTGGTAGGATTGTTGCAAGGTTTTTCGTCTGATTCGTAGTTCTTTCATTTTAACTAGTCGGTAAGCCCTATTTATGATTTCCTTCATCAATTCATGACTTTCATAGATGAATCTAGTTAATAATGCTTCGTTTCTTCAATTAGAAAGATGGTTTATGTTTAGAGCGAAGTTAGAAGTATTTTTAAGTTGTATTTTTGGATTCTTGTGGCGCGGCCGTGCGGTTTTCACGCCCCGTGGATCCACACGGGCGTGCGGAAATTCCACAGGACCGTGTGGATTTCTGCAGCGTTAGTTTGTCAACTTGTTTGATCGATTTTGTTCCAAATTTTACAGATTATGGCACCTCGGTCAAAGAAGCAGGTTGATAAGAGACCGCGTGAGTCATCCCCTGAGTCATCCCCTGAGCCTGAGGGCATGAGTTTCATGATTCTAGAGCATCATGTTCGCTATGAGCGCTTGCCGAGACTCCGGTTCGAACAGACTCGATTCTTGGACAAGAGTATACTGAGAGATCTACAGCAGGGAGATGAGTTCGCTGATGAGGTTGAGGATCTCGTTTCAGTAGGTGGTTGGCGGCAGTTATTGATGATTAGAGAGCCAGCCATCCGAAAGTTTGCACTAGAGGTGCTATCATCATTGGAGTTTGATAGATCGTACGCGAGCTTCGACAGTTTGGACACCATTCAGTTTGGAGCACTTGTACACCACCATAGCTTGAGCATCACTCAGTTTTCATTTCTACTTTGCTTGTATGAGGAGGCATTCGCATACACTGAGGAGTACTCTGAGTTACCGACTGATTATCCATGAGCTTTGACCACGCAGAGAGCTTACAAGGCGCTATATGGTCAGAGTCAGTACGAGCCGGGGGTGTCCAAGGCCACGTGCCTTTCCTGACCTGCATACCGATACTTACATGCCATTACGAGCAGATCAGTGAAGGGCCGTGGTGATAGCACTGGCGTTCTGAGCCGTCAGGAGCTTCTATACTTGTACTCGATGGTGCAGCGCGTACCGATTCACTTAGGACACATCATGGTAGAGTACATCAGACATCAGGGGCATTATACTAGACTGGGAGCGATCTTCTCGGGCCCCTACATTTTGAGATTAGTGCTGGGCATGGGTCTCTTGGGTTCGATTCGTGGGGCTGAGAAGACGAGTATACCTACCCCCCTGAGTTTAGAGACACTGAGATTGATGGGCATGGTCCGTAGAGTTCAAACAGGGGTTTATGCGTTGGTGCTACCAGCTCCAGAGATAGTTGAGGGTGAGGGTGATCATACCGAGGCTTCACAGCTTGCTCCCCAGCCTCAGTCAGCACCGATGGAGACTGAGACACCTTCGGCGGTAGAGGACGCTCCCCCCATACGTATATTTTCACCATCTCGAGCCCATGATCGCTTTGAGAGGCTCGAGAGTATGGTGGGAGTGTTACGGACAGAGATGGTTGAGGCTCGAGCAGAGATTGCCGAGATCAGGGCCACGCAAGCCGCTCAGTACACAGAGTTCATGGCACATTTCGACGTATTACAGCATATGTTAGAGCGAGATGTCGCCTCCTCATTTGTGTTGCTACCGAGGACTCTTCAGCCCCCCTCGGCATCTCCTGCATCCCCATCTCCTATACCAGCACCGGTGGATCCACCTTATGTTTCCCCACCACTAGCAGTAGCAGAGGAGCCGACAGAGCATGACACCGACATTTGACTTTATTTTTCTGCATTTTCTTTATTTTGCATTTTATTTTAGACTTGTTCACTCAGAAAGGATTCTCATTCTGAGTTTATTTTCATTTTGCATCCAGAGTTGTATTCATTGTCTATCTTTTATATATACTCAAGTTATTTTGTTTTTATTGAGCTTCACTGAATCCTCTCGTATATGTGTGCAGATGGTCTTGTCACTTGAGGAATTAAGACTTTGTCATTGGCACGGCCAAGGTGCTTTGGCACTTGACCGTGTGAGCTTCACAACCCGTTGGAACAATACTCCTAAGGATTTAGCTTCATCAAGTGCAACACTAGGAGTCATGGGAGTATTTTTTGATTGCTTCTCCCACATATATTCTTCATTGTTATACATTATGAGTGAGCTTGCATGTGTACATTGGGGACAATGTACAACTTAAGTGTGGGGGGAGTTTCATAGTGCACACATCCTTTTTATTGTTCTTGATTGATATCCATGTTCACATAGGCAATGGTGATTCACCTTAGTTACAATGATTGTATTCTTGAGTTTAGGAGAATTTTTAACATTGAATATCTTCATGTTCTAGTTTTATTTGAATTTTTAGGAATTTTTGCCCGAATTACGCTCAGTGCACTACTCACTCTTTAAACTCTATTGGAAACTCATGTTTGATGTTGAAGGGACTAGTTATAGTTGTTTCTTGTGTTAAATTGAAAAAAAAAATGGACAATGAAAAGAAAGAACAAAATAGTTTTATTGTTTATTTGTGCTTGTTGGGTGGAAAGAGCTACCACCTATGTAGTATGAAGCTACTCTCATAAGTCGGATACTAGTTATGCCCTAATGAGAGAAAGAGCTATCTCATAGGATGAGTGAAAGCTACTACTCTGGTAGAAAGAGCTACCACCTCGAAACTGTGAAAGCCACCTTAGCGGCCGCTTGGGAAAGGGCTACCTTAGAGAATGTGTGAAGCTACTACCATCTTTAAATTTTGTTACTTTCTTGCTATAGATAAATAAGTCCCTTATACTTAGAGCTTTGAGGAGTATACCTTGGGTTGACTTGAGTGAGTCCACACACTTTCACAATTTTGGGTTTGTTGTCCTTTTTTATTCAAGTTTTTAACTAGAGCTTCGATCTTTCATATTTAGTGTTGAAATTTCCCATACTTGTAGAATGCTCTCTCTATACACTTTGGTGAACCTAAGGCCAAGCACTTCCAACATTTCCTTCATCTATGCACAGAATGTTTAATTTTTTCTTGAGGACAAGCAAAAGCTTAAGTGCGGGTAGTTTGATAAGTGCTTGTATGATATGAATGTGAAGCATTCTTTCCTTATGTTGAGCATTACGTTTTTCGGGTTTTTACACTAATATGTGTGTTTTTATATTACTTTCGTGCAGGTAGGGTTGTGAGGCCGAGTATGAAGGAAAGAAACCAATGTGGATCATAATGCACCGATTTTGGAGGAAATCTTGCTAAGGTTCAAACGCGAAGACATAGGTCGGGTGTCAGATGCTAGAGTGTGTGCCAACCTCCTCGTATTTGAGTTAGCACAACTATTTGGAGGGGTACAAGGGCAGTCACACTCAAACATTTCAACTTATGCACATAGAACAAGATCTCCACCAACTTGTCCGTCATTAAAGAACCAAAGCGATCCACGACGTGAACGTGTGCCCGTTTGCTTCACCTCAAAGAAAGTATGGACTCGTGAAGTATTTTATGCCAGGCACTGTTTACAGCCGGCCAAAAATCACAATTCCAGAGAATCCACACGAGGGTGTGGAAATTACCCATGCCCGTGTGGAAATTCCACATGGGCGTGTGAAAAATCCACAGGACCGTGTGGATGCCCGATTCCAGCCCTATTTAAAGCCGATTTCAGTCCCGATTTCAGTATTCTTTTCTCCATCTTTTTCCCAACTTGAGAGAGGGTTTCGGCTAGGGTTTTGAGAGGTATAGGCTATGGTTTTGGAGAGGTTCTACGGCTCGACATCGTCATTCTTTTGGAAGAAGGTTGGTAGGGGAGCTTCCGTCGAGGCGAATCCTATACCGTACATGGAAATCCTTGGACGACGAGTAGAGCACTTTCCACAAGACCATCGACATGACTATCGAGGGGGTTTCTCTATGGATTCATTGCTTTTACTTAGCTCCATGGAGAGCTAAACCCCTAGTGGGTACTTGGCTATTTGTGAACCCTAGGATGTATTTGTTGCATTGAATCTCTTTATTATGCTTTCAATTAATTGATGTTTGTTGTGAGTTCCAACCTTGAATGTTTCATTGTATGAAAATTTCCACTAGAGTGACACTAGGGTTAAGAGTTCTTGTTGGTAACTTTGTGAGTGAGTGACACACCACGAGCGTTAGACAAAGCTAGGTTGGAGAGGGTTGAGAGGGTGAGTCGAGAGGTATATGAGCGTCCCCTTTCCCCTCTGACATGATAGATTCTACCTCCGTTCCTTGAGTTCTTTGTGGCCATAATAGAGTGAATGATCTAAGGGATGACCCTCCGTTGGGGCTTTTTGCGAGTGCAACGGAGTGAAGCGTTGAGGCGATCTTAGTATCTAGGGCTTAATCGTGGTTAGGGACCTTCTACTTGTACCAAAAGGTTAGGTCTATAATTAGGAAGAGATTTATAACTTGGAATCCCTAGAGCTCATTGCAACTCTATTCGAGTGTTAGGTTGAGAGGTTATCTAATCTCTCCTCCGAGACATATATAGAGTTAGGCATAGTTGACCTTAGATTTGAGACTATATATTTAAGGATTTCCACGACTCACCATTGCATTGATTAGGAAGCATAATAGAGTGTTCTTGCACTTGAACGATTGTCCTAGGCGGAGCATTATCCGAGTACCCCATCTTTATCGATTGCCTTACCTCCTCCTTTACCCGTGCTCTCTTAGTTGTTGTTTTTACTTCTAAGAATTGAATCATTGTCACACTTATCACTACTGATTTTTCACATAGGTAAGAAGCGGATTAAGTGTTTTTATTCTCTACTCCCTTTGTATTCGATACCCGCTCATCCGGAATTATTACTTCGACAAACCCGTGCACTTGTGGGATATACGCAAGGGGAACTTGTCAGAAAACATAATATATGGTCAATAAAACAATAACATCCTAGGGAAACACAAGTCCAAATACCCACTAGGAGGTTTAGCTCTCCATGGAGCAAGATACAATCAATAATGAAATTGAAACTAAAAACATGTAATCCATAAGAAAACTACCTCGGTATTTGTGTCTATGATCTTGTGAAATAGCCTCGTCCTCTCCAATGGTCCTCTTGTCAAGCCTAGGGCACACATTACCGGATCGGTGCCAATGAAAGCTCCCCCAATAACTATCTTCAAAGAGAAATATGCTGTTAAAGCCGTAGAACCACTCCAAAACACTTGCGAAAGCCCCTCTAAACCCTAGCCACAGGCCTCCCAAAAGTTGGAGAAAAGATGGAGAGAACGATAAAAGATGGATGCCCAAATCGGTACAAGTTGTGGGTTTATAAATGGCTGGAATCGGGCATCCACATGTTTGTGTAGAATTTCCACACGCCCATGTGGATTTCTAGAAATATGATTTTCTGCGGGCTGTGAACAGTAAGTGCTACAATAAATTGCGACAATAGTACTCCGGCAAAATACTCCCGAATCCACACTTTTCATCGAGGTAACATAAATGGGCACACGTCTATGTTGTAGATTGCATCGCTTCTTCAATAAAATGCCATATTGGTGAATATCTTGCTAACATTGTACAAGTCAGAATAGGCAAATGTGACTGCCTTTGTGCCCCTCTGAACGATGTAATTTCTTGAGCGCATGGTAGTTGGCACACATTCATGTATCTTTGATTACAACTTGTGTCTTCACATTTGTTCACTCCATGACTTCATCAACAAAGTACAATCACAATCTACTTTGGCTTCTTTATTTCATAATTGGCTTCACAACCCTTCATACACGAAAGTTCACAAATACACATGTATTATCGCTAATATCTGATAAAAGTAATGCTCATCATAAGAAAAAGAATACTTCATATTTTTAATACACAAGCACTAATCAAGCATGTACTTCCCAAAGCTCTAATTGTGAGGGACTTATTTATGTACAAAAAGAAAAGAGAAGGGAGTAGCTTCACAGATCCTCTATGGTAGCTCTTTCCTAGGCGGCCGCCAAGGTGGCTTTCACACTTTTGAGGTGGTAGCTCTTTCTACTGGGGGCGTAGCTTTCACTCATCCCATGAGATAGCTCTTTCTCTCATTAGGGCATAACTAGTATCCCACTTATGAGAGTAGCTTCATACGTCATAGGTGGTAGCTCTTTTCAACCCAAATGCACAACTAAACAAGTATTTTTCTCTTTTCATTTTTTTTCAGCACAAATAACACAAGAAATAGCACTAATTAGTCCCTTAAACATCGAACCTAAGTTTCCAAAAGAGTTTAATGAGCGAGTAGTGCAACAAGTGAACAAGTGTCAATCAAGTAAAAATTCTTTAAAATCCAAGTAAAAACTAGAGCATGAAAACATTCTATGATGAAGATTCTCCTAAACTCAAGAATACAGTCATTGCAACTAAGGTGAATCGTTATTAGCTACGTGAGCATGCATGATCAAAGCATAGGTATAAAACATGTGTAATGTGAACTTACCCCCCACCGCCCCACCCCACACACACACACACTTAATATGTACATTGCCCTCAATGTACGCATGCAAGAACAATACAAAGTATATCACTCAAAATGTATGTGGGAGCGGGCAATTGAAATAATACTCCCCTTAACTCCTAGTGGCACATTTGATGGAGCTAAATCTTTGGGAGTTGAGCTCCAACAGTTTGTGAAGCACACACGGCCAAGTGTAAAACACATTGACCGTGTCTATGACTAATCCTCAATTTCCATACTAACAAGGCCATCTGTAGGCATACACAAGGGGTTCAGTAAAGCTCAACAAACACAAAATAAAACTTGAGTATATAAAAGTAAAGCAATGAAATGCAACTCGAGACAAAAAATAAGATAAACTCAGAAATAAGATCCTTTCTGAGTATACAATGCCCAAAATAAAATATGGAAAATGAAATACAAAATCATAAAGAACTAAGAGAAGGATGCACCAAGTGTTGGTGTCTGCGCTGGCTGCTCTAATACTATTGGTGGCGGTGCCAAGTCAAATGGTGTCAGTGGATATGGTGATGGTGATGTTGGAGGAGCCTGAGGGGTAAAGGGACTCATAATAAATGGTGAGGCAGTATCGCGCTCAAGTAGCTGCTGCAGAATATCAAGACGCGCCATCATCTCTGTGTGCTGCGCGAACTGTGTCGGGCGAACCTTGGCGATCTTAATCCAGAGCACCCTTACAGCATTCTAGAGCCTCTCAAAATGATCATAGGATCGAGATGGAGAGAAGATAAACACGGGGGCAGCTCTTGTGCTGCAGGAGGGCTGCGTCGGTCTCCACCGACTCTAGCTGCAGCTCGGGTGCAAGTAGAGACCCCTTAGCTGCATCACCCTCAATCTTTGATGGCTCTAGTTGGGGTATATTTAGCACATATACCCTGTCTCTATAGAGTTTGATCATGTCCATCATACGCATGGTCTCAAGCCAAGGGGTGCTGGAACAATCGTCTTCTCAGCCCCTCTAATTGCATCCAGTAGACCCATTCCGACGATGAGTCTGGTGATGTATGGGCTAGAGAAGATCACCCTGATCCTGGTATACTCCCCCTGATGTGACAAGTACTCTGCTACGATGTGTCCTAGATGGATCAACGTGCTATGAACCATCGAATAGAGATATACAGTAGCTCTTGCCGGCTCAGGACTCCAGTACTATCACCACGGCCGTTCACCGACCTACTCTGAATGTTGTGCAACTAGCAGTAAGTAGGTCAAGAAAGGCTCATGGCCTTGGACACTCCGAGCTCATATTATCCTTATCCACACAACGCTCTGTATGCACACTACGGTGTCAAAGTACCGGGGTAATCTGTTGGTAGCTGCTCGTATTCCCGCGTCATAGTGAAGCTCTCCTAGTATATTCCTAATTTGACTGAGAACTGTATGATGCTCATACTATAATGGTGTCCAAATGCTCTCAACTATATGACATCGATGGTGTCAAATCTCCTATATGATCGATCAAACTCGAAAGATAAAAATACCTCCAAGGTCAAAAGACGAATGGCGGGCTCACGAATGTATAATAATCTGCCCAACCTACCCACCGTGAGCAACTGCTCAACCTCATTCGCAATATCATTGGCCAACTACACCTCCCTGAGTAATCATAAATCTGGTAGTTGCGTCTGACCAAACTTGAGCTTCCATAAATGCTTGAATCGAGTCTGGTGCTCGAGAATCGAGAATTCTAGGTACTCCGGCTCAGGTGAGGACTCACAAGGATGTTTGCCAGCCACTTTCTTAGTCCTGGGTGACATGTTTGCAAGCTTTAAAAAGAAAAATTGATTAAAACACTCACAGAATTAACACTATAGAAATCGATACGGTCGTGTGGAAATTCCACACGATTGTGTGGATCCATGGGGCATGAAAACCTCATGGCCACCATACTAAAAACTTAAAAATACATCACAACTTCATTCCAAACTCACTCTAAAAGGATAAATAAACCATTTAGCATTATCACGAAGTGCATTCACCAGTTTAATCAATGCAAATCAAGTAATGGTGAAGAAAAGAGAGAGAAAGGGTTTACCGACGAAATAGATAATTAAAGCTAGAAATCGGCCAGAAAACTCTAATAAAATCCTTCGAAAACAATGGTCCGAAGTCATGAGAGTGAATGAAAGCGTTCTCTAAGTGTATGGGAGTGAGAAGATGAAGAAACACGAAAAATTTTAAAGAAAACCGGCATCTCTTGGTGTTCTATACATCCACACAGATGTGTGGAAATTACCCACGCCTATGTGACTCCATAGGAATGCATCACAGGCGCAGACATACACCCCTGTGTGCTTTTAGGATAGCACACTTTATCTCTGAATGCATCCACATGGGCATGTGGAAATTCCCCATGCCGGTGTGCCTGACCCATAGCGGTACCCACACACCCCTATAGCTTCTCTGTCCAACCGAGAAAAATTTTAAGTGTTCCACACACCCCTGTGAAAATTCCACACGGACGTGTGGATCTTCACAGAGGTACTCACAGGGCATTCACACGAACCTTTGTCTTCTCAGGATGATGGAGAACTCTTTACAGGAATTCACACGGGCATGTGGTAATTACCCACGCCTGTGTGTAGTTCACAGGGTCAAACACAGGCACAGACACACGCCTCTGTGTCTTCTCGGGATAGCCCTCTGAACCTCTGCAGAGAAATACACGGGCGTGTGACCATCATAAGGTCATTCACAGGGGCAAACGCACGCCCCTGTATCTTCTCGGGATGAGCTCTGAATGCAAACACACACCCATGTGGAATTTCCACACGGCCGTGTGTTTTCTCTAGATTACTTAGAAGAAATAACAGAAAATTTCTAAACATTTAAAAGTATTCAAATCCTATCTATATTATGAAAATGTAATCAGAGAAACATTAAAAACATGCTCAAATGACCAAGAAGCTTCACCAAAACGCAATTAAGCTCATGATAACACCAAATATCCACGAGAAAATCACAACAATAGCATGTAAAAGATCAAGACACCAACACTTAAGCTCTTATTCATGCAACCGCTAACTAAAACCTAGAAAAAAGTAAAGACTTGCGTTGGCTCCCAAGAAGCGCTTGTTTAACATCACTTAGCTTGACGTACCTTGCCTTACCTCACGGGGGCTAATAGATGAAAGTTTCCCTCTTACCCATGACCTGGAAGCACGATGAACATAGTCTTTTGAAGATAGAGGGGAAGTTATTGGATTTGTTATCGCACAAGGGTTCATCGTCCTTACTCTGTTCTTGCTCATCATCATTAGTCTTGGGGCGTTTCTTGTGACTTCTCCTTGCACGCTTCATCATCCGGAGTATCTTCTTCATGATCCCCGCGGTAGGTTGTACCTTCTCCTCTTGACCAAGCATTAAGACTTCTTCATCCTCAACTCCTTGGTCTAGAAACTCCTCGTACGGGTCCAGATTCATCATTTCCTACACATATTCATCAATTAGTTCATCGGTAATGTCAAAAAAATAAAGAGTATCATCAAAGTCAAGAGAATGTCACATAGTTTCTGTGAGGCTGTATGTAAGCTTGTTGTCTCCAACCCTCGGTGTCAACACCCCACCGTCCATGTCGATATGTGCCTTGGAAGCGCACAAGAATGGCCTCCCAAGTATCAAAGGAACATCTACATCCTCATAGACATCCAACACTATGAAGTCTACAAGAAATATGTGCTTGTCAATCTTGAATAGCAAGTCTTCAATGATGCCTCTCGGATGCCTCACTGTTCGGTCCACCAATTGAAGTATCATCTAAGTAGCTCTAAACTCCCCTAAGCCTAGCTTCTAAAAGAAATAGTATGGCATGACGTTGATACTAGCCCTTGAATCCGACAATGCTATCTCTTCACCAAAATTAACAATGTTGCAGGGGATGATGAAGCTTCTGGTGTTTTTCTTCTTGTTTCGCATATTCTTTTGCAAAACCGCCGAACAAGAGGCATCTAAGATCACTGATGTACTCTCCTCCAACTTCCTCTTGTTGGTCAAAAGATCCTTTAAAAACATTGCATACCGAGGCATTTGGGACAACACCTCAATAAAAGGAATGTTGATGTGCAATTGTTTGAATAGACCTAAGAACTTCTTATATTGCTCATCATTTTAATCGTTCTTTAAACTTAAAGCATAGGGGATTATTGGCTTGTAAGGTGGAAATACCACCCCCTTCTCTTTGTTTACTTTCTCCTCAACCTCTACGACCTCTGGTGCTTTAACATTGGTCTTCTCACTTGAAAGCCTACCTTCAACCTCACGACCACTTCTCAAACTGATCGCCTTTACGTGTTCTCTCATATTGTTGTCGGTGTTACTAGGCAAGCTTCCTTGTGGCCTCTCCGATAGTGACTTCACAATTTACCCCACCTGATTTTCTAGATTATTCTATGACACCGTGTGATTGCGAAGTATAGCTTTGACCGATTGGAACCTTGTATCCGATAATTGGATGAATCGTGTCAAAGCTTTCTCTAAGTCGGTAATTCAGGTCTCCAAACCTGAAATTCGGTTCTCCATGTTTGGGGCTTGTTGTTGTTGGAAACCGAGTGGTGCCATGGCTTTTTGTTGCCCTTGGTTATTCCAAGAAAAGTTGGGGTGGCTTCTCCACCCTTGGTTGTAGGTGTTGCTATAAGGATTACCTTATCCTCTTCCCGAATTGGCTAGAAAGTCTACTTATTCAGTTGGGGCTGAAGTAGCAATCGAAATAAGATAACCATATGGCATATTTGAACCCCCACAACCGGCACAACTTGTGATTGAAGCTACCCTTGGTGATGTCAATGTATCTAATTTCTTGCTTAACGCCTCTACTTTGGCTACCAATATTTAACTTCATCGATTTCATAGAGTCTATCCACTTTCTGCCTTTCTCATGCATTCCATTGGTAGCTATTCAAACCCATTTCTTCGATTAATTACCGGGCTTCTTTAGAAGTCTTGTTTTCCATTGTACCTCCTGTGACAACATCTAGAAGTTGTTTGTTGCTTGAGCTCAGCATGTTATAAAATGTACTAATGATTATCCACTCGGGGAACCCATCTTGTGGACACTTCTGCAAAAGGTCTTTGAATCGTTCCCAAGTCCCAAACAAAGTTTTAAGTTCCATCTTAACAAATGAAGATATCTCATTACGAAGCTTTGCTGTTTTTCCCAAAGGGAAGTACCTTGCAAGGAAAGCTTCTACCATTTTGTTCAACGTTGTGATGGAAGCTCTTGACAATGAATGAAGCCACTGTTTGGCCCTACCTTTTAAACAGAATGGGAAAACCCTCAATCGAATTACATCATCAGAAACCCCATTGATCTTCAACTTGTCGTAAACTTCATGGAAGTTCTCAATGTGATTGTTTAGTTTTCATTAGCTAACCCATTAAATTATGCAGACTGTTGAACCATCTCAGTAAAGCCCAGCTTCAACTCAAAATTCTGGGTTGCTACCGGTGGCCTCACAATGCTTGATTATGTCCCATGAATAGTGTGTCTAACAAAATCTGAAAGAGCTCTTTATTGGCACTCTTGTTTAGCCATGTATTCGGATCCTTCACCTTCTATTTCAGTTAAATGATTCTGTTCTTGAACAGGTTCTATACCCATTCCATGAAGTGTTCGTTAAATTTTAGGATCTCCTTTAACTAATGTCAAAGGGTTCCCTCGGGTCTTAACCTGGAGCTGCTACAAAAGAAACAAAAACAAATCAGAACAATGATAGAACAAGAAAAGATGAAATATAATAAACAATGAATAGCTAAAATAGCAAAGTGCTAAGTGTTTCTAAAATTCCTATTCCCTGGCAATAGTGCCAAAAACTTCTCAACGCCCATTGTGTGTGACCTACAAGTGCACGGGTTTGTCAAAATAATAAATCCCATATGAGTGGGTTATCATATCCAAAGGGAATAGTAAATAGAAATACAACAATTGCTACTTAACTAAGTCAAGATGAAACAATAATAGTGTGGATAAAATCAATGTGAACAAGACTAAAGGAAATA
Source organism: Dioscorea cayenensis subsp. rotundata (assembly GCF_009730915.1). Classification (NCBI taxonomy): domain Eukaryota; kingdom Viridiplantae; phylum Streptophyta; class Magnoliopsida; order Dioscoreales; family Dioscoreaceae; genus Dioscorea; species Dioscorea cayenensis. The sequence goes on from NC_052490.1 coordinate 12,792,364, forward strand.
AGAAAGAGAGGCATAATAAAATGAGAGGAAAGGCAATCAATAGAAATTAGGGCACTGACAAAATCCCCTTGCGTATATCCCACAAGTGCACGGGTTTGTCGAAGTAATAATCTCGGATGAGCGGGTATCGAATCCACAGGGAGTAGGGAATAAAAACACTTAATCCGATTCTTAGCTATGTGAAAATTCAGTAGTAATAAGTGTGACAATAATTCAACTCTCAAAAGTAAAAACAACAAGTAAGAGAGCACGAGTAAAGGAGGAGGTAAGGCAATCGATAAAGATGGGGTACTCGGATAATCCTCCGCCTAGGACAATCGTTTTAAGTGCAAGAACCCTCTATTATGCTTCCTAATCAATGCAATGGTGAGTCATGGAAATCCTTAAATACATAGTCCCAAATCTAAGGTCAACTATACTTAACTCTATACATGTCCCAGATGAAAAATTAGATAACCTCTCAACCTCGCACTCGAATAGAGTTGCAATGAGCTCTAGGGATTCCAAGTGATAAATATCTTCCTAATTATAGACCTAACACTTTGGTCCAGGTGGAAGGTTACTAACCACGATTAAGCCCTAGATACTAAGATCACCTCAACGCTTCACTCTGTTGCACGTGAAACTAAGCCCCAGCGAAGGGTTATCCCTTAAACAATTCACTCTATTATGGCCGCAAAGAACTCGAGGAACAGAGGTAGAATCTATCATGTCAGAGGAGAAAGGGGACGTTCCTGTACCTCTTGACTCACCCTCTCAACCCTCTGCAACCTAGCTTTGTCTAACGCTCGTGGTGTGTCACTCACTCACAAGGTTACCAACAAGAACTCTCAACCCTAGTGTCACTCTAGGGGAAATGTTCATACAATGAAGCATTCAAGGTTGGAACTCACAACAAACATCAATTAATTGAAAGCATAATAAAGTGATTCAATGAAACAAATACATCATAGGGTTCACAAATACCCAAGTACCCACTAGGGGTTTAGCTCTCCATGGAGCTAATTACAATCAAAGAAATAGAATGTAAAAGCAATGAATCCATTGAGAAACCCGCACGATAGTCATGTCGATGGTCTTGTGGAAAGTCCTCTACTCGTCGTCCAAGGATTCCCTTGTCAGGTATATGATACGCCTCTATGGAAGCTCCCATACCAACCTTCTTCCAAAGGAATGACGATGTCAGAGCCGTAGAACTTCCACAAAACCCTAGCCAATACCTCTCAAAACCCTAGCCGAAACCCTCTCTCAAGTTGGGGAAAAGATGGAGAAAAGAATGCTGAAATCGGCTTTAAATAGGGCTGGAATTGGGCATCTACACGGTCCTGTGGATTTTTCACACGCCCCTGTGGAATTTCCACAAGGGCGTGGGTAATTTCCACACGCCCGTGTGCCCCTCCAAATGGTTGTGCAAACTCAAATACGGGGAGATTGGCACACACTCTAGCATCTCGCACCCGACTTATATCTTCGCGTTTGAACTTTAGCAAGATTCCCTCCATAATCAGTGCATTGTGATCCACATCTGCTTCTTTCCTTCATAATTGGTTTCACAACCCTACCTGCATAAAAGTAACATAAAAACACACATTTTAGTGTAAAACCCCGAGAAAAGTAATGGCCAATGACACGCGTCCGAATATGCGTGTAAACCGCAAGTGCACGGGTGTCGAAGTAATAATTACCCCGGTGAGTGGGTAGTCGAATCCACAGGGAACAGGGCTACTAGTACTAACTTCTTCTCTGCTTTCTAACCTAATGATAAATGGAAAGGTGTGGTGATCTAATGTGTGAAGAAATGAATACCGCAGACAAATATGCAAGGGTAAAATGGATGGAGATATCAATCAGTAAAAGTGCGGTATTCGGGCAATGCTCCCCCTAGGATTCAGGTATTAGGTACCGAATAAGCAAAGTGTTTCTATGATGAGTAATTTAATTCGTGGAAATCCAAATATAATCGGATCCGGCCTCCCGATCACCGATACTAGTCCCCTACGAGGTCCCGGTGGAGAAATCGCTCAATCTCAACACCTCACACCACATATGACTGCAAAGCACTCTAGGGATTCCAAGAGTTGTATCCGATTCCTAAAGATTGATCCAACCCTAATTCCCGGAGAAGGATCCTAACCAACTACAAGGTCTCGGTGGAGAAATCTCTCAATCTCACGCCTAACACCAAATATGGTTGCATAGAGCTTAAGGAACGGAGATAGAATACACTCAATCGGAAGGGAGAGGGGACACTCCACTATCTCATGACTCACCCTCTCAACCCTCTTTAACCTTGAAGTTCTAACTCTAATGGAGACCTCTCTCACATCAAAGTAACAAATCATGCAAATCCAATCAACCACAAGGATTAATTAAACAAGCAAGCAATGAGAATACAAGATTAAAACTTAATCAAACTAGGATTAAATAGAAACACTAAGTAAATCCACAAAAGATGAGAATCCTAGGGTTCACAAGCCCAAATACCCTCTATAGTTTTAGCTCTCCATGGAGCAACATACAAAACACACCATCAATGAATGAAAGTACATTAAAACCATAGAAATAAACCCCCTTATATATGAACTGATGGCCTTGATAGAGAGCTTCGACGTCTTGAAAGACCCACTCCGAAGCTAGGTTCACCGGTGGCTTCCTTGATGCTATGACGGAGGAGGAATCGATCAAAGTTGGTGACGAAGCGCCTCCAAAGCCGCAAAGACCTCCTCTCCAAACACTAGTCGTCTCACCTCTCAAGAGCCGCACAAAATATGAGAAATAATAGGGCAAAACAGCTATTTATAGGCCTTAGATCGCGTCTGTCACGTGCCCTCACGCGCCCGTGTGGATTTTCCACGCGCCCGCATGGGCTGCAAGAATTTCCACGTGGGCGCGTGGAATTTCCACGCAGCCGCGTGAACAGTAATTTTGCTACATTGAAATTGCTGCAGTACATTTTACAGAACGCGATCCGAACACCCTTCTCTTAAGGCCACATGTCCGGGCACACGTCCATGTGGTAGGCTATAAAACTTTTCTTCATCGACGTATCTTTGAGAGGTTTTGCAATCTTCACAAAGAGAAGAAATATGAAGATGTGGCTGCCTTTGTGCCCTACCAAATAGTGAATTGACTTGAATCTTCTTGGAAGTTGGCACACATCTCCATGTTTATGAACTGCTCTCGTGTCTTGGTCCTTGAATTGAACAAGAACTCCCAACATTGTGTCTTTATAGCCTATCTTTGCTTCTTTTTTACTCTTTAAGTCATTCACAACCTATATGCATAAAAGAACACCAAATACACAATATGAGAGATAAACCATAGTAAAAATGATGCTTAATGCATGTAAAACATATATAAAAATATATCTACTCAAGCACTTATCAAACTCCCCCACACTTAAGTCTTTGTTTGTCCTCAAGCTAAATTAAACATTATACCTATGGAAAGAAAAGAGAAGTGCTTGGCCTTAGGTTCACCAAATGAGTACAAGAATAAAATTCTACAGTCATGGAGAGAATCAAACACTAGACAAAACAATCAATGCTCTAGTAAATAGTCCAATAAAAAATGAATGTGATAAAGTCAGAATGCTTGTGTGTGTGAAAAACTCAACTCATGTCAACACTATATCCACTACCAAGTTCTTATTAACATGGGACTTATTTATAAACAGAAAGAATAGCCAGTAGCTTCACACAACCTCTAAGGTAGCCCTTTACCAAGATGCCTCCCGAGTGGCTTTCACACTTTCGAGGTGGTAGCTCTTTCTACCGAGAATGGTAGCTTTCACACATCCCATGAGATAGCTCTTTCTCTCATTAGGGCATAACAAGTATCCGGCTTATGAGAGTAGCTACATACATCATGGGTGGTAGCTCTTTCCACACCCTATGTACAAACAACAAACAATTTCCATTTCTTTTTTTTTCAAATTTTTCTGATATTTTTTTCTGATTTTCCTCTGATGATTGTTTTTCTTTTTTCAAATAAAAACTAACACACTAAAGTCCCAAACATAATGAACTAGAGTCTTCATAGGTCTAATGAGCGAGAAAAGTGCAGAAAGAGCAATCGGACAAAAATATTCAATAAAATTGGATAAAAACTAGAGCATGATAAAATCCATGTTTATAACCTCCAAAAACTAAGAATTAAACTCTTAACCCTAAGGTGAACCTTCATTGCAGCAAGAGCATGCTCATGAAAACAAGTAAAAGTCATGTATAAGGTGAACCCTCCCCCACACTTAAGATGTACATTACCCTCAATGTACCCATGCAAGCACAATAAAAATAATAACAATGGAAGCATAATGTGTGTGGGAATGCAATTAAAACAATACTCCCTCGAACTCCCTCATTAATCGTTTGGTGAAGTCTAACTCATGGGCTTGTTGTATGGGTTGTGAAGCTCACACGACCATGTGACAATATCACATGATCCCTGCTCTATGACTAAAACACCATCAACATCACTCTCAAGGCCATCCGAACGTAGACAAGGGGTTCGATGCAGACTCAACAAAATAGAAAAGATGGATGAGTTCTTATAAGTAAACACATGAAGCACAAACTCGCACAAAAAAAACAAAACACAAAGTTAACTAAGCTCTAAAAAGATAAAATAAAAAAACTAAAAATGAAAAACAAAAGTAAAAGGAAACTAAAGAATCATGAGTGGGACGCCTCAAGCATCGACGTCGTCTTCTGGTATTGCCGGTGTGCCAAAAGAATGTCACCATCCAAGGTTAATCGTATACGATCAAAACTTTTCGCTAATTGGTGGCATACCTGCAAGAAAACTGCCAAAGAAATGCAAATTTACATGAAATGGCAAGCTATAGAAATCCACATGGGCGCGTGGAAAATCCACGCCGCCCTGTAGGGCCAATTTTTGGCTCGAAAGCGCTCACGCAGCGCTGCGTGAAAAAAATCCACGCGCTGCGTGGATCCACGCGATCGCGTGGATTTTTCCACGCGCCCGTGTGGGTTTCCCGGGCATTTTTAAGCCCACGGCGCTGCGTGAAAGCTCTTGGGCACAATTTTTAGCCAACGCGGTCGCGTGGGCATCCCACACGACCGCATGAGAGTTAGGTTATGGCCAAAAATGCCATACCGACCCAGCAACGTGCTCCAAAAACTCTTATAAAAGTATTCTCAAGCATATTAAGGTGATTTCCATAAAGAACAATGCATAAGAACCAAGATATCCACATAAAGTTTGAAAAATGGAGGCATGGAGAAGGTTATAAAAAAATGAGAGCGCACCTGTGTGAATTGAAGAATAAAGTATGATTAAATGGCCGGCAAAACCCTTCTAAACTTTTTAATGACCAAGGAAAAATGTTTGGGAGTGTGGGTGTGTGAGAAAGATGAAGGGATGTGTGAATGGAAATTGTGAATAGTGGTCCTCTTCATCAATTTACCCCACATGGGGGTGTGAAAACTCCACATGGGGCGTGGGTACTGTACACGGGCGCGTGGAGATTCCACGCGCCCGTGTGGGCTGTAGAATTTCTGCAGAAACACATACATAGAGATATTTACATGAAATTAAGTCCAATTTCCCAACTAAAAACATGAATATCATCCTAAACCATGACACACACATACATTTAAACTAAACAAACAAAAATCTTCATGAAGAACTCAACACCAATAAAAATTTAACAAAGCGCACACTCATGATTTTATTACTGCAGAAATAAAAATCTAAGCTAGAAAACAATTAAAAACTTGGGTTGCCTCCCAAGAAGCGCTTGTTTTACATCACTAAGCTTGACGTACCTCTTCTTTACCTTATGGAGGCTTGAAAAGAGTGTGTTCCTCCCGACTAGACATTGCATAGCTACTTCCTTTAAACCAAGAGTCAACTTGCCCGGATGAAGTATTTGTTGGAGAGTCCAGCCATCTTACTTTTGGCCTCCAAGGAAACAATTTGGGTTGGGAATTGTCCAAGATTAGCATAGGTGGATCATTGGATGGTTTCAATCTCCTACCCACATCTTTTTCCCTTCCCAAAGTCTCTTTCTTGCATTGTAAGAGTTGATCAATCCCAAAGAGAAATGCTTGTTCCATTACCTTGGGGTTTGCTTCTTCTTGTGTATTTTCAACTTGAGAGGAACATGAGACTAGCAAATCCCCTTGAAAATTTCCTCGCTCACAAGCACAATCTTCATTCACACAATGCAAAATCTCTAAATGATATTCAACTTCTTGCTTTTCATTTCCTGCCCCAATGTACTCAATTTGCCCAACTTCTTCAATTGTGCTCATGGCCTCATCATGTCCCAGAGACACTTGCCTTGCTTGTTCAAATTCTTCTTTTTCCTTAGCAAGCATGTCCAAGATCTCTCCTAATTGATGCTCAATGTTTTTGATGGAGACATCGTGACAACTTAATGTGGCCTCAATATTTTGGAAACGGGCATCGGTTGCTTCAATAAACCTCGGTAACACTCTTTCCAACCGAAGTACATCTTCTTCAACTTTCTCATCCCATTGAAGTTCTTGTTGAGGTGCTTCCCATTGTTGTCCATCAATATCCCAAAAGAGGTTTGGATAGCTCCTTTGATTTGGATGATAGTTGATGCGATATGGATTGTGTTGTTGATGAACATTGATAAATTGATCAATTTTTCTAGTGAGAGCATCAACCTGAAAATATAATTCTACAACTGGATTAATCATCATTCAAGTTCCATGCACGGAAAAGTAAATAAGACAAAATAAAACAAAATAGAACGGTGGAAGAACATAGAGTGAAATAGATAAAAACAAAATAAAAATCGATGAGAATGATGGAAGAAAAAGAAAGTGTGGAATAGACAAAATAAAGAAAAAGATAAGTGGCTAGAGCAACAAAGTCCTAGCATTCCTAATATCCTATTCCCCGGCAACGGCGCCAAAAACTTGACACGCATCCTAATATGCGTGTAAACCGCAAGTGCACGGGTGTCGATGTAATAATTACCCCGGTGAGTGGGTAGTCGAATCCACAGGAAACAGGGCTACTAGTACTAACTTCTTCTCTGCTTTCTAACCTAATGATAAATGGAAAGGTGTGGTGATCTAATGTGTGAAGAAATGAATACCGGAGACAAATATGCAAGGGTAAAATGGATGGAGATCTCAATCAGTAAAAGTGGGGTATTCGGGCAATGCTCCCCCTAGGATTTGGGTATTAGGTACCGAATAAGTAAAGTGTTTCTATGATGAGTAAGTTAAGTCGTGGAAATCCAAATATAATCGGATCCGGCCTCCCGATCACCGATACTAGTCCCCTACGAGGTCCGGTGGAGAAATCGCTCAATCTCAACACCTCACACCACATATGACTGCAAAGCACTCTAGGGATTCCAAGAGTTGTATCCGATTCCTAAAGATTGATCCAACCCTAATTCCCGGCGAAGGATCCTAACCAACTAGAAGGTCCCGGCGGAGAAATCTCTCAATCTCATGCCTCACACCAAATATGGTTGCATAGAGCTTAAGGAACGGAGATAGAATACACTCAATCGGAAGGGAGAGGGGACACTCCACTATCTTATGACTCACCCTCTAAACCCTCTTTGACCTTGAAGTTCTAACTCTAATGGAGACCTCTCTCACATCAAAGTAACAAATCATGCAAATCCAATCAACCACAAGGATTAATTAAACAAGAAAGCAATGAGAATACAAGATTAAAACTTAATCAAACTCGGATTAAATAGAAACACTAAGCAAATCCACAAAAGATGAGAATCCTAGGGTTCACAAGCCCAAATACACTCTAGAGTTTTAGCTCTCCATGGAGCAACATACAAAACACACCATCAATGAATGAAAGTACATTAAAACCATAGAAATAAACCCCTTATATATAAACTGATGGCCTTGATAGAGAGCTTCGACGTCTTGAAAGACCCACTCCGAAGCTAGGTTCACCGGTGGCTTCCTTGATGCTATGACGGAGGAGGAATCGATCAAAGTTGGTGACGAAGCGCCTCCAAAGCCGCAAAGACCTCCTCTCCAAACCCTAGCCGTCTCACCCCTCAAGAGCCGCACAAAAGATGAGAAATAATAGGGCAAAACGGCTATTTATAGGCCTTAGATCGCGTCTGTCACGTGCCCTCACGAGCCCGTGTGGATTTTCCACGCGCCCGCGTGGGCTGCAGGAATTTCCACGCGGCCGCGCGGAATTTCCACGTGGCCGCGTGAACAGTAATTTTGCTACACTACTACTACAGTGGAATTGTTGTAGTACTTTTCACAAAACGCGATCCGAACACTCTTCTCTTAAGGCACACGTCCATGTCGTAGGCTATAAAACTTTTCTTCATCGACGTATCTTTGAGAGGTCTTGCAATCTTCACAAAGAGAAGAAATATGAAGATGTGGTTGCCTTTGTGCCCTTCCAAATAGTGAATTGACTTGAATCTTCTTGGAAGTTGGCACACATCTCCATGTTTATGAACTTCTCTCGTGTCTTGGTCCTTGAATTGAACAAGAACTCCTAACATTGTGTCTTTATAGCCTATCTTTGCTTCTTTTTTACTCTTCAAGGCATTCACAACCTATATGCATAAAAGAACACCAAATACACAATATGAGACATAAACCACAGTAAAAATGATGCTCAATGCATGTAAAACATATATAAAAATATATCTACTCAAGCACTTATCACCCAACATAAGGAAAGAATGCTTCGCATTCATATCGCACAAGCACTTATCAGGCACTCGGACATTGCTCTCCCTACGGTTATTGATTTAAGTGCAAGACCAACTATTATGTCTCCTAACTGATTCTTAATGAGTTGTAGAGATCCTAAAATACATGGTCCCAAACCTAAGGTCAACCGTGACTAACTCTATACTATGTTCTAGTGAAGAAATCGATCAGTCCCAACACCTCACACTGTGTATAGTTGCAAGAAACTCTAGGTATTCCAAGTGACAAATACTATTCCTATATGTAGATCTAACCCTTTGGTCCGAGCGTAATACCCCTAGTCACATTTAAGCCCTAGATACTAAGGACTAGTACAACGCTTCACTCTATTGATAGCGCAACTAAGACCCAGTGGAGTTCCTCTCTCAATATTTCACTCTATTGTGATCACAAAGAACTCTAGGAATATGGAGGTAAGATAAATCACACCGGAGAAGCAAGGAGGCACTCCGCTATCTCTCGACTCAACCTCTCAACCCTATCCAATCTATCATTGTCTAACCCTCATAGCGTGCCACTCATCCACAAAGGCTACCAAGATGGACTCTTAACCTCAGCGTTACTCTAAGGGAGAAATCATTCAACAAGCATTCAAGATTGGAACCCAATTAAAGACATCAATTAAAGAAAGCATAATAAAAGGTCAATGAAACAATAACATCCTAGGGATTACAAGTTGATAAGTGCTTGTGTGATAAGAATGCGAAATGTTCTTTGCTTATGATGAGCATTACTTTTATCAAGTTTTAATGCTAATATGTGTGCATTTATGTTACTTTCATGCTTATAGGGTTGTGAAGCCGAAAGTTAAAGAAAGAAGCCAATGTAGATCGTGAATGTACCATTTGGAAGAAATCTTAAGAAGGATCAAACGGGAAGACATAAGTCGGGTTCAAGATGCGAGAATGTGTGCCAACCTCCATATATTCAAGTTAGCACAATGATTTGGAGGGGCACAAAGACAGTCACATTCGAGTATCCCTGCTTGTGCATTAATAGCAAGATCTTCACTGATGAAGCCGTTGTTGAAGAAGCAAAGCGATCTACAACGTAAATGTATGCCAGTTTATGTTACCTCGATGAAAACATCGATTTGGGATTTTATCTAGCCGGTACTACAGCAGGGCAATACAGCAAATATTGTAGTAATTTACTATAGCAGGTACTGTTCACAACCAGACGAAAAAGAGAATTCCAGAGAATCCACACGGGCATGTGGAAATTATCCACGCCGATGTGGAATTCCTTAGGCCTGTGACGAGAATCCACAGAGGCATTTGGATGCCCGATTCGAGCCCCATTTAAAGCCGATTTCAGCCCCGATTTTAGCATTTTTTTCTCCATCTTTTCCCCAACTTGAGAGAGGGTGTCAACTAGGGTTTAGAGAGGTATTCGCTAGGGATTGGGAGAGGTTCTATTGCTCTAACATCACTCTCCATTTGGAAGAAGGTTAACGGAAGAGCTTTCATCGGCACCGATCTTGCGTGTTGTATCCTAGGCTAGACAAATGGACCCTTGGGCGAGTAGAGGCTTCTCCATAAGACCATCGTCACAACTATCGAGGGGGTTTTCTATGGATTACTTGTTTTTACATTCACTATTATTGATTGTAATTACCTCCATGGAGAGCTAAACCCCCAAGTGGGTACTTGGATTTGTGAACCGTAGGATGTATTTGTTTCATTAAACCTTGTTATATTGCTTTCATTAATTGATGTGATAATTGAATTCCAATCTTGTATACTTGATTGTTTGAATACTCCCTTAGATTGACACTAGGGTTGAGAGTTCTTTTTGGTAACCCTTGTGAGTGAGTGACACACCACGAGAGTTACACAAAGCTAGATTGGAGAGGGTTGATAGGGTAAGTCGAGAGGTAGCAGAGCGTACCCTTTCCCCTCCCTTATGATTCATCCTACCTCCATTTCCTCAAGTTCTTTGTAGTCATAGTAAAGTGAATGGACTAAGGGATGATCTTTCACCGGGGCTTAGTTGAAGAGGCAACGGAGTGAAGTGTTGAAGTGATTTTAGCACCTAGGGCTTAATTGTGACTAGGGACCTTTCACCTTGACCAAAGGGTTAGGTCTAAATCTAGGAAGAGGATTTATCACTTGGAATCCCTAGAACTCATTGCGATTCTATATGAGTGAAAAGTTGAGAAATTATTCAATTTCTCCTCCGGGACATGTATAGAGTTAGGCATGGTTGACCTTAGATTTGGGATCATGTATTGAAGGATCTCAATGCCTCATTAATGCATTAGTTAGGAAGCATATTAGAGGGTTTTTGTACTTGAAATGATTGTCCTAGGTGGAACAATATCTGGGTACCCCATTTATATTGATTGCCTTACCTCCCCTTTACTTTTGCTTTCTCTCTTGTCTCTTTTACTTTTGTTTACATTACATCTTGTTACACAACTATTATTCACTTTTCGCTTAGTTAAGAAACAATTCAAGTATTTTTGTTCCCTACTCCCTATGGATATGATACCCACTTATCTGGGATTTATAACTTTGACAAGGGGCATTGTCACAAGTCCAAGTACCCATTAAGGGGTTTAGCTCTCTATGGAGCAGGATATAATCAATAATGAAATCAAAAGTTAAAACATGTACTCCATAAGAAAACCCATTCGGTATTCATGTCAATGGTCTTGTGTGGTAGCCTCATCCTTTCCAAAGGTCCCTTTATCATGTCTAGGGCACACCTCGCCGGATCAGTGCCAATGAAAGCTCCCCCAATAACTATCTTCCAAGAGAAACACATTGTCAAAGCCATAGAACTACTCCAAAAGTCTTGCCATAGCACCTCTAAACCCTAGCCGCAAGCCTCCCAAAGGTGAAGAAAAGATGGAAAGAAGGATGAAAGATGGATCCCCAAATCGGTACAATCACGGCTTAATAAACGTTTGGAATCGGACATCCACACGGGCGTGTGGAATTCTAGAAATCTGATTTTTTATTTTTATTTTTTTATTTTTATTTTTTTTTTTTTATTTTATTTTATTTTATTTGCTACAGTACTCTGCCAAAAATACTCCCGAATCCACACTTTTTATCGAGGTAACATAAACGGGCACACGTCTATGCCGTAGATCGCATTGCTTCTTCAATAAAATGCCATATTGGTGAAGATCTTGCTAACATTGCACAAGTCAGAATACACAAATGTGACTGCCTTTATGCCACTCCAAACTATGTAATTGCTTGAGTGCATGGAGGTTGGCACACATTCACGTATCTTAGATCACAACTTGTGTCTTCACATTTGTTCACTCTAAGACTTCATTAACAAAGTACAATCAAAATCTACTTTGGCTTCTTTCTTTCATATTTGGCTTCATAACCCTTCATGCGCGAAAGTTCACAAATACACATGTATTAGCACTAAAATCTGATAAAAGTAATGCTCATTATAAGAAAAGAATACTTCATATTACTAATGCACAAGCACTTATCAAGCATGTACTCCCCAAAGCTCTAATTGAGAGGGACTTATTTATGTACAAAAAGAAAAGAGAAGGTAGTAGCTTCACATATCCTCTAAGATAGCCCTTTCCTATGCGGCCGGCATGGTGGCTTTCACACTTTCAAGGTGGTAGCTCTTTCTACAGGGGTAGTAGCTTTCACTTATCCCATGAGATAGCTTTTTCTCTCGTTAGAGCATAACTAGTATCCGACTTATGAGTATAGCTTCATACTTCATAGGTGGTAGCTCTTTCTGATAAATGTCTAAATACATCACTTTTATAGCATATATTTTATGTACTTTCATGCATACTTCTATGACTCCAATGCCTTTTATGTGTTTTATTTGTTATAATTTTTTCAAGACACTAAAGAACCATAATTGCAAGGATGAACTACATTTGAGTCATTTTGGTGAAGATTGATGAAGAAATGAAGTTTACACGAGCTCCGGACACAAAATAATGCCCAAAAAGCATTTCACAGAACCCTGTGTTGGCACTACAGTGACCACACACTTCTGTGTGGACATTGTGCAGTCCACACAGTGCCCGTACATCCTAGGCACTGAGCTGTGCGGTCTTGTCTGCGCCCTGCATACCGCACACACACACAGGCAAAACCATTATCTGAGGTTATATAAGGCAACCTAGGGTTTTTTGGGAGCTGTCTTTTGCCACCATCTCTTCCACCATTCTCCACCATCTTCTCCATCATTCTCCACCATCATCTCCATTATTCTCCACCACCATCACCGGATTGGAAGACGATTTGAAGAGCAAGAACCCAAGGGATGAAGAAGGTAGCACTCAAAGAGGTCATCAAGGAGCTCACCAACGCGGATCCGGTGAGCCTTCATCATCACCTTCTACCCTACATCTAAGGTAGATTTTTATGGGCTTTGTCATCGATTATATTTTTTTTCTCTATTTATGATGTGTAACTAGCCTCCCAAGGCCATTGGGCTCTGGTGAGCCTTGGGAGAGGAACTTGTTTGTATGGATGGATGATATTTGTTAGTTTTAATTGATTGTTGGCATGTTTGTTGGTTTCAATCTATTGTTTTGATGTTCAACCTAGAATGGATGGATTCCCTAGGTTTTGATTCATGAATTGTACATGTATTGCGGGATGCTTTCGTGTATTTGGTCGTGCAATGATTGAAGGGGGATTCAATGTACCGATACACCGAAGGTACCGGGTGCCGGTAGCTCCCTGCGTGCATTAGGGATGGTTCTAGCTGAGAGCGAGCATTAGAATTATCCTATGCAAGACTCCCTATTCCCATAGACATCATAGGTCTATCTTCCAGATGGCGGAACCTGTATTGCATTAGGGTTACTTCATGAAGGTTTCGGGGTAGTCGACATTCGAGTCTACCAGACCAACTCTAGCCAACCTTGTGCTTAAACTACCAGATTCATCCTAACTTGTTCTTATCCCGAGGGGGTCCTTGCCCCAGGCCTTTTGTTCTCATTGTTACTTGTTCTTCAGATTGCTTGTATAGTGTTCCTTAGTCCATTTTATTTATAGTTCTTTCTTTTATTTATTTTGTTTTTGTGATTTGAAACAACAATCTCTTTATTTGGTCAACTAGATAGTGATACCTAGGAGGAAGTAATAGAAGATCTTGGGCCCTTAGGAATATTACCCTCTTTTGTTTGCACAAATGGTTATTTCTTGATAACCCGTGAACTAGCGGCCGGGGAGTCGTATGCTCTCTTTTTATAGTGTCATGCGATGACTCGTCACTTTCCACCCCCAATGCACAAACAAACAAACATATATTTTTTCTTTTTCCTTTTTTTCACAAAAATTAAAACAAGAAACAAACTATAAATAGTCCCTTAGATGTTGAACTTTAGTTTCCACAAGGTTTAATGAATGAGAAGTACAACAAGTTTTAATCGGGTAAAAATTCCTCTAAAAATTCAAGTAAAAACTAGAGCATGATAGTATTCAATTTTAAAAATTCTCCTAAACTTAAGAATATAATCTATTACAACTAAGATGAAAAAACATTTCCTACATGAGCAAGAATGATAAGTGCTTGTGTATTAGTAATACAACGTATTCTTTTCTTATGATGAGCATTACCTTTATCGGATTTTAGTGCTAATACATGTGTATTTGTGAACTTTCATGCATGAAGGTTGTGGAGCGAAATAATGAAAGAAAGAAGCCAAAGTAGATTGTGATTGTACTTTGTTGATGAAGTCTTGGAGTGAACAAATGTGAAGGCACAAGTTGTGATCGAAGATACATGAATGTGTGCCATCCTCCATGCGTTTAACAATTAAAATGATTTGGAAAGACACAAAGCCAGTCACATTTGCATATTCTGACTTGTGCAATCTTAGCAAGATCTTCACCAATATGGCATTTGATTGAAGAAGCGATGCAATCTTCGGCATAGACGTGCGCCCGTTTATGTTGTCTCAATGAAAAGTGTGGATTCGGGAGTATGTTTTTCGGGGGTACCGTAGCAGGTATTGTAGCAAATCAATGTAGCAATTTACTGTAGTAGCTACTGTTCATAGCTAGCAAAATATTAGATTTCTAGAAACCCACACGGGCATGTGGAAATTACCCGTGCCCATGTGGGTGTTCAATAACAGGCCTTTATAAAGCCGCGACTTGTACCGATTTGGGGATCCATCTTTCATCCTTCCTTCCATCTTTTCTCCATCTTTTGAGAGGCTTGTGGCTAAGGTTTAGAGGGATTTAGCAAGGCTTTTGGAGTGGTTCTACGGCTTTGACCCCGTGTTTCTTTTAGAATTTAGTTATTGGGTGAGGACGAGGCTACTCCACAAGACCATCGACACAAATACCGAGGGGGTTTTCTTATGGATTATATGTTTCTACTTTCGATTTAATTATTGATTGCATCTTGCTCCACGGAGAGTTAAACCCCCTAGTGGGTAGTTGGACTTGTAAACCCTAGGATGTTATTGTTTCATTGACCTTTTATTATGCGTTCCTTAATTGATTTCTTTAATTGACTTCCAATCTTGAATGCTTATTGAATGATTTCTCCCTTAGAATGACATTGGTGTTGAGAGTCCATCTTGGTAGCCTTTGTGGATGAGTGACACGCCATGATGGTTAGATAATGCTAGATTGGAGTGGGTTGAGAGGGTAAGTTGAGAGGTAGCGGAGCGTCCCCTTTCTTCTCCGGTGTGATTTATCCTACATCCATGTTCCTTGAGTTCTATGTGGTCACAATAGAGTGAAGTGCTAAGAGAGAAACTCCGCTCGGGCTTAGTTGCACAAGTAACAGAATGAAGCGTTGAGGTAATCCTTAGTATCTGGGGCTTAATTCTGACTGGGGTTCTTTCTCCTGGACCAAAAGATTTGATCTATTTATAGTAATAGGGTTTATCACTTGGAATCCCTAGAGCTTCTTTCAACTGTACACAATGTAAGGTGTTGAGATTGAGCGATTTCTCCGCCTGGGCATAGTGTGGAGTTAGTCACGGTTGACCTTAGGTTTCGGACTATGTATTTTATGATTTTCACGACTCATTAAGAATCAGTTAGGAGATATAATAGTTGGTCTTGCACTTGAAGCAATAGTCCTAGGGGAGCAATGTCCGAGTGCCCCACCTTCTATCGATTGTCTTTCTTCTCATTTTATAGTACCTTTCTTTCTTATTTCTTTTAGTTTTGTTCATATCAATTTTATTCATACTATCATTGATTCATCTTCATCATAGTTAAAAAGCAATCTTAAGGATTCTGATCACTATTCCTTGTGGATACGATAACTAAAACAACCGAATATGCGTGTAAACCGCAAGTGCACGGGTGTCGAAGCAATAAATCCCAGGTGAGTGGGTATCGTATCCATAGGGAATACTGAATAGAAACACAACAATTACTATCTAACTATGATGAGAATAAATCGATGGTATGATGAATGAGATTGATATAAAAAGAGATAAAAGAAATAAGAGAGAGGCACAATAATTGAGAGGAAAAAGGCAATCAATGTCAATAGCGTACTCGGATATTGTTTCGCTTAGGATTATTGCTTCAAGTGCAAAACCAACCATTATGCTTCCTAATTAATGCATTAATGAGTGGTGGAGATCCTAAGATACATGGTCCCAAATCTAAGGTCAACCATGACTAACTTTGTAACTCTGCACCAAGTCCCGGTGGAGAAACCAATCAGTCTCAACACCTCGCACTGTGTACAATTGCAAGACATTCTAGGGATTCCAAGTGATAAACCCTATTCCTCTATGTAGACCTAACCCTTTGTTCCAGGCTTAAGATCCCTAGTCATAATTAATCCCTAGGTGCTAAAATCACTTCAACGCTTCACTCCGTTGCCTTTGCAACTAAACCACAGTGGAAGGTCATCCCTTAGCCCATTCACTCTACTATGACCGCAAAGAACTCTTGGAACGTGGAGGTAGAGTAAATCAAATCGAAGGGGAAAGGGGGCACTCCGCTACCTCTTGACTCACCCTTTCAACCCTCTCCAATCTAGCTTTGTCTAACCCTCATGGCGTGTCACCCATCCACAAAGGTTACCAATATAGACTCTCAACCCTAATATCCCTCTAAGAGAAAAATCATTCAACAAGCATTCAAAATTGAAACTCAATTAAAACATCAATTAAGGAAAGCATAATAAAAGGTTTAAAAAAAACAATAGCATCCTGGTGTCTACAAATCCAAGTACCCACTAGGGGTTTTAGCTCTCCATGGAGCTAGATACAGTTAATATTGAAATTGAATGTAAAAACAAGTAATCCATAGAAAAACCACCTAAGTGTTTGTGTCAATGGTCTTGTGGAGTGGTCTCGTCATATTCAAAGGCCCCCTTGTCAAGCTTAGGGCACAGCTCACCGAATCGGTGCCGACGAAAGCTCCCCCAATAACCTTCTTTCAAGTGGAGCGCGGTGTTTAAGTTGGAGAACCACTCCAAAGCCTTGCCAAAACTCCTGTAAAATTTAGCCACAATCCACTCTCAAGTTGAGGAAAGAATGGAGAAAATAATGCTCAAATCGGGCTGAAAAACAGCTTTAAATAGGCTAAAATCGGGCATCCACACGGGCCTCTGGATGTTCCACACGCCCCTGTGGAATTTCCACATGGGCCTGTGGAGATTCCACACTCCTGTGTGGATTCTCTGGAATTCTAATTTTTTTCCGGCTGTGAACAGTAATTGCTATAGTAATTTACTACAGTGATTTGTTATAGTAACCTGCTACAGTACCTCCGCCAAAAACACTCCTGAATCCACTTTTCATCGAGGCAATATAAAAGGGAACACATTTATACTGTAGATTGTGTGACTTCTTCAATAAACGGGTGCATTGGTGAAGATCTTGCTATCATTGCACAAGTTGGGATACGCAAATGTGACTGCCTTCATGCACTTCCTACTCATTGTAATGGCTTGAATACATGGAGGTTGGCACACATTCATGTGTCTTAGAGCCCCGCTTGTGTCTTCACATTTGCTGCTTCAAAGATTTCACCAAATAGTGTGTTCAAGATCTACTTTTGGCTTCTTTTCTAATACTTAGCTTCACAACCCTATATGTGAAAAAGAACACAAAACACATGTATTAGCGCTTAAACCTAATAAAAGTCATGCTCATCGTAAGGAAATAATGGTTCGCATTCTTAACACACAAGCACTTATCAAACTCGCCCACACACTTAAGCTTTTGCTTGTCCTCAAGCAAAAATAAAACATTGAAGCATTGAAGAAGGATATAATAAAAGATCTTCGCCTTAGTTTAACCAAAGCATGCAAGGAGAGCATTGTACAAGTAAGAGAAATTTCAACAATAAATACGAAAAATCAATGTTCTAGCTAAAAACTTGAATAAAAAAGGACAACAACCCCGAAATCGTGTAAGTGTGTGTAAACTCACTCAAGTCAAACTAAATTATACTCCTCAAAGTTCTAAGTATAAAGGACTTATTTATTTACACAAAGCGACAAAAATTAAAAAGATGGTAGTACCTTTACACATCCTCTAAGGTAGCCTTTTCCAAAGCGGCCACTAAGGTGCCTTTCACACTTTCAATGTGGTCGCTCTTTTTACCAGGGTGGTAGCTTTCACTCATCTTATGAGATAGCTCTTTCTCCCATTAGGGCA
Organism: Dioscorea cayenensis subsp. rotundata; assembly: GCF_009730915.1. Lineage (NCBI taxonomy): Eukaryota > Viridiplantae > Streptophyta > Magnoliopsida > Dioscoreales > Dioscoreaceae > Dioscorea > Dioscorea cayenensis. Next base: position 12,810,679 of record NC_052490.1, read on the forward strand.
TAACTAATATCTGACTTATGAGAGTAGCTTCATACTTCATAGGTGGTAGCTCTTTCCACGCCCAAATGCACAACTAAACACTATATTTTTCTTTCTTTTTTTAACAAAATAAAGACAAAAAAGAAAACTAATTATTAACATCGAACTTGAGTGTCCAAAAGAGTTTAATGAATGAGTAGTGCAACAAATCTCAATCGGGCAAAAAATTCCTAAAAATTCAAGAACAAACTAGAGCATGAAAAAATTCAATGTTAAAATTCTCCTTAACTCAAGAATACAAACATTGCAACTAAGATGAACCACCATTGGCTGCGGGAGCATGTATGTCAATCAAAATTTATATAAAGGACATGTGCAATGTAAACTCCCACCCACACTTAAGATGTACATTGCCCTTAATGTACGCATGTAAGCACAATAAAAGTAAAACAATTTAAAACAAATGTGGGGGTGGGCAATTGAAATATTACTCCCCTAACTCGTTGTTGTGCGGTTGATGGAGCTAAGTCCTTGGGAGTGACGTTCCAACGGGTTGTCAAACACACACGGCCAAGTGTGAAACACCTTGACCGTGTCCATGACTAGTTCTCAATTCCCATACTGACAAGACCATATGCATGGATACACAATGCGGTTCAGTAAAGCTCAACAAACAAAAATGACTCAATTATATAAAAGATAGAGCAACGAAATACAACTCGAGACAAAAATAAAAGATAAACCAAGAAGGAAGATCTTTTCTAAGTATACAAATCAAAAATAAAATGCAAAAATAAAATACAAAAAATAAAAACAAAGAAGGTAAAGACGCCTCAAGTGTCGGTGTCAATTGCTGGTGCATTTGTTGTCGCTGCTAGTGAAGATGATGTTGGTGCTGCAAAATAAATGAAGATTTGGGTGACCAAAATAGAAAGAGAAGCTTACTGATGAAATGAGAATGAAAGAATAGAAACCGGCCAGAAAACTCAACTAACAACCCTCTAAAACGGCGTTGAGAGGTCGAGAGAGTGCAAGGATGCGTTCCCAGAATGTTTAGGAGTGAAAAGATGAAAAGCAAAATAAATTTATAAAGAGAAAATGCAACCTTTTGAGTTTTGTACATCCACACACGCATGTGGAAATTACCCACACCCATGTGACTCCACAGGAGAGACACACAGGGGCAGACGCACGTGCTAGTGGTTTCTCGGGGATGACACCCTATGCTTCGGAATGCATCTGCACGGGCGAGCGGAAAATTTCCATGCCCGTGTGCCTGACCCACGGGGATAGACGCAAACCTCTGTGGCTTCTCTGTCCAACCAAGAAAATTCTCTAAGTGCTTTCACACGCCCATGTGGAAATTCCGCATGGGCGTGGATCCTTACTGGGCAATTCACAAGGATAAATGTATGCCCCTGTGTCTTCTCGGGATGGAGGTGAAATTCTCCACAGAGAACCACATGGGCATACGGAAATTACCCACGCCCACGCATTTGTTGATATAATCATTCACAGGGGCAAGTCCACGCCCCTGTTTCTTCTCGGGAAAAATCTCTAAGTCTCTGCAAGGAAACACACGCCGTGCGAAAATTCTGCACGGGCGCGGACCATCACAAGGTCGCTCAGAGATATACACTCGAAGCCTGCCTAACAATGCAATTTTAAGAAGAGAAAACACAAAAACAAGCTCAAATGACCAAGGTTCTTCGCCACACATGATTAGGCACATGATAACACCACAATGTCCACAAGTAAATCTTAGCAAAAGCATCTAAGTATCAAGACACCAATACTTAAAGCCTTATTCATGCAAATACTAACTAAAAACTAGAAGAACATTAAAAACTTGGGTTACCTCCAAAGAAGCGCTTGTTTTACATCACTTAGCTTGACATACCTTTTCCTTTCCTTATGGGGGCTTGAAAAGAGTGTGTTCCTCCCGACTAGACATTGCATAGCTACTTCCTTTAAACCAAAAATCTACTTGCCAGGGCGGAATATTTGTTGGAGAGTAAAACCATCTTACCTTTGGCCTCCAAGGAAACAATTTGGATTGGGAATTTTCCAAGCTTTGCACAGGTGAGTCATTGGATGGCTTTAATCTCCTGCCCACATCTACTTCCAAACCCAAAATCTCTTTCTTATAATTTATGAGTTGATCAATCCCAAAGAGAGGTGCTTGTTCCATTACCTTAGGATTCACTTCTTCTTGTGTATTTTCGGCTTGAAAGGAACATGACACTAGTAAATCCCCTTGAAAATTTTCTCGCTCACAAGCACAATCTTCATTCACACAATCCAAAATCTCAAAATGGTATTCAACTTATTTCTTTCCATTATCTGCACCAATGTACTCAATTTGCCCGACTTCTTCATTGTCGTTCACTACCACATCATTTCTATAATAAACTTGAATTGCTTTCTCAAATACTTGTTATTCCATTGAGAGTGTGTCAAGTATCCCTCCTATTTGATGCTCAAGGTTTTAAAGGAGGCTTCATGACATCTTAGTGTCGTCTCAATATTTTGAACACGAACATCAGTTGTTTCAATAAAATTAGATAATACTTTTTGCAATTGAAGTGCATCCTCTAATTATCTCATCCTTTTGACATTCTTCTTGAGGTGCTTCCCAATGTTGTCCATCATTATTCCATAATAAGTTTGGGTGGCCCACTTCAATTGGATGATATGTGCTGCAACATGGATTGCTCTGCTATTGTGAAGTAACAATTCTATCAACTTTTTTTCTAGAGAGCTTCGACTTGAAAATATAGAGCAACGACTGGGTCAATCATCATTTAAACTCCTTGCAAGAAAAAGTAGGACATAACAAAAGAAAACAAATGAGAATGATGGAAGAATAAGAAAGTGTGAAATAGAATGAATGATAAATAGCTAAAATAGCTAAAATAGTAAAGTGCAAAGTGTTTCCAAAATGCCTATTGCCCGGCAACGGCGCCCAAAACTTCACATGACCGAATAAATCCAAGGTCAGTGGGTATCATAGCCATAGGGAATAGTGAATAGAAACACAATGATTGCTATCTAACTATGATGAGAATAAATCGATGGCATGATGAATAAGATTGATATAAAAAGAGATAAAAGAAATAAGAGAGAGAGGTACAATAATTGAGGGGAAAAAATGCAATTGATGTAAATGGTGTTCTCGGATATTGTTCTGCCTAGGATTATTGCATCAGGTGCAAAACCAACTATTATACTTCCTAACTAATGGATTAATGAGTCGTGGAGATCCTAAGATACATGGTCCAAAATCTAAGGTCAACTATGACTAACTCTATACTAAGTCCCAGTTGTAATACCGATTAGTCTCAACACCTCGCACTCTGTACAGTTGCAAGATGATCTAGGGATTCCAAGTGATAAACCCTATTCCTATGTGTAGACCTAACCCTTTGGTCCAGGTGGAAGGTCCCTAGTCACAATTAAGCCCTAGGTGCTAAAATCACTTCAACGCTTAACTCCGTTGCCTTTGTAACTTAGCCCCAGCGGAAGGTCATCCATTAGCCAGTTCATTCTACTGTGATCACAAAGAACTCTTCCAATGTGGAGATAGAGTAAATCAAATCGAAGGGGAAAGGGGATGCTGGGCTTCTTCTCAACTCACCCTCTTAACCATCTCTAATCTAGCCTTATCTAACCCTCATGGCATGTCACACATCCACAAAGGTTATCAATATAGACTCTCAACCCTAGTGTCACTCTAAGGGAGAAATCTATCAACAAGCATTCAAGATTGGAACTCAATTAAAACATCAATTAAAAAAAGCATAATAAAGGTTTAAAGAACAATAGTATCCTAGGGTTCACAAATCCAAGTACCCACTAGAGGGTTTAGCTCTCTTCATGGATCTAGTTACAATCAACAATGAAATCGAATGTAAAAACAAGTAATCCATAGAAAAACCTCCTCGATGTTCATGTCGATGGTCTTGTGGAGTAGCCTCGTCCTCTCCAAAGGTCCCCTTATCAAGCCTAGGCCACACCTGGCCGAATGGCTGCCGATGAAAGCTACCCTAATAACCTTCTTTCAAGTGGAGCACGGTGTTGAAGCCAGAGAACCAATCCAAAAGCCTTGTCAAAACCACTCTAAACCCTTGCCTCATCCCACTCTCAACTTGGGGAAAGAATGGAGAAAAAGAATGCTGAAATCTGGCTGAAAAATGGCTTTAAATGGCCTGTGGATGTTCTACACGCCCCTATAGAATTTCCACACGGGCGTGTGGAAATTTCACACACCCGTGTGGATTCTCTGGAATTCTGATTTTCGGCCGGTTGTGAACAGTAACTACTATATTAAATAACTACAGTGATTTGTTGCAATGCCTGCTACAGTACCACGCCAAAAACACTCCCGAATCCACTTTTCATTGAGGCAACATAAACGGACACACGTTTATGCCGTAGATTGCATCACTTCTTCAATAAACAGGTTTATCGGTGAAGATTATGCTATCATTGTACAAGTTGGGATACGCAAATATAACTGCCTTCATGCCCCTCGAACTCATTGTAATGGCTTGAATACATGGAGATTGGCACACATTCACATAGCTTAGATCCCCACTTATGTCTTCTTCTTTGTTGCTTCCAAGATTCCACCAAATAGTGCGTTCATGATCTACTTTTGACTTCTTTTCTTAATAGTTAGCTTTATAACCCTATATGCACAAAAGAACACAAAAACACATGTATTAGCGCATAAACCTAATAAAAGTCATACTCATCATAAGTAAAGAATACTTCGCATTCTTAACACACAAGCACTTATCAATAACCCACTCACCTGGGAGATTTATTACTTCGACAAACCCGTGCACTTGTGGGTCACACGCAATCATTATCAACACATTAGTCAACACAATCATTGTGGATATGATACATTTGCACTAGAAACATTAGTGAACACAATCATTGTCAACACATTAGTCAACTTTGCACTTTGTTAACACAATCATTGTTCATCTTCACTTGGTTAAGTAGCAATTTTAGTATTTTTATTCTCTACTCCCTGTGGATACGATACGCCCCTCACTTAGGATTTAGTACTTCTACAAAACCGTGCCCTTGCGGGTCACATGCAAAGGGCGTTGCCAACACTCTACAGACAAATTTCTTCAACACTTATACACATATAGAGGCTATATATATAGGGGAAAACTAACCGGAGACTTATTAAAACAAGCTCAAATGACCTAAAAACTTCACCAATCACAGTTAAGCATACTAAAACACCAATAATCCATGAGAAAAACACAACAATAACATGCACAAATCAAGACACCAACACTAAAGCTCTTATTCATGCAAAAACTAAACTAAAAACTAGAAAAGCAGTAAATACTTGGGTTGCCTCCCAAGAAGCGCTCGTTTAACGTCATTAAGTTTAACATACCTATTCATACCTCATGGGGGTTCATGAATGAATGCTGCCCTCTTACATACAACTTGAAAGGATAATGAACATAATTGTTTCAAGGTAGAGGGGGAGTTAACGAGTTTGTTACCACACAAAGGGTTCATCACCCTTACTCCGTGAATACGCATCCCCATTAGCATTGGGGCACTTCATGTGACATCTTCTTTCTCTTTTTATCTTTTCAACCATCCTCTTTATGATCCCCGTGATAGGTTGCAACTTGTCCTCTAAATCGAGTGATAAGACTTCTTCATTTTCCACTAATTGATCTAGCAACCCTTCAAATGGGTCTGGCCACATCGTTTCATGCACGTATTCAGTAATTAACTCATCAATATGTCAAGAAAATACAAAGTGTCATCAAAGTCAAGAGAATGTCACATGGCTTCGGTGAGGCGGTATGTTAACTTGCCATCACCAACTCTTAATGCCAACTCCCCACCGTCAAGGTCAATAAGAGCCTTAAAAGTTAACACACCCTTTGCGTGTGACCTGCAAATGCATGGGTTTATCGAAGTAATAAATCCCAGGTGAGTGGGTATCGTATCCACAGCGGGTAGGGAATAAAAGACCAAGATTGCTACTTAACAAAGCGAAGATGAAATAATGATTGTGTTAATAAGATGTAATGCAGAGAAAATAAAAGAAATAAGAAAGAGAGGCACAAATAAGCGAGAGGAGAGGCAATCGATAAGAAGTGGGGTACTCGGATATTGCTCCGCCTAGGATTATCACTTCAAGTGCAAAACCAACTATTATGCTTCCTAACTAATGCTCAATGAGTCGTGGAAATCCTAAGATTTACGGTCCCAAACCCAATGTCAACCATGACTAACTCTACACTATGCCCCGGCGGAGAAATCGATCAATCTCAACATCTCACACTGTGCAAGTTACAAGACACTCTAGGGATTTTAAGTGATAAAACCTATTCCTATATACAAATCCAACCCTTTGGTCCAGGTGAAAGGCCCCTATCACAATTAAGCCCCAGATACTAAAGTTTACTTCAACACTTCACTCTATCACTCGCGCAACTAAGCCACAGCGGAGTTCATCCTTTAGCACTTCACTCTATTAAAATTGCAAAGAACTCTAGGAAATGTAGGTAGGATAAATCACATCGAAAGAGAAAGGGGGCGCTCAGCTACCTCTCGACTCACCCTCTTGACCCTCTCCAGTCTAGCTTTTTCTAGCCCTCATGGTGTGTCACTCATCCACAAAGGCTACCAAGATGGACTCCAAACTCTAGTGTTACTCTAAGGGAGAAATCATTCAACAAGCATTCAAGATTGGAACTCAATTAAAACATCAATTAAGGAAAGCATAATAAAAGGTTAATGAAATAAATACACCCTATGGTTCACAAATCCAAGTACCCACTAGGGGTTTAGCTCTCCATTGCGCAAGATACAAGTAATAGTAAAATCGAAAGTAAAAACAAGTAATCCATAGGAAAAACCCCTCGGTAGTCATGTCGATAGTCTTGTAGAGTTGCCTCGTCCGCTCCAAAGGTCCCCTCGTCAAGCTTAGGATACACCTGGCCGAATCGGTGCCGACAAAATCTCCCCCAATAGCTATCTTCCAAGAGAAACATGATGTTGAAGCCGTAGAACCACTCCAAAAGCCTTGCCAATATCTCTCTAAACCATAGCGGCAAGCCTCTCAAAAGATGGAGAAAATATGGGAAAAAGGATACTCAAAACGGGCTGAATCGTGGCTATAAATAGGCTGGAATTCAGCATCCACACGGCCTTGTGGATGTTCCACACGCCCTTGTGGAATTTCTACACCCCTATGCAAATTCCACACTGGCGTGTGGATTCTCGATAATCTTGATTTTCTGCGGACTGTGAACAGTAACTTCTATAGTGAATTGCTACAGTATTTTGCTGCAGTACCTCTCGCCAAAATGCTCCTCATTCCTTATTTTTAATCGAGGCAACATAAATGAGCACACATTTATGCCGTAGACCACGTCGCTTCTTGATAAGATCCCCTTGCGTATATCCCGCAAGTGCACGGGTTTGTCGAAGTAATAATCCCGGGTGAGCGGGTATAGAATCCACAGAGAATAGGGAATAAAAATATTTAATTCGATTCTTAGCTATGTGAAAAATCAATGATGATAAGTGTGACGATGATTTAATTCTCAAAAATAAAAACAACAAGTAAGTGAGCGAAAGTAAAGAAAGGGGGTAAGGCAATCGATAAAGATGGGGGTACTCGGATAATGCTCCACCTAGGATAATTGTTTCAAGTGCAAGAACCCTCTATTATGCTTCCTAATAAATGCAATGGTGAGTCATGGAAATCATTAATTACATAGCCCCAAATCTAAGGTCAACTATGCCTAACTCTATACATGTCCCGGAGGAGAAATCGAACAATCTCAACACCTCGCACTCGCATAGAGTTGCAATGAGCTCTAGGGATTCCAAGTGATAAATCTCTTCCTAATTGTAGGCCTAACCCTTTGGTCCAGGTGGAAGGTCCCTAACCACAATTGAGCCCTAGATACTAAGATCACCTCAACGCTTCACTCCATTGCACACCCAACTAAGCACCAGTGGATGTTCATCCCTTAGACCATTCACTCTATTATGGCCGCAAAGAACTCGAGGAACGGAGGTAGAATCTATCATGTCGGAGAGGAAAGGGGATGCTCCTGTACCTCTCGACTCACCCTCATAACCCTCTCTAACCTAGCTGTGTCTAACGCTCGTGGTGTGTCACTCACTCACAAGGTTACCAACGAGAACTCTCAATCCTAGTGTCACTCTAGGGGAAATGTTCATACAATCAAGCATTCATGGTTGGAACTCATAATAAACATCAATTAATTGAAAGTATAATAAAGAAATTCAATGAAATAAATACATCCTAGAGTTCACAAATACCCAAGTACCGACTAGGGGTTTAGCTCTCCATGGAGCTAAGTACAATAAAACAAATAGAATGTAAAAGCAATGAATCCATAGAAAAACCCCCTCGATGGTTGTGTCGATGGTCTTGTGGAGAGTCCTCTACTCGTCACAAGGGCATCCTTTGTCCAGCCTAGCATACACCTCGTCGGATCGGTGCCGATGAAAGCTCTCCCAATAACCTTCTTCCAAACGACGTGCGATGTCGGAGCCATAGAACATCTCCAAATACCTAGCCAATACCCCTCAAAACCCTAGCCGAAGCCCTCTCTCAAGTTGGGGAAAAGATGGAGAAAAGAATGGTGAAATCGGGGCTGAAATCGGCTTTAAATAGGGCTGGAGTCGGGCATCCACACGGTCCAGTGGATTTTCACACGCCCTGCTACAGTGCTCTGCCAAAAAATACTCCCGAATCCACTTTTCATCGAGGTAACATAAACGGGCACACATTTATGCCATTGATCGCTTTGCTTCTTCAATGACGGATAAGTTGATGGAGATCTTGTTCTATGTGCATAAGTCGGAGTGCTTGAGTGTGACTGCCCTTGTGCCCCTCCAAATGGTTGTGCAAACTCAAATACGGGGAGGTTGGCACACACTCTAGCATCTCGCACCCGACTTATATCTTTGCATTTGAACCTTAGTAAGATTTCCTCCAAAATCGGTGCATTGTGATCCACATTGGCTTCTTTCCTTCATAATTGGTTTCACAACCCTACCTGCATAAAAGTAACATAAAAACACACATATTAATGTAAAATCCCGAGAAAAGTAATGCTCAACATAAGGAAAGAATGCTTCACATTCATATCACACAAGCACTTATCACTTCTTCAATAAACAGATTCATTGGTGAAGATCTTGTTATCATTGCACGAGTTGAAATACGCAAATGTGACTGTATTTGGGCCACTCCAAACCATGTGATTTCTTGAATACACGGAGGTTGGCATACATTCACATATCTTTGAACCCAACTTGTGTCTTCACGTTTGTCCCTTCCAACATTTCATTAAATTGTACATTCATGATCTACGTTGCCTTTTTTATTTCATATTTGGCTTCACAACCGTACATGCACCAATGTAACAGAAATACACATGTAACTTATCAGAAGTGCGCAAGAACGGCCTCCTAAGTATCAATGGAACCTCGGTATCCTCATCAACATCCAACACCATAAAATCTACAGGAAATATGTACTTGTCAACTTTTATAAGTGCGTCTTCAATGATGCCCCTCGGATGTCTAACTAATCGATCAGCCAATTGGAGTGTCATCCGAGTGGGCCTAGGCTCTCCCAAGCCTAGCTTCTGAAAGAATGTATAAGGAATGACGTTGATGTTAACCCACAAATCTGCCAATGCCTTCTCTTCACCCAAATTGCCAATGTTACATGGGATGATGAAGCTTCCAGGGTCTTTTTTCTTGTTCGGCATATTCTTTTGCAACATTACCAAACATGAAGCATCTAGAATCACAGATGCACTCTCCTTTTACTTCTTTCTTTTGGTCAAGAGGTCCTTGAAAAACATTGCATGGCGAGGCATTTGAAACAACACCTCCACAAATGGTATGTCAACCCCTCCACAAATAGGATGTTGATGTGCAACTGGTTGAATAGACCCAAAAACTTCTTGTATTGCTCATCATTTTGGTAATTCCTCAATCATGAAGTATAAGGGATTCTTAGCTTGTAAGATGGGGGTCTCACCTCCTTCTCTTTGGCTCTCTCCTCAACCTCCACGACGTAGTGTGACTCAACATTTGTCTCTTTACTAGGGAGTCCACTCTCAGCTTCATGACCATTTCTTAAAGTGATCGCTTTCACATGTTCCCTTGGATTGGTCCCTTTGCTGCTAAGCAAACTCCCTTATGGTCTTTCCAAGAGTGACTTCACAATTTGTCCCACTTGGTTCTCCAAGTTGTGCAATGATGCGGTGTGGTTGCGAAGTGTGACCTCAACCAATTGACATCTTCTATCTGACGATTGAATGAACTTGGTCAAAGCCTTCTCTAAATCGGTCATCCAGTTCTCCAACCCTGAAACTCGGTTCTCCATGTTTTGGGCTTGTTATTGTTATGGGACACCCAGTGGTGTGATAGTCTTCTGTTACCCTTGATTACTCCAAGAAAGGTTTGGGTGGCTACTCCAGCCCGGATTATAGGTGTTACTATACGGATTTCCTTGACCTCTCATTGCATTACCTACAAAATCAACCTGTTCTACGGAAGCGGTACCACCAATAAAAATTGAGCAATCTGATGGAGCATGTCCTTCTCCACACCTATTGCAAGTTATCACTATCATCCCTCTAGGAGAAGTTAGAGTGTCTAACTTCTTGCTCAATGATTCAACATGGGCCATTAATGATGTCGAGCTTCTTCAGTGGTTTTGATTTAACTGCATTAATCTCATGAAGTCTTGCTATCTTCTTTCTGTCTTGTGTGTTCCACTGATAACTGTTCATTGCCATTTCTTCAATAAGATATCGGGCTTCTTCTGTGGTCTTGCTTCCTAAGGTACCTCATGTTGCAACATCAAGTAATTACTTTGTATTTAGGTTCAAACCATTATGGAAGGTTTGGATGATCATCGGCTTTGGTAAGCATCAAATTGATGAAGGTGTTATTAGTGTTGCACAAGTCAGAACACATGAGTGTGACTACCTTTGTGCCCCTCCAATTTGCATGTTCACTCGAGCACAATGGAGGTTGGCACATGCTCAGATGTCTTTGATCACAACTTGTGTCTTTACGTTGGTTCACTCCAATATTTCATCGCATCCATGATCTACTTTGGCTTTTTTCTTCCACTATTGTCTCCACAACCCTATATGCACAAAAGTAACACAAATACATATGTATAAGCGATAAAATCTGAGAAAAGTAATGCTCAATATAAGAAAAGAATACTTCATATTACTAATACACAAGCACTTATCAAACTCTCACACACTTAAACTTCTGCTTGTCCTCAAGCAAAATAAAACATTAAAGTACATAAGAAGGAAAATTGAAAGTGCTTGGCCTTAGGTTCACCAAAGAATGCAAGGGAAGCATTCTACAAGTAAGGGAAAATTTTAACACTGATAAGTGCTTGAGTCGGCATATTTTTATATATGTTTTACATGCATTGAGCATCATTTTTACCATGGTTTATGTCTCATATTGTGTATTTTGTGTTCTTTTATGCATATAGGTTGTGAATGCCTTGAAGAGTAAAAAGGAAGCAAAGATAGGCTATAAAGACACAATGTTGGGAGTTCATGTTCAATTCAAGGACCAAGACACGAGAGGATTTCATTAACGTGGAGATGTGTGCCAACTTCCAAGAGGATTCCAGTCAATTCACTAGTTGGAAGGGCACAAAGGCAGCCACATCTTCATGTTCCTTCTCTTTTGTAAAGATTGCAAGACCTTTCAAAGATGCGTCGATGAAGAAAAGTCTTATAGCCTACCACATGGACGTGTGCCCGGACATGTGGCCTCAAGAGAAGAGTGTTTGGACCGCATTTTGTGAAAAGTATTGTAGCAAAACATTGCATAAATTTCAATTTAACAATACTGTAGGAAAATTACTGTTCATGCGCCAGCATGGAAATTCCACGCGCCCACGTGGAAATTCCTGCCGCCCACGCGGGCGCGTGGAAAATCCACATCGGCGCGTGAGCGCACGTGACAGGCGCGATTTTGGGCTATAAATAGGCCGCTTGCTTTATTCTTTGACATCTTTTGTGCGGCTCTTGAGGGGTGAGACGGCTAGGGTTTGTAGAGACGGTCTTTGCGGCTTGGGAGCGCTTTATCGCCAACTTTGATCGATTCCTCCCCATCATAGCATCAAGGAAGCCACCGGTGAACCTAGCTTCGAGGAGGATCCTTCAAGACGTCGAAGCTCTCCATCAAGGTCATCAGTTCATATATAAGGGGGTTTATTTCTATGGTTTTAATGTACTTTAATTCATTGATGGTGTGTTTTGTATGTTGCTCCATGGAGAACTAAAACCCTAGAGGGTGTTTGGGCTTGTCAACCTTAGGATTCTCATCTTGTGTGGATTTGCATTGTGTTTCTATTTAATCTGAGTTTGATTAAGTTTGATTCTTGATTGTTTAATGCTTGCTTGCCTTATTAATCTTGTGGTTATTTGGTTTGCATGATTTGTTGCCTTGGTGGGAGAGAGATCTCCATTAGGGTTAGAACCTCAAGATTGAAGAGGGTTGAGAGGGTGAGTCATGAGATAGTGAAGTATCCCCTTTCCCCTCCGATTGGTGTATTCTATCTCCATTCCCTAGACTCTATGCAACCATATTTGGTGGGAGGCGTGAGATTGCTTGATTTCTCTGCTCGGACCTTGTAGGGGGTTAGGCTCCTTCGCTGGGAATTAGGGTTGGATAAATCTTTAGGAATTGGTTACACCTTTCGGAATCCCTAGAGTGCTTTACGGTCATATGTGGTGTGAGGTGTTGAGATTGAGTGATTTCTCCGCCGAAATCTCGTAGGGGGCTAGTATAGGTGATCTGGAGACAGATCCAATTATATTTGGATTTCCGCGACTTAACTTACTCGTCATAGAAATGCTTTGCATATCTGGTACCAAATACCTGAACCCTAGGGGGAGCATTGCCTGAATACCCAACTTTTACTGATTGAGATCTTCCTCCATTTCACCCTTATATATTTGTCTCCGGTATTCATTTCTTCGTACATTAGATAACCACATCTTTACATTTATCATTAGGCTAGAAAGCAAAGAAGAAGTTAGCACTAGTAGCCCTGTTCCCTGTGGATTCGACTACCCGACTCACCGGCTAATTATTACTTTGACACCCGTGCACTTGAGGTTTACACGCATATTCGGACGTGTCAAACACCAAATAAGAAAAATCAATGCTCTAGCTAAAAACTCGAATAAAAAAATACAACAAACCTAATATCGTGTAAGTGTGTGTAAACTCACTCAAGTCAACCCAACGTGTACTCCTCCAAGCTCAAAGTTAGAAGGACTTATTTATGTACAAAAAAAAAGAAGATAGTAGCTTCACACATCCTCTAAGATAGCCCTTTCCTAAGTGGCTGCAAAGGTGGCTTTCACACTTTCGAGGTGGTAGCTTTTTGTACCTGGGTTGCAGCTTTCCCTCATTCCATAAGATAGCTCTTTCTCTCATTAGGGTATAACTTCTATCAGACTTATGAGAGTAGCTTCATACTTCATAGGTGGTAGCTCTTTCCACCCCCAATGCACAAACATAACTATTTTTATTTTTTAAATTTTTTGTACTTTTTTTTTTAAAAAAAAATTAAATCAAGAAACAAACTAAACTAGTTGCTTAAACATCAAACCTGAGTTTCTGCTAAGTTCTTGTGTATTATTAATACGAAGTATGCTTTTCTTATAATGAGCATTACTTTTCCCAGATTTTATCACTCATACATGTGTATTTGTGTTATTTTTGCGTATATAGGGTTCTGGAGACAAGTATGGAAGAAAAAAAAGCCAAAGTAGATCGTGAATGCACATTATTGATGAAATCTTAGAGTGAACAAACGTGAAGACACAAGCTGTGCTCAAAGACACGTGAGTGTGTGCCAACCTCTGTTGTGCTCGAATGAACATGCAAAGTAGAGGGCCACAAAGGCAATCACACTCATGTGTTCCGACTTGTGCAAAGTTAGCAAGATTGTCATCAAATGTGATTTTGTTGAAGAAAAAACGTGATCTACCGCATGAATGTGCGCCCATTCATGTGGCCTCGATGAAAAATGTAGATTTAGGAGTATTTTAGCGGAGTATTGTAGCAGGTAATGAAGATAATCACTGTAGTAAAGTACTGTAGTAGTCACTATTCACAGGTCACAAAAAATCAATTCCTGCAGATTCATATGGGTGTGTGCAAAATCCACACACCCGTGTGGATGCCCGATTCTAGCCCTACTTAAGTCGCGATTTCAGCCTCTTTTTAGGATTATTTGCCCTATCTTTTTCTCATATTTTCACCATCTTTGGAGGCACTCGTGGCTAGGGTTTAGAGAGGCTTTTAGCAAGGCTTTTTGGAGTGGTTCTAAAGGCTTTTCAACACTATGTTCCTTCGAAAAAGAGATATTGGGGAGCTTTCATGGGCATTGATTTGGCGAGTGCCCTAGGCTTGATGAGGGAATCTTTGAGAAGACGCGCATCCACAAGACCATGGACATGAATACCAAGGTGGTTTCACTTATGGATTGCATGTTTTTACTTCCGATTTCATTATTGGTTGTATCTTTCTTCATGGAGAGCTAAACCCCTAGTGGGTACTTAGACTTGTAAACCTTAGGATGATATTGTTTCTTTGACATTTCTATTTTGTTTCTTTAATTGATATGTTTAATTGAGTTCTAATCTTGAATGCTTGTTGAATGAGAATACCCTTAGAATAACACTAGGGTTGAGAACCTATATTGGTAATTCTTGTGAGTGAGTGACACACCATGAGTCTTAGACAAAGCAAGATTGGAGAGGGTCGAGTGGGTGAGTCGAGAGGTAGCGAAACGTCCTCCTTCACCTCCAGTGTAATTTATCCTACCTCCACATTCCAAGAGTTCTTTGCAGTCACAATAGAGTGAAGTGCTAAGAGACGAACTCTGGTGGGGCTTAGTTGTTCAAGCAACAGAGTGAAGCATTGAAGTAATTCTTAGTATCTGGGGCTTAATTGTGATTAGGGCTCTTTCACCTGGGCCAAAGGGTTAGATCTATGTTAGGGACCTTGGAGTCCCTAGAGCTTTAAGCAACTTTACACAATGTTAGGTGTTGAGATTGAGTGATTTCAATGCCCGACCATAGTGTATGGTTAATCACGAATGACCATATGTTTGGGATCGTGTATTTTACGATTTCCACAACTCATTAAGCATCGCTAGGAGACATAATAGTTGGTTTTGCACTTGAAGCAATAGTCCTAGGGGGAGCAATGTTTCGGGTGGCCCCACTTTCTATCGATTGCCTTTCCTCTCATTTTATATAGCAGTCTTCCCTTTCTTGTTCTTTTTTTATTTCTTTTTTTCATATTGATATTGTTCACACCACTATTGATCCATCTTCACTATAGTTAAATAGCAAATCCTTGTGTTTTCGATCACTATTCCCTCGTAGATACGACTACCCACACACCATGGTATTATTAATTTCAACAAAACCCGTGCACTTGCTCGTACACACGCAAAGGGCGTTTGTCAAGTTTTTTTGTGTCTGTTGTCGGGAAATAGGTATTTTTGGAAACACTTTGCACTTTGCTATTTTAGCCAATCATCACCTATTATATTTCACACTTTCTTATTCTTCCATCATTCGGATTTGTTTTTCTTTTTTTGCTTACAACTCTAGGTTATGACCTAAAGGAATCCTTTGACGTTGGTTGAAGGGAATCGTGAACTTGAATGAACACTTCATAAAAGGGGAAAAACCTGTGGAATAACACTCGAATAAAGCTGAGGTAGAAGGTGCAGGGTCAGATAGTGTGGCGTAACGTAATGAGCGATGAGGACACTCTCGATTAGACCCGACCCGCAGCTTTTAGGCACACGTCTAGTATTATGTGGCCACCGATCATGGCTCAGATTTTTAATCTCAAGCTAAGCTTCATCCGAGATGTTACAGCGATCAGGCACGGTTTAATGGTTTGGCCGATGAGGATCTAAACAATCACATTGAGAACTTCTTGGAAGTGTGCGACATGCTCAAGATTAATAGTGTTATGGATGATGCTATCAAGTTGAGAGCCTTCCCATTTTCCTTGAAAGGAAGAGTAAAGCAATGCCTACATTCATTAACTAGAGCATCGATCACTACTTCGGAGGAAATGGTAAATGCTTTTCTTTGCCGATATTTCCCTCCCGGAGAATCTGTGAAGCTTAGGAATAAAATATCAACTTTTGTGCAAAAAGAATCAGAGTCTCTTTTTGAGACGTGGGATTTGTTCAACGAGCTCCTATGGAAATGTCCTCAACATGAGTTCCCCGAGTGGACGATCATTCAGACATTCTATAATGGGTTGAACCCAAGCACAAGACAGTTGCTTGATGCTGCAGTAGTAGGTACTTTAGGAAGCAAGAGCCCTGAAGAAGCCTGACATCTCATTGAAGAAATGGCCATGAACAGTTATCAGTGAAACACAAGAGAAAAAAAAAAGGTGTTCCAACGGGTTGTGAAGCACACACGGGGTGTGAAGCAAGCAATGAACTATAGCCATTCACCGATCTGCTTACACATTACTAGACTCATCACCGGCCATAAATACCCTCTGCTTCACATGGGGAGTCTAGTAACGGGTTGTGAAGCACACACGGGGTGTGAAGCAAGAGTATTTATGGGTTGTGAAGCACACACGGGGAGTCTAGTAACGGGTTGTGAAGCAAGCAATGAGAATACAAGATTAAAACTTAATCAAACTCGGATTAAATAGAAACACTAAGCAAATCCACAAAAGATGAGATTCCTAGGGTTCACAAGCCCAAATACCCTCTAGAGTTTTAGCCCTCCATGGAGCAACATACAAAACACACCATCAATGATTGAAAGTACATTAAAACCATAGAAATAAACCCCCTTATATATGAACTGATGGCCTTGATGGAGAGCTTCGACGTCTTGAAAGACCCACTCCGAAGCTAGGTTCACCGGTGGCTTCCTTGATGCTATGATGGAGGAGGAATCAATCAAAGTTGGTGACGAAGTGCATCCAAAGCCGCAAAGACCTCCTCTCCAAACCCTAGCCGTCTCACCCCTCAAGAGCCGCACAAAAGATGAGAAAGAATAGGGCAAAATGGCTATTTATAGGCCTTAGATCGTGCCTGTCACGTGCCCTCACGTGCCCTCACGTGCCCTCACGCGCCCATGTGGATTTTCCACGCGGCCGCGTGGGCTGCAGAAATTTTCACGCGGGCGCGTGAAGAGTAATTTTAATACAGTACTGCTACAGTAATTTTGCTGCAGTACTTTTCACAAAACGCGGTCCAATCACTCTTCTCTTGAGGCCACATGTCCGGGAACACGTCCATGCGGTAGGCTATAAAACTTTTCTTCATCGATGTATCTTTGAGAGGTCTTGCAATCTTCACAAAGAGAAGAGAAGAAACATGAAGATGTGGCTGCCTTTGTGCCCTTCCAACTAGTGAATTGACATGAATCTTCTTGGAAGTTGGCACACATCTCCACGTTTACAAACTCCTCTCATGTCTTGGTCCTTGAATTGAACAAGAACTCCCAACATTATGTCTTTATAGCCCATCTTTGTTTCCTTTTTACTCTTCAAGGCATTCACAACCTATATGCATAAAAGAACACCAAATACACAATATGAGACATAAACCATAGTAAAAATGATGCTCAATGTATGTAAAACATATATAAAAATATGTCTACTCAAGCATTTATCAGGCCGTTTGGGGTAGGCGAAAATACACTCCAGCTCAAGTAATAGTATCCATACTAGCTCAATGAGCACCTCATTGAGCCCATATGCCTTCAGACACATTATCTTCTTCTCTGGCTACAGTGATCATCCTGGTCTCAATCCAGGCCAGCACTGAGACCGTATGCCATGGTTCAACTTTTGATTTGAAAACTCTCCAGGTGCTACAGTGCAGCTACAGTGAACATGCTGCAGTACCAATGCTACAGTACTCTGCTATAGTATTTTTACTATAGTGGATATGCTACACTACAACGACCTGGTTTTCTTCTCTTTTTCGCCCAAATTGTATCTTCGTCTTCTCCATGGCTCTTTTGTGCCCTATAAAGCAAACAACACACGATTAAGCACAAAACGGGCATAAATCCTTATAGAAATACATGCTAAATATATCAAATATATACACTAAAATACGTACATTTAGACACTTATCACTATAAGGATAGTATTTCCTACATAACCTACCTTTCAAGGAAGCCTATGCTTGATCACAAAGAGATATAAATAGGAGTAGCAGGAGAATTACAACCAATTAAGCAGGAGAATGGGGAGTTTTCTAGAAAATTGAGTAAAAGAAAATAACAATTCAAAATCACAATAGAAGCCATTATTAAAATTTTTTTTTAAATAAAAGAGCTTAACTCAAACACATTATGATTTTTAATAAGATAGAGACTGATTACAATAAGATAGAGAATTTATTGACAAGAAAGTTGCAAGTACAAGAAAACCATGATATAATAAACACATAGATTATCCTTCAATTAGTTGAGTTTTACCATCATTTAGCTTCTCCTCATCACTAATCTAAGCAAGTAAATCTACCATGAGTTTTGAAACTAAAAGGGGCCATGATCATCTTTACATTAGCACATGCCTCATTTAATAGCTACAGAAGTGGTACTCCAAAAGGGCTAGGGGTGCCTATTGTTTGAAGAGAACTATAAGTTTTCGTAAAAGTGGATGTGGGATTGACAACCATTTTATAGAAAATATCATATTGTAGAACTCTTTTACTTTTAGACCAACATAACTGAAGATGCAAGGGCTATAAGTGTATGCCAAAAAGGCCTTGAGAGATGCAAGTATGTTGGACAAGTTGTGCCCAGCATCCTTTTCTTGGGATACCAAATCTCTTCTAGTGTTTCAGTTACTAGATGCAAGGTTTCAGTTAAATGAAATGAATAATCTAATGATGACAAATGAATTGGAAATTTTCAAAAATCAATCATAATAAAAAGCATTTTTGAGCTCATTTGTATAGTATATAAAGGCAAGGTTTATATAAAAATTGAAATGTGCAACAATCAGAAAATAGGATTTTCACCTTTTTAAACTTCAATATTATTGTACAATAGTGTATTATATTAAACCCAATTTGAGTCATGTAACTAAAATATTTTTTTACTCGACCCGAACCTAACCTTCAAAAACATGGGGTTTTGCAAAATCCCAACCTAAACTTGAACTTAATGGGTCAATCAATAAAATTTTTGTTCATTTATTTACTAGTTTTGCTAGGGTTTAGGGTGTTTAGAGTTTCTTAGATGATCCCATATGACACTGACCAAAATGAACACACATCAAATACTAAGCAAACCACTGAAAGTACCCGCATCAGCAGCAATGCCTTTTAGAAGGACATAAATGAACCTTGAAACACCAAGCTGATAAATAGCATGAATTTCAATAAGCCTTCCTTTTGAGATAATAAAAATCCTCATAAAATTATTTGGTGATTTTCACTGAAAAACATAGCAAAAAATAGCCCTGTAAAATTATACAAATCAAGAAAAAAAAGCTAGATTCTTTTACATAACTCTAAGTAAAAATCACTCACTCTTGCAAGCACTAGGAGGTTAACTAAAAAACCACAAGGAACAAAGAAAATCAAAACAAAGAATCAAAAAGTAATACTCTCAATGCCAGAATCATCATCAGAGGGAGTGGCAGACGTGTCCGAATCCCCCAAATCTGTAGAATCCATGCCAACATGTCGAGTTGGCCTCAATGGGAGGTAGGCTCCAGAGGTAACCACAGCGCCAAGTGCTCGGTAATGCATACCACGCTCCGCTGTAGCCATCGAAACTTAGTGGATGAACACAAAATCCACTCGGGAGCGTGAGGTAGCGACCATGATCGTAGACGAGAAGAGTTGGCCTACGATGGAAGGGTAGGGGTATCAGTATCGGTAAATGGTGGATTATCGGGCGACATGACCCTGTACTTGGTCCCCCTGGCAGTCTGAACCCTGTGCGCCATCCTCATCAAACGCAATGCCTCGAGGGATATTAGAGGCATGCTTCCTACCACTCGCATCTTATGGGTCCCCTGAAGGTCGCCAAGATGGTGGACCAACCAAGGAATACATGGGCCGATACGAGGAGATGCCCCCTAATGAGAAATAGATCCAACAATCTCATATCCTAAATGCATGTGAAACCCGTCCACCATGCTGAATAGAAAATCAAAATCTCGCAAACTGACGATTCCCGTCCTGTCACCCCGACCTGTCAGAGTGTGACTAAGCAGGAAATGGATTAACGCAGCACTGGGGAATGGAGTGCGGTAGCCTTGATTTGATGGAGATCATAAGTCAGAGATGAACTCAATCGTTACTAGGCATCACTAAGTGACTCTCCTGCCGATCTGGAGGTAAACAAGACGTCATAGGTAGCGGTGTTTGTAAACTCGGTGTTGTATAAGCCGAAGTGGATAGAGAACTCAGTGAGGCTCATACAATGTAACGCGCCAAAAACCTGGAAATGAATGAAGTCGGTGATGTGTTCTCCACAAGTATACGGGTCACACACAAGTAATATAGTAGTACCCCTTGAGGGGTAGGGTTGTCAAACCTCAGGGACTTTGACAATGCCCCTTGCATATGTCGCGCAAGTGCACGGGTTTGTCGAACTAATAAAATTCGAGATAAGTGGGGTATTGTATCCACAGGGAGTAAGGAATAAAAACACTTAAATTGTTTCTTAACTAAGTGAAAGATGAATAGTGATATGTGTGACAATATGTAAAATAACACAAAAGTAAAAGAACAAGAAAGAGAGCACAAGTAACGGAGAAGGTAAGGCAATCGATATAAATAGGGTACCTGGATATTGTTCCGCCTAAGACAATCATTTCAACTGCAAGAACCCTCTATTATACTTTCTAACTAATGCAATAATGAGTCGTGGAGATCTTAAAATACATGGTCCCAAATCTAAGGTCAATCACGCCTAACTCTATACATGTCCCGGAGGAGAAATTGAATAACTTATAAACCTCACACTCGTACAGAATTGCAATGAGTTCTAGGGATTCCAAATGATAAATCCTCTTCCTAGATATAGACCTAACACTTTGGTCCAGGTGGAAGATCCCTAGCTACAGTTAAGCCCTACGTGCTAAAATCACTTTAACTCTTCACTCAATTGCACCCGCAACTAAGCCCCAGCGGAATGTCATCCTTTAGCTCATTCACTCTACTATGACCGCAAAGAACTTGAGGAAATGGAGGTAGAATAAATCACACCGGAGAGGAAAGGGGATGCTCCGCTACCTCTTGACTCACCCTCTCAACCCTCTCCAATCTAGCTTTGTCTAACTCTCGTGGTGTGTCACTTACTCACAAGGGTTACGAACAAGAACTCTCAACCCTAGTGTCACTCTAAGGGAGCATTCATACAATCAAGCATTCAAGATTGGAACTCAAATAAAACATCAATTAATTGAAAGCATAATAAAGAGATTTAATGAAATGAATACATCCTAGGGTTCATTAAATACCCAAGTACCCACTAGTGGATTAAGCTCTCCATGGAGCTAATTACAATCAATGAAATCAAATGTAAAAGCAAAGAATCCATAGAAACCCGCCTCACTAGTCGTGGCGATGGCCTTGTGGAGAGTCCTCTACTCGACCAAGGGTCCCTTTGTTCAGGCTAGGATACACCTCATCGGATTGCTGGCGATGAAAGCTCTCCCACTAACCTTCTTCCAAATGGAGCACGATGTCGGAGCCGTATAACCTCTCCAAATCCCTAGCCAATACCTCTCAAAACCCTAGCCCCCATTCTCTCTCAAGGTTGGGAAAAGATGGAGGAAAGAATGTTAAAATCGGGACTGAAATCGGCTTTTAAATTGCTGGAATCGGGAATCTATACGCCCCTTTGAGTGTCCGTGTGGATTTTTTTCACACGGGCATGTGGAATTAATGCATGCCCGTGTGGATTCTCTATTTTTATTCTTCTTTGGCCAGTTGTGAACAGTACCTGCTATAGTGGTTTAATACAGTGCCCTGCTATAGTACTAAGCCGAAACAGTCCCGAATACATGCTTTCATCTAGGTAATGTAAACAAGCACATGATTATGTCATATATCGCTTTGCTTCTTCAACAATGGACATGTTGGTGGAGATCTTGTTATACATGGACAAGCCAGAATGCTTTAATGTGACTGCCCTTGTGACCCTCCAAATCATTGTGCTAACTTCAATACGAGGAGATTGGCACACATTCCCGCATTTCGAACCTGACTTATGCCTTCGCGTTTGAACCTTCTCAAGATTTCCTCCTATTGGTGCATTTACGATCCACATTGGCTTCTTTCTCTAATATTCAGCCTCACAACCCTATCTTCAAACAAGTAACATAAATACACACATATTAGCATTAAAACCTGATAAAAGTATGCTCATCATAAGGAAAGAACACTTAACATTCTTATCACACAAGCACTTATCAAACTCCCCCACACTTAAGCTTTTGCTTGTCCTCAAGGAAATAGTAAAACATTATGTGCATAGATGATGGAAATATTGGAAATGCTTGTCCTTAGGTTCACCAAATCATACAAAGAGAGCATTCTACAAGTAAGGGAAATTTCAACACTGAATACGAAAAATGAATGCTCTAGCTAAAAACTTGAATAAAAAAGAACAACAAACCCGAAATTGTGTAAGTGTGTGAACTCACTCAAAACAACCCAAAGTATAATCCTCAAAGTTCTAAGTACAGGGGACTTATTTATCTACAAAAGGTAAAAAAATTTCAAAGATGGTAGTAGCTTCACACATCCTCTAAGGTAGCCTTTTCCAAAGCGGCCGCTAAGGTGGCTTTCACACTTTCGAGGTGGTAGCTCTTTCTACCGGAGTGGTAGATTTCACTCATCCTATGAGATAGCTCTTTCTCTCATTAGGCATAACTAGTATCCTACTTATGAGAGTACTTCATACTTCATAGGTGGTAGCTCTTTCCACCCAACAAGCACAAATAACAATTAAACAATTTTGTTCTTTCTTTTCATTTCACCAAATTTTTTTTTCACAAATAACAAAAGAAACAAAAATAACTAGTCCCTTTAGCATCGAACATGAGTTTCCAAAAGAGTTTAAAGAGTGAGTAGTGCAACAAGTGTTAATCGGGCAAAAATTCCTACAAATTCAATAAAAAACTAGACCATGAAGACAATCAATGTTAAAAATTATTCTAAACTCAAGAATACAATCATTACAACTAAGGTGAACCACCATTGGCTATGTGAGCATGTATATCAATCAAAATTAATATAAAAGAGATGTGCGCACTATGAAACTCCCCCCACACTTAAGTTGTACATTGTCCCCAATGTACACATGCAGGCTCACTCATAATTTATATTAATCAAGAACAAATGTGGGAGAAGCAATCAAAACAATACTCCCCTAACTCCTAGTGTTGCATTTGATGGAGCTAAATCCTTCAGAGTGATGTTCCAACAGGTTGTGAAGCACACACACGGCCAAGTGCCGAAGCACCATTGGCCGTGCCTATAACAAAGTCTCAATTCCCATGAGGACAAGACCATTTGCATGCTTACATGAGAAAGTTTAGTGGAGCTCAATGAAACAAAAACAACTCGAGTATATAAAAGATAAGGAAATGAATACAACTCGAGACCAAAAAATGAAAATAAACTCAAAAGGAAAGTCCTTTCTGAATATACAAGTCCAAAATGCAATGCAAAAAGTAATAAAAATGACGAAAACAAAGTCAAGTGTCGGTGCCGCGCTCTGCCTCTTCTACTACTGCGGGTGCTAGATCGAAGGATGCTGGTCGACGTGGTGATGGTGATACCAGAGGGGCCTGAGGAGTCCTCGACCGCAAGACAAATGACGAGGTGATGTCTCGCTGTAAAATCTACTGTAATTTGTCGAAATGTGCCATGAACTCTCTGTATATTGTGTGACCTCCATAGCCCGAATCTCAGCAATCTCTACTTAAACCTTAGCAACCTCTGTCCATATGAACCCCATCGCACTCTCGAGCTTCTCAAGGCGATCATGGGCTTGAGATGGTGAAAACATGCATACTAGGGGTGTATCCTCTGCCACTGGAGGTGCCTCGGTCTCCATCGGCGCCGGCTGAGGCTCGGGAGCATGCTGAGAAGGGTCGACATCATCACCCTCATCCTAAGCTATCTTTGTAGCTGATAGCACCAAAGCATAAACTCCAGTCCGAACCCTGCCGACCATAGCCATCAATGTCATCGTCTCCAGCCTTACCGGCGCAGGTGTACTCGTCTTCTCGGCCCCGCGAATCGTGTCCAAGAGACCCATGCCCAAAACTAGTCTCGCTATGTAGGGGCCAACCTGATGTCGAATATACTCTGCGATGATGTACTCTAGATGAATCGATATGCACTGCACCATCGAATACAAGTACAGAAGCTCCTGCTGGCTCAGAACGCCAATGCTATCACCACGACCATCCACCGACCTACTCAGAATGGCATGTAAATATCGATACACAGGAGGGGAAAGTAACATGGCCTTGGATACCCCCGACTCATACTGGCCCTGACCACACAATGCTTGGTAAGCTCAGTGCAGGGTCAACGCTCAAGGGAAATCTGTTGGTAACTGGGAAGACTCCTCAGTGATTGTAAATGCCTCCTCATACAAGCCAAGCTGAAATGAAAACCAAGTGATGCTCATGCTATGGTAATGTCAAAATGCTCTGAACTAAATTGCATCGAGGTTGTCGAATCTTGCATCAGATCTATCGAACTCGAATGACAATAAGACCTCAAGTGTAAGCTCACGAATGGCTGGCTAGCTAGTCGACAATAACTTCCTCCATCTACCCACTAAAACGAGATCCTCGACCTCATCTGCAAACTCATCTCCCTGCTATAAATCTCTTAATATGCTCATGTCCAGGTATCGAGTCTGTCCGAACCGAAGTCTCGACAGACGCTCAAAACGAGCCTGATGCTCGAGGATAGTGAATCTCATGCTCTCGGACTCGGGGAGATGACTCATGCGGCTGTTTCTCTTCTTGCTTCTTTGACTGAGGTCCCATAATCTGCAAAATTTGAAAGAAATCGATCAACCTAGTTAATTAAGTAACGCTGCAGAAATCTACACGGCCGCGTGGAATTTCCGGATGCCTGTGTGGATCCACGGGTAGTGAAAAACGCACGGCCGCGCCTCAAAAATCCAAAAATACACCGTTAAATCGCTTCTAACTTCATTCTAAACATGCATAATTATTCTAATTGTAGAAATGAAGCATTATTAACTAGTTTCATCGATTAAAATCAAGAATTGGCGAAGAAAACAAAAGATAGGGCTTACCGACGAGTTGAGATTGAAAACCTTGAGTCGGTCGGAAAACCAAGTAAAAATCCTTCAAAATTGGCAATGCGAGGTCGGGAAATGATGTGAGAGTGCTCTCAGATGAATGGAGAATGTTAGGTTGAGAAGGAACGGCAATCCTTTAAAAGGAACCTGCGCCTATTGGCGTTTTGTACATCCATATGGGCTTGCGGAAATTACCCACGCATGCGCCTCCACAGGGGAGAGCCACAGGGCAGACGCACGCCCCTGGGGCTCTCGGGATAACAGGAAATCTCTTTGAATACATCCACATGGGCGTGCAGAAAATACCCACCCCCGTGTGGTCGACCCACAGGGGCAGCCACACGCCCCTGTGTCTTCTCTGTCCAAGCCAGAAAAATCACTAAGTGTTCCGTACGCCCGTGCGGAAATTCTGCACGGGCGTGGACATTCACAAGCCCAACTCACAGGGGCGAACGCACACCCCTATGTCTTCTCGGGATGCAGAGAGCTCTTCTGTAGAGATCCACATGGGCGTGCTGAAAATATCAACGCCCATGCGTTTATCACAGGTTCACCCACAGGGATGAGTCCACGCCCCTGTGTGCTATCGGAATAATTTGCTAAGTCTTTGCAGGAAAATGCACGTTCATGTGGAAATTACCCACGGGCATGCGGAAATCACAAGGTTGCTCACGGGGCGAGTCCACATCCTTGTGCTGTCTCTGGATGTGCTCTGAACGAAAACGCACGCTCGTGCGGAAATTTCACATAGGCGTGTGTTGTCTCTAGACACTTAGAGAACT
Organism: Dioscorea cayenensis subsp. rotundata; assembly: GCF_009730915.1. Taxonomy (NCBI): domain Eukaryota; kingdom Viridiplantae; phylum Streptophyta; class Magnoliopsida; order Dioscoreales; family Dioscoreaceae; genus Dioscorea; species Dioscorea cayenensis. Next base: position 12,836,876 of record NC_052490.1, read on the forward strand.
TTGCAAGCTCTGCATAAAATTTCTGAACACAGATATACACTCAGAGCCTGCCTAACAATGCAATTTTTAACTAGAGAAACATGAAAAACATGCTCAAACAACCAAGATTCTTCACCACACATGATTAGGCACATGATAACACCATAATGTCCACAAGAAAATCACAGCAAAAACATCTTAGAATCAAGACACCAACACTTAAAGCCTTATTCATACAAATAATAACTAAAAACTAGAAAAACATTAAAAACTTGGGTTGCCTCCAAAGAAGCGCTTGTTTTACATCACTAAGCTTGACGTACCTTGTCTTAGCTCATGGGGGTTCATAGATGAAAGAAGCCCTCTTAGCTATAGTTCGAAAGCATGATGAACAAAGTCTCTTGAAGGTAGAGGGGGAGTTATCAGGCTTGGGACTACCTATCAATAGTGCATCCTATTTCTTCGGTTCACGCACGTCTCCAACAGCCTTGGAGCATTTCCGGTGGTGTCTCTTCACCCTCTTCATCTTCCGGAGCACCTTCTTCATGATCCCCGAAGTGGATGGTACTTCTTTATTCGAACCAAGCATCATAACTTCTTCATTTTCCATCTCTTGGTCGGATAAACCCTCATATGGGTCTGGATTAAACATTTCCTGCATGTATTCATCAACAATCTAATCACTAGTGTCTAGAAAATACAAAGTATCATCGAAATCCAAAGAATGTCACATGGCTTCATTAAGGAGGTATGTGAGCTTGTCATCTCCAACTCTCAATATTAGCTCCCCGCCATCCATGTCAATCAATGCTTTGGAAGTCCACAAGAATGGTCTCCAAAGTATCAAAGGTATATTCGCATCATAATCGATGTCTAGCACCACAAAATCTACAGGAAAAATGTACTTGCCCACCTTCACAAGCACATCTTCGATGATAATCCTCGGATGTCTCACCGTTCTATCCACCGATTGCAAAGTTATCCGAGTAGATCTAGGCTCACCCAAGCCTTGCTTCTGAAAGAAGGTGTATGGCATGACGTTGATACAGGCCCTTTAGTCTGCCAATGCTATTTCTTCACCCAAATTGCCAATATTACACGGAATGATGAAGCTTCCCGGATCTTTCTTCTTGTTCGCCATGTTCTTTTGCAACACCACCGAGCAAGACGGATCTAAGATCACTGAAGCACTCTCCTCCAACTTCCTCTTTTTAGTCAACAAGTCCTTCAAGAATTTTGCATACTTAGGCATTTGGTCCAATGCCTCACCAAAAGGAATATTGATGTGGAATTTCTTGAACAAACTCAGGAACTTCTTGTACTATTCATCCCCTTGGTTATTCTTCAATCTAGAGGGATAAGGGATTCTTGGCTTGAAAGGTGGGGGTGCCACCTCCTTCTCTTTGCTTACTCCGTCCTCAACCTCTATAACCTCAGGTGCGTGTTCATTGGGCCTCTCACAAGGAAGCCTATCTTCCACCTCATGACCACTTCTCAAAGTGATCGCCTTTACATGCTCTCTATAGTTGGTTTAAGTATTACCCCACAAGCTTCCTTGTGGCCTTTCCGATAGAGACTTTGCAATTTGCCCCACTTGATTTTCAAGATTGTGCAAAGAGGCGGTGTGGTTGCGAAGTGTAGCCTCGATTGATTGAAACCTTTTATCGGACGATTGCACTAACCTAGTCAACGCCTTCTCCAAATCGGTCATTCGGGTCCCCAAACCTGAAACTCAGTTTTCCATGTTTTGGGCTTGTTGTTATTGGAAACCTGGTGGCCCCATGGCCTTTTGTGGACCTTGGTTAGTCCATGAAAAATTGGGATGATTCTTCTAACCCGGATTATAGGTGTTGCTATATGGATTCCCTTGGTTCCTCATTGCATTACCCACAAAATTGACATTCTCAACCGAAGATGCATTACCAATAGAGATCGAGCAATCGGAGGGGGCATGTCTTCCACCACACCCGGTGCAAGTAGTCACAGCATCTATCTCATGGAGCACGGCTATCTTTTTCTTCTCCCTAGCATTCCATTGGTAGCTATTTAACCCCATTTCTTGAATTAATTGATGGGCCTCACCGGGGGTCTTGCTACCTAAGGTACCTCCTACTGCCGCATCCAAGAGTTGCCTTGTACTCGGATTCAACCCGTTGTAAAAGGTCTGAACAATCATCCACTCCAGGAAACCTTGTTGCGGGCACTTTCTCAGGAGCTCCTTGAACCTTTCTCATGTTTCAAATATAGACTCCAATTTTGACCGTACATAGGACGAGATCTCATTCCTAAGCTTTCTAGATTTTCTAGGAGGGAAATTACGGGCTAGAAAAGCTTCTACCATCTCCTCCCATGTGGTAATCGATGCTCTAGGTAATGAGTGTAGCCACTGCTTCAATCTCCCTTTTAAGGAAAATGGGAAGGCTCTCAACATGATGGCATCATCCATCACCCCGTTTATCTTAAGCATATCACACACCTCAAAAAAGTTCTCTATATGATTGTTTGAATCCTTATCGGCTAAACCATTGAACTGTGCGGATTGCCGCAACATGTGGATGAATGCCAGCTTTAGCTCGAAGTTCTGAGCTGTAATCGGGGGAGGCACAAAACTCGATTGTGTCCCCAATACTGAAGGTCTGAATTAATCAGATAATATCCGCTGTTATTCATTCTGTTATACCGTGCTTTCAAATTCTTCTACTTCTAAATCAGATAGATTAGACAATTCTTGCACAGGTTTTTTCCCTTTTCTTCTAAGTGTATGTTTAAGCTCAGGATCTCCTTCAATCAATATTGAGGGGTTCCATTGGGTCATAACCTGGAGTTACGCAAAAAAGAAAGAAAAAGAAATCAGAACAATAATAGAATAACAAGAAATGAACTAGATTAAATGACTGAATAGCTAAGAAAACAAAGTGCAAACGCCTACTCCCCTGCAACGGCGTCAGAAACTTGACAATACCCCTTGCGTATGTCCCACGAGTGCACGGTTTTGTCGAAGTAATAAAATCTCAGATGAGTGGGGTATCGTATCCACAGGGAGTAGGTAATAAAAAACACTTCAATTGTTTCTTAATTAAGTGAAATATGAATAGTGATATGTGTGACAAGATGTAAAATAACACAAAAGTAAAAGAACAAGAAAGAGAGCACAAGTAAAGGAGAAGGTAAGGAAATCGATATAAATGGGCTACCCGAATATTGTTCCGCCTAGGACAATCATTTCAAGTGCAAGAGCCCTCTATTATACTTTCTAACTGATGCAATAATAAGTCATGGAGATCCTAAAATATATAGTCCCAAATCTATGGTCAACCATGCCTAACTCCATACATGTCCCGGAGGAGAAATTGAATACCCTCTCAACCTCCCACTCATATAGAATTGCAATGAGTTCTAGGGATTCCAAATGATAAATCTTCTTCCTAAATGTAGACCTAACCCTTTGGTTAAGGTGGAAGGTCCCTATCTATAGTTAAGCCCTAGGTGTTAAAATCACTTCAACTCTTCACTCAATTGCACCCGCAACTAAGCTCCAGCAGAATGTCATCCTTTAGCCCAATCACTCTACTATGACAGGAAAGAACTTGAGGAAATGGAGGTAGAATAAATAACACCAGAGGAGAAAGGGGACGCTCCGCTACCTCTCGACTCACCCTCTCAACCGTCTCCAATCTAGCTTTGTCTAACTCTCGTGATGTGTCACTCACTCACAAGGGTTACCAACAAGAACTCTCAACTCTAGTGTCAATCTAAGGGAGCATTCATACAATTAAGCATTCAAGATTGGAACTCAAATAAAGCATCAATTAATTTAAAGCATAATAAAGAGATTCAATGAAACGAATACATCCTAGTTTTCACAAATACCCAAGTACCCACTAGGGGATTTAGTTCTCCATGGAGCTAATTACAATCAATGAAATCAAATGTCAAAAGCAAAGAATCAAGAGAAAACCCCCTCGATTGTCTTGACGATGGTCTTGTGGAGAGTACTCTACTCGTGCAAGGGTCTTTTTGTCCGGCCTATGATACACCTCGCCTGATCGGTGCCGATGAAAGCTCTCCCACTAACCTTCATCCAAATGGAGCACGATCTTAGAGCCATAGAACCTCTCCAAATCCCTAGCCAATACCTCTCAAAACCCTAGCCACCATCCTCTCTCAAGTTGGGGAAAAGATGGAGAAAAGAATGCTGAAATTGGGGTTGATATCGGCTTTTAAAGGCTGGAATCGAGAATCCACAAGCCCCTGTGGATGCCAGTGGGGAATTTACACATGCCCGTGTGGATTCTCTATTTTTATTTCGTAATGTCTCCTATTTTTGAGTTTTGAATCAAAAAAACTATTCCTATGTTTTTTTTTTGCAATGCCTCCTATTTTTGAATAAAATCCATAATCCTATGTTTGCATTTTGAAATGTCTCTAATTTTTTAATCAAAACCCTAATCCCATGTTTTGTTTTTGGAATATCTCCTATTTTTAATAAAAAAATTAATGCTATGTTTTCTTTTAGCAATATTTATGTTTTCTTTTAGGAATGTCTCCTATTTTTCAATCAAAACCCTATTCCTATATTTTCTTTTCGAAATGTCTCCTATTTTTTTGTTCGAATCAGCCATTTTTGTTCGAATCGGGGACATAACCCCTATGTTTTTCTTTTTGAAAAATATCTCCTATTTTTTAATCAAAACTGTAATCCTATTTTTCTTTTTTGGAATATCTCCTATTTTACGTTTTGAATGAAAACCTAATCCTATGTTTTTTTTAGAATTTCTCCTTTTTTTTATTTTGAATCAAAACCCTCATTCCATGTTTTATATTTGGAATGTTTTCTATTTTTTTATTCAAAACCCTAATCCTAAGTTTTCTTTTTGGAATGTCTCTTATTTTTTTGTTTTTAAATTAAAACCCTAGTCGTATGTTTTCATTTCAAAATGTCTCCTACTTTCAATGAAAAACCTATTCCTACATTCATTTTGGTAATGTCTCTCGTTTTTAAATGAAAACCCTATTCCTATGTTTTGTTTTCGTAACGTCTCCTATTTTATGGCTTTCTGTCAAAAACATAATCCTCTTTTTCTTTTTCGAATGTCTCCTACTTTTCAATCAAACACTAATTCCATATTTTCTCTTCGTAGTGTCTTCTATTTTTTAAATTTTGAATCAAAACCATAATCCTATGATTTCTTTTCAGAATGTCTCATAATGTTTGGTTTTGAATCAAAACCGTAATTGTATGATTTCTTTCCGAATGTCTCCTATTTTTGGTTTTGAATCAAAACCCTTATCCAATGTTTTATTTTTCGAATGTTTCATAGTTTTTGAATAACAACCCTAGTCCTATATTTTCTTTATGTTATTTAAAAATAATTTTCATTTTTGAATCAAAACCCTAATTCTATGTTTTTTTTTTGGATGGTCTCCAATTTTTCAATCAAAATATTAATAATATGTATTTTATTTTCGGAATGTCTCCTATTTTTTGGTATTGAATAAAAAAACTAATCCCATGTTTTCTTTTTCAGAATTTCTCCTATTTTTGAATCAAACTCTAATTCTATGTTCTTTTTTTCAGAATGTCTCCTATTTTTCAATCAAAACCCTAATCCTATGTTTTCTCTTCAAAGTGTCTCATATTTTTCGGTTTGGAATGAAAACCCTAATCTAATGTTTTCTTTTCAAAAAGTCTCCTATTTTTAGTTTTGTATCAAGACAATAATCAGTATGATTTCTTTCTGGAATGCCTTCTAATTTTTGGTTTTGAATGAAAACCATAATCCCATGATTCTTTTAGGAATGTCACATATTTTTTGGTTTTGATTCAAAACCCTAAAACAATGTTTTCTATTCAGAATGTCTCTTCTTTTTCAATCACAATATTAGTCCTATGTTTTTCTTTACGGTATGTAAAAAAATATTTTTTTCACTTTTTGAATCAAAAACCCTAATCCTATTTTTTTCTTTTTCGAATGTCTCATATCTTTTCAATCAAAAACCCTAATCCTATGTTTTTCTTTATGGAATGTCTCCTCAATCAAAAACCCTAGTCCTTTGTTTTTTGAATGTCTCCTATTTTTTTGGATGAAATCCCCTAATCATATGTTTTTCTTTTTGGCATGTCTCCTATTTTTTTAGGTAAAAGCGCTAATCCGATGTTTTTCTTTTTCGAATCTCTCCTTTTTTTCTTTTTGTTTTTGAATTAAAAACCTAATCCTATGTTTCCTTTGTCGAATGTCTCCTACTTTTTCAATAAAAACAATAATCGCATGTTTTTTTCTAATATCATCTATTTTTTTATTTTTTAATCAAAACCCTAATCCTACGTTTTCTCTTCTGAATGTCATTTATTTTTGAATCAAAACCCTAACCTTGTGTTTTTTATTTTTGGAATGTCTCCTATTTTTTAGGTTTGAATCATAAGCCTTATCCTCGGTTTTCTTTTTAGAATGTCTCATGGTTTTTAACCACAATCATAATCCCATGTTTTCCTTTTGAAATGTCTCCTAATTTTTTCTTTTCAATCATAAGCCTTATCCTAAGTTTTCTTTTCGGAATGTCTTCTATTTCTGAAGCAAAATCCTAATCATGTGTTCTCTTTTTGGAATGTCTAATATTTTTAATTTTTAGATCAAGATGTAAATGCTATGTTTGCTTTTCAGAATGTCTCGTATTTTGTTTTTGAATTTTTTTTTCAGAATTATCCTAGTTTTTTTGTTTTGAATTAAAACCCTAATCCTAGTTTTTCAATTCAGAATGTGTCCTATTTTTAAATTAAAACCCTAATCATATGTTTCTTTTTGGAATTTCTACTATTTTCTTATTTTAATTAAAACCCTAATATTATGTTTTTTTTAAATGTTTCCTATTTTCTTTTTTTCAATCAAAACCCTAATCCTTTGTTTTCTCTATGTAGTGTCCACTATTTTATGGCTCGAACCTCTAATCCTATCTTTTCTTTACGGAATGCCCCCTAATTTTGAGTTAAAGACTTAATCCGATGGTTTCTTTTCTGAATCTCTCCTATTTTTTGGTTTTGAATAAATAACCTAATCCGATGTTTATTTTCAGAATGTCTCCTATTTTTCAATAAATACCCTAATCCGATGTTTACTTTTTGTAGTGTCTCCTATTTTTTTTTTTTTTTAATCAAAACCCTAATCCAATGTTTTCTTTTCAGAATACCTCCTATTTTTGAATCAAAACCATAATCCTATGTTTTCATTTTGGAATGTCTTCTAGTTTTGAATAAAAACCCTAATCCTATGTTTTTTTGGAATCGCTCCTATTTTTCAGTTTTGAATCATAATCCTAATCTTAAGTTTTTCTTTTTTTAGAATGTCTTATAATTTTTTTAACCAAAATTGTAATCATATGTTTTGATTCTCGAATGTCTCCTAATTTTTGCTTTTTCAATCAAAAGCATAATTGTAAGTTTTTCTTTTTTTAGAATGTCTTTTTATTTTTTTGAATCAAAAATAGTAATCTTTTATTTTTCTTTTTCGAATGTGTCTTACTTTTTTGATTTTTGAATCAAAATCCAAATGCTATGTTTGCTTTCCGGAATGTCTCCTATTTTTAGTTTTGAACCTATGTTTTCTTATCGAAATGTCTCTTATTTTTTTATTTTAAATCAAAACCCTAATCCTATGTTTTCTTTTTGGAATGTCTCCTATTTCTTGATTTTTCAACCAAAACCCTAACGCTACGTTTTCTTTTTGCAATGTCTCCGATTTTTTATTTTTCAATGAAAACCCTAATCCTATGTTTCCTTTATGGAATGTCTCCTATTTTTGGATCAACCCCTAATCCTATGTTTTCTTTTTGGAATGTCTCCTATTTTTGAGGTGAAGCCAGAATTTGACGTTTTCTTTTCTGAATCTCCCCTTTTTTTTTTTTGAATCAAAAACCTCATCCTATGTTTCCTTTTTGGAATGTCTCCTATTTTTCAATAAAAACCCTAATAATATGTTTTGTTTTTGTAATGTCTCCTATTTTTTTGATTTTTTATTTAAAACCCTAATCGTACTTTTTCTCTTCAGAATGTCTTTTATTTATGAATCAAAACTCTAATCCTGTGTTTTTTGGAATGTCTCCTATTTTTCGGTTTTGAATCATAACCCTAATCCTAAGTTTTCTTTTTAGAATGTCTAATATTTTTTAAACACAATCATAATATTATGTTTTCTTTTTAGAATGTCTCCTAATCTTCACTTTTCAATCAAAGACATAATAGTAAGTTTTCTTCTGGAATGCCCTCTATTTTTGAATCAAAACTCTAATCATATGTTCTCTTTATGGAATGTCAAATATTTTTTGTTTTTGAGTCAAGACATAAATGCTATGTTTGCTTTTCGGAATATCACCTATTTTAGGTTTTGAATCTATGTTTTCATATAGAAATGTCTCCTTTTTTTCTGTTTTGAACCAAAACCCTAATCCAAGATTTAATTTTTGGAATGTGTCCTATTTTTCTATCAAAACCCTAATCCTATGTTTCTTTTTGGAATGTTACCTATTTTTTTATTTTTCGATCAAAACCCTAATGCTATGCTTTCTTTTTGAAATGTCTCCTATTTTTTTGATTTTTCGATCAAAACCCTAATCCTATGTTTTCCATATGGAATGTCTGCTATTTTTTGTATCAAACACCTAATCCTATATTTTATTTTCGGAATGTGTCCTATTATTGAGTTTAAGCCCTACTCCGATGTTTTCTTTTCTGAATATCTCCTATTTTTTGGTTTTGAATCAACAACCTAATCCAATGTTTCCTTTTCGGAATGTTTCCTAATTTTCAATAAAACCCTAATCCGATGTTTTCTTTTTGTAATGTTTCCTATTTTTTGATTTTTTTAATCAAAATTCTAATCCAATGTTTTCTTTTCAGAATGCCTCGAATTTTTGAATCAAAACCCTAATCCTATGTTTTTGCATCGGAATGTCTTCCATTTTTGAATCAAGCCTTAATACTGTGTTTTTTACCCCGAATGTCTCCTATTTTTTCGGTTTTCAATCATAACCCTAATCCTAAGTTTTCTTTTTAGAATGTCTCATATTTTTTAAAAAAATTGTAATCCTATGTTTTCTTTTCAGGATGTCTCCTAATTTTCACTTTTGAATAAAAAACATAATTGTATGTGTTTTTCAGAATGTCTTCTATTTTTGTATCAAAAACGTAATCTTTTGTTTTCTTTTTGAAATGTATATTATTTTTTGATTTTTTAAAAAAAACAAATGCTATGTTTGTTTTCCGGAATGTCTCCTATTTTTAGTTTTGAACCTATGTTTCTTATCGAAGTGTCTCCTATTTTTGGGTTTTAAATCAAAACAATAATCTTATGTTTTCTTTTTTGAATGTCTCCTATTTTTTAATTTTTCAATCAAAATACTAACCCTACGTTTCCGTTTTTGGAATGTCTCCTATTTTTTGGTTTTGAATCATATCCCTAATCCTATATTTTCTTTGGGAAATCTCTCCTATTTTTTAACCAAAACCCTAATAATATATTTTTTTAAGTAATGTCTCCTAATTTTTTATTTTCAATAAAAAACATAATCCTCAGTTTTCTTTTCGGAATGTCTAATATTTTTTAATCAAAACACTAATCCTATGTTTTCTTTTAGAAATGTCTCCTACTTTTTCATTTTTTTAAATCAAAAACCAAAATGATATGTTTGCTTTTTTTGTAATATCTCGTATTTTTGGGTTTTGAACCTATGTTTTCTTTTCCGGATTATCTAATATTTTTTCGTTTTTGAATCAAAAACCCTAATCCAATGTTTTTCATTTTGAAATGTCTCCGATTTTTGAATCAAAACCCTAATGGTATGTTTTCTTTCTGAACATCTTCTACTTTTCGGTTTTGAATCAAAGCCCTAATAATATGTATTCCTTTCACAATGCCTGATATTTTCAATCAAAATTTTAATCCTATATTTTCTTTTCAGAATGTCTCTATTTTTTCAATCAAAATCCTAATCTTATGTTTTCTTTTCTGAATGTTTCCTATTTTTAGCATTAGAATCAAATCCCTAATCCTATGTTTTTATTTTTGGAATGTGTCATATTTTTAAATCGAAACCCTAATCCTATCTTTTCTTTGAGGAGTGTCTAAAAGTTTTGGATCAACACTCAAATCCTATGTTTTGTTTTAGGAATGTCTCCTATTTTTTTTTTTGAAACAAAACCCTAATCCTTTTTCTTTATTTTGGAATGTCTATGATTTTTCAATAAAAATCCTATTCCCATCTTTTCTATTTTGAGCGTCTTCTATTTTTTTGTTTTGAATCAAAACCCAAATCCTATGTCTTCCTTTCGTAATGTTTACTATTTTCAATCAAAACCCTAATCCTATATTTTTTTTATGTCTCCAATTTTCTGATTTGTTAATCAAAACACTAATCCAATGTTTTTTTTTTTGAGAATGTCAACTACTTTTGAATCAAAATCCTAATCCTATGTTTACTTTTCAGAATTTCTTCTAGTTTTGAATCAAACTCCTAATCCTACGTTTTCCTTTTCGGAATGTCTCCTATTTTTTTGTTTTGAATCATAACCCTAATACAATGTTTTCTTTTTGAAATTTCTCTGATTTTTTAACCAAAACCCTAATCCTATGTTTTCTTTTTGGAATATCTCCTAATTTTCGCTTTTTCAATCAAAAACATAATAGTAAGTTTTCTTTTTATAATGTATTCTATTTTTGAAACAAAAACCTAATCCTATGTTTTGATTTTTGGAATGTCTCTTATTTTTCATCTCTGAATCGAAACCCAAACGCTATGTTTGCTTTTGGCAATGTCTACTATTTTTGGTTTTGAACCTATGTTTTCTTTTCCTAATGTCTTCTATTGTTCAATTTTGAATCAAAACACTAATCCTATGTTTTCTTTTCAGAATGTCTCCTATTTTGGAATGAAAAACCCTAATGCTTTGTTTTTTTGGGAATGTCTCATATTTTTCTATCAAAACTCTAATCCTATGTTTCCTTTCAGAATGTCTCCTATTTTTTTGCATGAGAATAAAAACTCTAATCCTATGATTTATTCTCAGAATGTCTCATAATTTTGAATTAAAACCCTAGTCCTGTGCTTTCTTTTTGTAATATATTCTATTTTGGAATCAAAAACCTAATCCGAGTTTTTTTTAAATGTCTCTTATTTTCCATTTTTAAATCAATACCCAAACGCTATGTTTGCTTTTCGCAATGTTTGCTATTTTTGGTTCTAAACCTATGTATCCTTTTCCTAATGTCTTTTATTTCTTAGTTTTCAATCAAAACTCTAATCCCATGTCTTCCTTTTCGATGTGTCTCCTATTTTTTTCAATCAAAAACCCTAATCCTATTTTTTTCCTTTTTAGAATGTCTCCTATTTTTTTCTCGTTCGAATAAAAACTCTAATCCTATGATTTATTTTTAGAATGTCTCGTAATTTTTTGAATTAAAACCCTAGTCCTGTGATTTCTTTTTGGAATGTCTCCTATTTTTTAATCAAAACCTAATCCTATGTTTCCTTTGCCAAATGTCTCCTATTCATCGGTTTTTGAATCAAAAATTCTAAGCCTATGGTTTTTTTCGGAATGTGTCCTATTTTTAATCAAAAACCCTAATTCTATGTTTTCTTTTTTAGAATGTCTCTATTTTTTTCAATCAAAAACCTAATCCTACTTTTTGGAATATCTCTTATTTTTTAATCAAAACCCTAAATCTATGTTTTTTTTCGGAATGTCTCCTATTTTTCTGTTTTTGAATAAAAAAATCCTAATATTATGTTTTTATTTTTTTAGAATATGTCCTACTTTTGAGTCAAAACCCAATAAAATGTTTTCTTTTCGGAATGCCTCCTACTTTTGAATCAAAACCCTAATCCTATATTTTCTTTTCGGATAACTTCTATTTTTTAATCAAAATCCTAATACTATGTTTTCTTTTAGGAATATTTCCTATTTTTCGGTTTTGAATCATAACCCTAATCATATGTTTTCTGTAATGTCATCTATTTTTTAACCAAAACCCTAATAATATGTTTTCTTTTCTGAGTGTCTCCTAATTTTGTCTTTTTAATCATAAACATAATCCTATATTTTTCTTTCAGAATGTCTACTATTTTTGAATCAAACCCTAATGCTATATTTTCTTCTCCGAATGTCTCCTATTTTCATTTTTGAATCAAAACACAAATGCTCTGTTTGCTTTTCGGAATGTCTCCTATTTTAAATTTTGAACCTATGATTTCTTTTCAGAATGTCACCTATTTTTTTCTATTTTTGAATCAAAACCCTAATCCTATGATTTCTTTCGGGAATGTCTGTTATTTTTGAATCAAAATCCTAATGCTATGTTTTTGTTTACGGAACGTAATCTATTTTTTTGGTTTTTGAATCAATACCCTAATCGTATGTCTTCCTTTTCAGTAATGTCTCCTATATTTCAATCAAAAACCCTAATCCTATGTTTTTCTTTTTTCGAATGTCTCCTATTTTTTTCAATCAAAATCCTAATGTCTTTGATTTTTTGGTTTTTGAATCAAGACCCTAATCCTATGTTTTTCTTTTTGAGAATGTCTCGTATTTTTTATCAAAACCCTAATTCTATATTTTCCTTTTTAATATCTCCTAATTTTGTCTTTACAATCAAAAAACTAATCCTAAGTTCTCTTTTCGGAATGTCTTCTATTTTTCAATCAAAACCTTAATTTTATGTTTTATTTTCGGAATATCTCGTATTTTTTGGTTTTGAATCAAAACCCAAGTGCAATGCTTTCTTTTCGGAATGTCTCCTATTATTTTTTTTTTGAATCAAAACCATAATCCTATATTTTCTTTCAAAAATGTCTACTCCTTTTTTTTTTAAAATCAAATCACTAATCCTATTTTTTTTCCTTTCAGAATATCTCCTATTTTTTAATCAAAACCCTAATCCTATATTTTCTTTTTGCAATGTCTCCTATTTTCAATCGAAACCATCATCCTTTGTTTACTTTTAGAATGTCTATTAATTTTTGCTTGTAAATCAAAAACCAATCCTAAGTTTCTTTTGAATTAATTTTTGAATGTTTGCTATTTTTTTGTTTTGAATTAAAACCTTAATCTGATGATTTCTTTTCAAAATGTCTCCTAATTTTTGTTTTTCAATCCAAAACATAGTCCTAAGTTTTCTTTTTGGAATGTCTTCTATTTTTTTAATCAAAACACTCATCCTATATTTTCTTTTCGTAATGTCTCCAATTTTTCTTTTTAAATCAAAACCCAAATGCTATTTTTGCTTTTCGGAATGTCTCCTATTTTCAGATTTCAAACTATCATTTCTTTTCGGAATGTCTCTTATGTTTCAGTTTAAATCAATATCCTACTCAAATGTTTACTTTTCAGAATATCTCCTATTTTTTAATCAACACCTTGATGCTTTGTTTTTCTTTTTTTGGAACATCTTCTATTTTTTTTGTTTGAATGAAAACCCTAATTATATGTCTTCCTTTCAGAATGTCACCAAATTTTCAATCAAAACACTAATACTATGTTTCTTTTCATAATGTCTCCTATTTTTCAATCAAGCCCCTATTCATAGGTTTTTGAAAATTTCTCCTATTTTTTTCAATCAAAAACCCTAATCCTATGTTTTTTTGCGAAATGTCTCTGTTTATCGGTTTTTGAATCAAAATTCTAATTCTACGGTTTTCATTTCTGAATGTCTCCTATTTTTTTGAATCAAAATCCTAATCTTATGTTTTTCTTTTTGGAATGTCTCCCTATTTATCGGTTTTTGAATCAAAACAAAAAAATCCTCTCTTTGTATCTCAAAATGTCTCTGATTTTTTTGGTTTTGGGACCTATGTTTTTCTTTTCGGAATGTTTCCTACTTTTTTTGTTTTGAATCAAAAAAACTAATCCTGTATTTCTTTTTTCATAATGTCTACTATTTTTCAATCAATACCCTAATCCTATGTTTTTCTTTTACTTGAAATGTCTTCTATTTTTTGAATCAAAACCCTACTCCTAAGTTTTTCTTTTTCGAAATGTCTCCTATTTTTTTCACTTTTTGAATGAAAACGCAAGTCCTATGTGTTCTTTTTCGAATGTCTCCTATTTTTTCGGTTTTGAACCAATGTTTTTTGGAATGTCTCCTATTTTTGGGTTTGAATCAAAACCTAAATACTATGTTTTCTTTTCAAAATGTTTTCGATTTTTATTTTTTGAATCAAGAACCTAATTGATGAGCAAAATTTATATCATGTTTTTCTTACTCCCAAGTCATACTTTTGCTTGCCTTTTAGTGCTTTTTGTATATATTCAATGCTGCTCTGGGTGTTTTTGTTCATGGTATAGGAAATTAGGGCTTAAAGCAATAAGGAGTGAATTCGAGGACAAAACAAGCAAGAAATGAAGAATTTTTTTCTAAGTGTCCAAGCCAAGCACGAGCAAAAGCAATTTTTGTGCTTTGTCACCGTGAATATCATCGTCTAAAGTTGCTTTAGTAGCTGAACAAGAAAGGGTTCCTCTGGAGTCATAGCACCATATGCTCACAAGGGAAGCATGCCCAGATGCTTCTTGCATGGTCTCGATCAAGCAAAGCACGGGTGAAGCATGACTGCTCTTCCTCCCCATGAATATCCCTAGTTAATACTTGGAGAATATCAAAGAAGGATGGTATAAGCACGATCGTCTTTGAGACCATGTCAAGCCCGAAAAACACCCTTTTTTTAATTCTAGCTTCTAGGGTTTCTCATCTTTTTGTTTGGGGATTTTTCTTCTCCACGGGAGAATATTGATGAGGATGAAGATCAAGCTTCACCGCACCGCCTAAAGGGGACCAAGGTCGAGTTGGAGGCTCAAAGGAAGTGGAGCGAGCTCAACCATGAAGCTCTAAAAACACATTTGAGAGGAGAGTGGTAAGAGGAGATCATGATTTCTTCCCTTAGTTCTTTCTTTTGTTCTTCTCATTTGTATCAAATTATGAGGGGCTAACCGTTTCACGATGCCCCGAGAAGTTGGACTATGTTGATTATTGATACTTTGAATAATTTCTTTCTTTTACCTATGGAGTTTTAATGCATTCTTGAATTTTTCATGTGTTTGCATAACATGATGTTCTTGATTTGCATAGATGCTTGCATAAAACTTGACATGTGTGGATTGTCGTAGTTGCAATTACCTCGTGTAGTTGCAAAACTCGATGTGTATGAAACCCGTAGCTTTTGAGCACTCACAAGGATCTTAGAATCTACCGTGGTAGGAATTAGATTCAAGTCAGTATCTCGAACACATGGGAATCGTCCCGGGGCATTGTTCTCTTGTTACGAAAAAATCGATGCTAGTCTACCCATTGATTCCACTTTTATCTTGGTTTCCTTCGCCATCTTTTGTAATTCTTCAACCAACTCTGCGATTTGGTAGACATTGGAAGAGTAATTAGTATTAGAAGTCCAGTCTTTGTGTTTTGATGACTCTATCCCTCACAGGTTACCACTGTATTACTTGTAACGATCCATGCACTTGCGGAGAGTGCATCACTAACCCTATGTATTCCTTTTGGAATGTCTACTAGTTTTGAATCAAAAAGCTCATCCTATATTTTTTTAGAATATCACCTATTTTTTTTATTTTTGAATCAAAACCCTAGTCCTATGTTTTCTTTTTGGAATGTCTCCTATTTTGAATCAAAGCTCTAATCTGATATTTTCTTTTCAGAATGTCTCTATTTTTTTGCATTATAATTAATACCCTAATCCCGTCTATTATTTATGGAATATCTCCTATTTTTTTGAATAAAACAAAATCCTATGTCTTTTTTTAGAATGTCTAAGATTTTTACAATCAAAAACCCTAATCCAATATTTTTTTGGAATGTGTCCCTACTTTTCGGTTTTTGAATCAAAACCCTAATCCTATGATGTTAATGTCTCCTACTTTTTCATTTTCCAAAACAAAATTCCTACACCTATATATTTTTTTAGGAATGTCTTTAATTTTTTTAGTCAAAAAAACCTAATTCTATATGGGAATGGCTCCTTTTTTTAATCAAAATCTTAATCCTATGTTTTTCTTTTTGAATGTCTGCTATTTTTTTCACTCAAACCACTAATAGTATGTTTTTATCTTTAAGAATGTCTCCCATTTATTGGTCTTGAATCAAAAATCGTAATCCTAGTTTTCTTTTTCTCAATGTCTCATATTTTTTTAATCAAACCCAAATCATGTATTTTTTTGTTTTGGAATGTCTCCCTATTTAATGGTTTTCAATAAAAAGTCCTATTCCTACGTTTTTCTTTTTCCGAATGTCTTCTATTTTTGAATCAAAAACTCTAATCATATGTTTTTCTCTTAGAAATGTCACCTATTTTTATAATTAAAATCCCAATTCTATTTTTATTATTTCGAATGTCTCCTATTTTTTTCAATCAAAACCCTAATAATATGTTTTTCTTTTTCGAATGTGTCCTATTTTTTGGTTTTGAATCAAAACTCTAATTCTATGTTTTTCCATTCCTAATGTCTTTTATTTTTAAATCATAACCATGATTCTATGTTTTCTTTTTGGAATGTATCCAATTTTTTTATCAAAAGCCAAATCATATGTTTTTTCTTTATGTAATGACCCAAATTTTTTAATCAAAACCCTAATCAAATGTTTTGTTTTCGGAATATCCCGTAATTTTCTCTTTTCAATCAAAGACATAATCGTATGGTTTGTTTTCAGAAGTCTTCTATTTTTTAATCAAAACCGTACTTCTATGTTTTATTTTTTGGAATGTCTCCTATTTTTCATTTTGAACAATATTTCTTTCGGAATGTCTATTAGTTTTTTATTTTGAATCAAAATCCTAATCCTATATTTTTTTTTAGGAATTTTTCAATTTTTTTAATGAAAACACTAATCCTATGTTTTCTTTTTGGAACATGTTCTATTTTTTAGTTTTGAATCAAAACCCAAACCATATGTCTTCATTAATGAATCTCACCTATTTTTCAATCAAAAGTCTATTCCTATGTTTTTCTTTTTGGGATGTCTACTATTTTTAAATTTTCAAAAAAACCCTAATCCAATGTTTTCTTTAAGGAATGTCTCCTATTTTTGGATCAAAACCAAAATTCTATGTTATCTTTTCGGAATGTGTACTAATTTTGAATCAAGGCCTTAATCCGATGTTTTCTTTTTTTAGAATGTCTCCTATATTTCCCATTCCAATAAAAACCGTAATCCTATGTTTTATGTTTTGAATGTCTCCTATTTTTCCATTAAAACCCTAATCAATGTTTTTTTTTCTGATTGTCTTCTATTTTTTGATTTTTTAATCAAAACAATAATCCAATGTTTTCCTTTCGGAAAGTCTCCTACTATTTAATTAAAACCCTAGTTCTATATTTTCATTTCGGAATGTCTACTGTTTTTTCATTAAAACCATAATCCTATGTTTCTTTCCGTAATGTCTACTATTTTTGAATCCAAGCACTAATCCTATGTTTTTTTTTCTTTTCTGAATGTCTCCTATTTTTCCGCATTAGAATCAAAACCCTAAATCTATGTTTTATTTTCAGAATGTCTCGTATTTTTGAATGAAAACCCTAATCCTATGGTTATGCCTAATATTTTCTAATCAAAACCCTAATCCTACGTTTTTATTTTTGAAATATCTCCTATTTATCAGCTTTGAATCAAAATTCTAATCCTATCGTTTTCTTTAGAAATGCCTCCAATTTTTTAATCAAAACCCTAATCTCACATAGGGTTAGTATTTTTGAATCATATGTTTTTTTTTTTGGAATACCTCCTATTTATCATTTTTGAATCAAATCCCTAATCTTATGTGTTTTTTTCACAATGTCTCCTATTTTTCAATCAAAATACTAATCCCATGTTTTCTTTTTAAAATATCTCCTATTTTTTAATCAAAACCTTCATCCTATGTTTTCTTTTTGGAATGTCTACTATTTTTTAATCAAAACCTTCATCCTTTGTTTTCTTTTTGGAATGTCTCCTATTTTTAGGTTTCGAATAAAAACCCTAATCTAATGTTTTTCTTAATGTCTCCTATTTTTTATGAAAAGCCGAATCTTATATTTTCTTTTTAGGATGTCTTCTAATTTTTGCTTTTCAATAAAAAAATATAATCATAAGTTTTCCTTATGAAGTGTCATCTATTTTTGTATAAAAAACGTACTAGTATGTGTTTCTTATCGGAATGTCTCCAATTTTTAGGTTTTGAATCAAAACACAAATGCTATGTTTTCTTGATGAAATGTCTCCCATTTTTGGATTTAAACCTATGTTTTCTTTTCTGAATGTCTCCTATTTTTTTAATCAAAACACTAATCCTATGTTTTCTTTTCAGAATTTAGCCTAATTTTATGTTGTTCAATTAAAAACAAATTCCTATTTTTTTCAGAATTTAATCTATTTTTGAATGAAAATTCTAATCCTATGTTTTCTTTTCTAGAATGGCTACCACTTTTCAGTTTTGAATCAGAACCTAAATGCTATAATTTCTTTTCACAATGACTCCCATTTTCAGTTTTCAACCTATGTTTTGCTTTTAGAATGTCTCCTATTTTTCAGTTTTGAACCGATCTTTTCTTTTTGGTATGTCTCCTTTTTTTGGTTTTGAATCAAAATCCTTATCCTATGTTTTTATTTTCAGAATGTTTCCTTTTTCTTTTTAATCAAAACCCCAGTCATATGTTTTGTTTTTAGAATGCCTCCTAGTTTTTGATTTTTTAATCACAACCCTAATCCTACTTTTTTAAATGTCTCATATTTTTGGATCAAAATCCTAATTCTATATTTTCTTTTAGAAATGTCTCCTATTTTTAAATCATAGCTCTGATCTGATTTTATCTTTTTGGAATGTCTCCCTTTTTCTCATTAGATTGAAAAACCTAAACCTATGTTTATTTTCAGAATGCCTCGTATTATTGAATTAAAACAATAATTCTATGTTTTCTTTTCGGAATGCCTCCTACTTTTCAATCAAAACCCTAATCATATGTTTTCTTTCTAATGTCTCATACTTTCCGCATTAGAATCAAAACCCTAATGTGATGTTTTATTTTCAGAATGTCTCATATTTTTGAATTAAAACCCTAATCCTATGTTTTTTGTAATGCCTCCTATTTTCTAATTAAGACCCTAATCCTATGTTTTCTTTTCAGAATTTCCACTATTTAGTAGCTTTGAATCAAAATTGTAATCAAATAGTTTTTATAAGAATGTCTCCTATCTTTGAATCAAAACCCAAATATTTGGTTTTCTTTTCGGAATATCTACTATTTTTTAATCAAAGAATAATCCTATATTTTCATTTTAGAATGTCTCCTATTTTTCGCGTTAGAATCAAAATTCTAATCCTATGGTTTCTTTTTGGAATGTCTTCTTTTTAAATCAAAACACTACTCCGATGTTTTCGTTACAGAATATCTCCTATTTATCATTTTCGAATCAAAACCCTAATCTAATGTTTCCTTTTCGCAATGTCTCTTATTTTTCAAAACAAAATCCAATTCCTGTGTTTTCATTTTGGAATGTCTGCCATTTTAACCAAAATCCTAATCTTATATTTTCTTTTAGGAATGTCTTCTATTTTTCGGTTTTGAATAAAACCCCAAATCTGATGTTTTATTTTGGAATGTATCCTATTTTATAATCAAAACCCTAATCTTATGTTTTTCTTTTCAGAATGTCTCCTAATTTTCGCTTTTCAATAAAAACTTAATTCTATGTTTTCTTTTGGAATGTCTTCTATTTTTTAACCAAAAACCTAATAGTATATTTTCTTTTTGGAATGTCTCCAATTTTAAGGTTTTGAAT